>NC_044556.1:37695695-38000954 GCF_007565055.1 Rhinopithecus roxellana | reverse complement strand
TCAAAAAATCACTTTAAAGATGTGCCACTGCCTTCTGGTCTCCAAGGTTTTTGATGAAAACTCCATAGTCATTTGAATCATTCTTCTATATATGATGTGCTGTTTTCAAGACTTTTTCCTTTATTTTTGGTTTTCTGCAGCTTATGATGTGTCTAGATATAGTTTTCTTTGGGTTTATCCAGTTTATGTTTTGTCTTTCATAAAATTTGTGAAGTTTTTGCCATATTATATATACATATATACACACACACACATCTATATATACTCTACACTGCACCATCTCGTTTTCCTCTCTTTCTGCCGCTCTGTTAGACCTTTTATGTTGTTGGCTCACAGGTACTTGGGGCTCCATTCATTTTATAATACCTTTTATCTCTGTTTTTTATTTCTTTTTTTTTTTTTTTTGAGATGGGGTCTCCCTCTGTGACCCAGGCTAGAGCACAGTAGCACAATCACAGCTTGCTGCAGCCTTGACCTCCTGGGATCAATCAAACCTCAGGCCTCAGACCCTGACTAACTGGGATTGCAGGCATGTGCCACCATAACCAGCTAATTTTTCTATTTTTTTCTTTTGTGGAGAAAGGATCTCAATTTGTTCCCTAGGCTGGTCTCAAACTCCTGGGCTTACGTAATCCTCCTGCCTCAGCCTCCTAAAGTGCTGGGATTACAGGCATGAGCCATGCTACCTGGCCTCTCTCTTTTCTTAAGGTTGGATAATTTAAGTTTACTCATTCTTTCTTCTGACATCTCATTTTCCTATTACACCCATCCAGTGAAATTTTCTATTTTGGGTATTGCTTTTGTTAATTCTAAAACAGTAGAACTGAGTAGTTGTGACTGAAGCCATATGGCTTGCAAAGCCTAAAATATTTACTATGTGCCTTTTTACAGGAAAACATTGCCAATTCCTGCTCTAGGAGATGGGAAACTATTGGGGTGTTTTAAACAGTGAACCAACAAATATATCCCTTTGGCTAGTGTATCAAGAATGGATTTAAGAAGGGGCAAGAAAGAACCAGTAAAACCAGTTAGGAGGCAATTAAAATATCTATGAAATAATGGAGAAAAGCGTGAACTCAAATAGTAGGCAGGATAGAGAGGAGAAGACAGAAGTTTGTGAGGCGAAATCAGCATAAATCACTCAATAGCTGTGGGGAAGTAAGGAAGAAGACTGACTCAAGGAAAATTCCGTTTTCTAGTTTGGTGACTGGGAACATGGTGGTTCCTAAAACAGCTAAATGAAGGCAAAAAAGTTATGATTGTTAATTTTATGTGTCAACTTGACTGCACCATGGGTTGCCCAGACAATTGGTCAAACATTACTCTTAGTACCAAAATCTTCATTTGTCAGGGTTCTCTGGGAGATTGTTTCTTTGTTTGTTTATTACAGGAAATTGGCTCATGCAATTATGAAGACTGACAAATTCTAAGATCTGCAGTGAGCAAGCTGAAACTCAGGAGAGCTGATGGTGTAGTTCCAGTCCAAAGGCTGGCAGGCTTGAGACCCAGGAAGAGCCAATGTTTGAGTTAGAGTTTGAAGGTAGAAAACAAAAAACAAAAACAGTGTTTCAGCTCAAAAGCAGTCAGGCAGGAGGAAGTGGGGCAGTGGGTGCATGCTCATGGAATTCAGTGGTCTCACCATGTTTTCCATCATCCTTAATCAACTGGCTTCATAGAACAGTAGAATGGCCTTTTGAAGATTCAGTTACAGTGCCAGCTAGGTGGCAATACCTTGCAGGGCCGGGGCAAGGTTCTCCAGAAAGCTGTATATGCTCTGAATCAGCATCCAGTACATGGTGCTCTTTTTCTCATAGCCAGGATTTATAGGTTCAGGAATCAAGGGATGAAAATGGGAGTGGCACTACTCACTATTACCCTTAATGATCCACTAGCAAAATGTTTGCTTCCTGTTCCTGTGGCCTTATGCTTAGGTGGCTAAGAGATCTTTGTTCCAAGGGAAGAATGCTTCACCAAGAGACACAACAATGGTTCTATTGAACTGGAAGTTAAGAATGGCATTCAGACACTTTGCACTCCTTCAAGTCAACAGCCCAAGAAGGAAGTTACAGTGTCAGCTGGGGTGATTGATCTGGACACCAAGGGGAAATTGGACTACTGCTCCACAGTGGAGGTAAAGAAGAGTATTCTGGAATATAGTAGATCCCTTAGGATGTCTCTTAGTATTATGCTCTGTGATGAAGGTCAATGGAAAAGCAAAACAATGCAATTCAGACAAGATTATTAATGGCCCAAACCCTTCAGACAAAAAGGTTTATATCACCCCACCAGGTAAAGAACCACAAACAGCTGAGGTGCTTGCTGAACATAAGGGAAATATATAATGGGTAGTGGAAGAAGGTAACAAGATATGTATACGTGTGTGTATGTGTATTGAATAGCTTTGTTTTCCTCCTTCGTTTTCCCCCTTATCAGGTAACATAAGATGTTTTAACTTTATATCATAGTATTTAAGTATTGTTAATTTTATATGATAGTATTCAAGTTTTGGTATATCACAGAGAAGAGTGAGCATAGCTCAAAGACATTACTTCTTCCTCTGTGGAAGGGTTTAGTGTGTTTTCTGTTGTACAAAGGACAGTTGTATCAGTGTCGGTGAAATTATGACCATGTTACCATCTTTGTTTGGAAATCAGCATGGTTTAAGTACATGCACATGCATGCCAAGTTGAGAAGGCGTAGACTTGTGCTGGTTAATTTTATGTTTCAACTTGACTTGGCCATGGGGTCAAGTTGGTCAAACATTATTTCTGGGTCTGTCTGTGAAGGTGTTTTTGGAAGAGAGTAATATTTGAATCAGTAGACTGAATAAAACAAATTGACCTCCTTAATGTGAGTGGCCTTCATCCAGTGAGTTGAAGGCCTGATTAGTACAAAACGTCTGGCTCTCCTGTAAGAGGGAACTTCCGCCTGACTGCCTTGAGCCAGGACACAAACTTTTCCTGCCTTTATATTTGCATTGAAATGTCAGTTCTTCTTAGGTCTCAAACCTGGCTTTTGGGTGGGAACTCAACCATCGACTCTCCTGGGTCTCCATCGTGCTGACTGCAGATCCTGGGACTCCTCAGCCTGCATTGTTGCATGAGCCCGTTCTTTCTAATATATCTCTTTCCATATATATGTACATCCTGTTTGTCTGGAGAACCCTGACTAATACAAGGTTTGGGATGATGTATAGAGATTAAAAATTCAGAGCTGGCCATGATAATTCTGTGCGTCCGTTCTGGAGACAGAAAGCAACCAGTCAAAAAAATAGCAGCTGAAACTCAAGAGACTTTGCCTAAAGATAAGGATTTAGGAGTGTTCCGCACAGTTTTCGTAACTAAGTGAGTGCACATTCTTATCTGTGCAAAGCAGACACTTAAGAGGCATGGTCCTTCAAGAGAGTGGTTCTCAAAGTGTAGTCCAGAGACTTGCCTTACAAACTCCTGAGATACTAGCTAGGAAAACACATTATTGGATTCCTCCCCAGACAAACTAAGTTAAAACCTCAGTGTCTGGAGCCCAGGAATTTTTTTGGTGGGGAATCTCACAATGTCACCCAGGGTGGTCTTGAATTCCTGGGATCAACCGATCCTCCTCTCTCGGCCTCCCAAAGTACTGGGATTACAGCCATGAGTCACTGCGCCCGGCCAGGAGTCCTCATTTTTGACAAGCATCCTAGGTGACCGACACACACGAAAGCCCGAGAAAGTGTGCACTGTAAGAAGGCAAACTGCCTTCCTGGGAGAGCCGTCTGACAGGGTGCAGGAGGGCCTCGATCACTAGGTGGCGCCAGATGCACATTTACACTAATTTTCCAGTGCTGTGGCTTCCTCTGCCAGCATAGAAAAGGAAGTCTCATGGGGCTCCCAGGATTTCTGCCAGCACATCCTCAAGGGGAGGGAAATACAGCGCTAGCAGGCTGACTAAACTGTAGTCACTGGCACTATCAATCACCCCCACAAGGGTCTGCCTAGAGGAGGCTCCAGTTATTGGCAGAGCGTAAATAAGTAGAATTCTCTGCAAAGCCACCCATTTTGAGCCACAGTGATCCAGCAGTCAGTCTTGGGAAGTAATGGTGTGGATTTCCCAAGACCCAGTCGGGGCAGACCTGTGAGAGGACAGAGGTTCCCCCATTTCCCAGACCACCACCGCTCCCAGTCAGGGTATCCTCAGAGAGGACAGAAGCAACCCCTTCTTCTGTCCTAGGAGACCTGATGGTGCTGCAGTGGTGCCTAACACTGGCTCTGCCTGCCCCCTGTCTCCAGGCTCAAACAGTCTCCCAGCCTCTAACAGAACTAGAAGCCAACCTTTCCTCCACCCGCTGCTTTCCCTCTTGGTCCCCAGCACCTCACACTTGAACTGTTTCCATAGCAGCGACTTGCATGCACTCCCGAGTCTCCATGACCTCCCACTAGCCTGCACATATCCATACTGGAGCTTCAAGCACTGCTGTTGAGAAGTCGCACCCCTTGGCTGGCATTGAGGACCTGCATCTTCTGGCTTTTTGGTATCAGACTGTTGAAGCTCTTAGGCAGAGAAGCTGATGGAAGGGGACTGGGGAGTGAAGAGGAAGACCTGGGGGCCACTGGGCCTCTGGACAAGCACAAAGGCTTCTACTGGATTCTCTGGACCAGGGACAGCCATAGGGTCTGAGAGGCAGAAGGTCAGCTCTGTGCCTGGTTAGACTGGCTGAGGCCACCCATCTGCTCCCAACCCATCCACATAACAAAGCCCAAGGGGCATCACTTCTACTTTTCCTGACACAGAGACTTTCTATGTCCTGAGACAATCCTCACAGTTATTCTAGCTACCCTCTCTTTCCTCAGGTCCCTATGCTTCAGTCTTGCTCTTCCCATATTCGGGGCCCCAGAAAGCAACTCACTGTCCAGGCAGGGATGGCAGCACTCCTGGGGCCCAGGGCAGAGTGTGGGAATCCGTCCTGCAGTAACAGGACTTGGTTGTGATCCCAGAGTCAAGGAAATGACCACTTACAAACTAACAGGAGACAGGCCTGGAGTGGTTCCAAGGCTGGGGAAGGCTGTGGAAGGAAGGACTGGGGTCCTTGAGTCCTCACACCCAGATCCAGGGGCACCCACCTTGTGTTGCTACAGCCAGTTCCCTTCTTTTCACATTCACAGCCTGCTCCCCTCAGACATACCACATATTCCCTCATATCCATCGGCACCTGGAGGGCCACATCAGACAGCCAGGTGTGCAAGAGCAGGGCTAGGAGGGCCCGAGTCTCCCCTGCCCAGAAAGCCTGAAATGTGAGCCCTATACTATCTTCAAATGTGGTTATTCAGTTATACATTTTTTTGTCAAATCATTAATTAATAATTTATAAATTGCCCTTTTTATGATCCCATTATAGCTTTTATCCATTTCTTTAAAATGCAGCAGAAGCTTCAAGAGACAGAAGAGAACTGGGCCATTCTCAAATCATGAAAGGCCCTGCCGTAGAGGGTCCCAAAGAATCCGACATGGAGCAGGTGCTTGGGTCGAAGAGTCCTAGCTTGTAGCTCCTCCTCTCCCCTCCCTTCTTCTCCTTTCTAAGGGAGCCTCTTGGGTTAAGAGAAGCCCACACAATAAATTCTGGTCTGGCCTGGACTCGGGACTGCCCAACTTTCCCTTCACTTTCTCTAGGTGGGTGGGCCAGCTCTTCTCTAACACACAAGGAGGCTGTGTTCCACCCAAGAGGGGCCAGGCCTCACAGCCCAGCTTCCCTGGGCTCAGCAGCATCTGCCCTGCCAAAATCCACACACAGAAAGCACTGGGGTCACCACAGAGCCTTCTCCAGTAATAAACTCCTAGGCTGGGTGCAGTGACCTGGGACACCCAGGGCCTCAGGGTCCCCAAAACACATATACCTAGCTGGGGAAAAATCACAAATCATGGGCCCTGAACTCTAGAGGTAAAAGCCTTGGCAAATAGAAGCAGCCACTGGGGATTCAAAATGTGTCAAAGGACAACAACCAGGTCAGGCAGCTCTTTCACTTACTAACATCATAGGCCCTGGGGATCCCAGGGAGGAAGTGATGATAATAATACAATAGCGACCATTTACTTTGTGCCAGTAACAGAGCTAAATGTTTTACAGACATTATCTACTTAAATCCTAACAGCCAAACTAGAATTTGGATATTGTTTTTCTCACTCCATAGATAAGGAAAATTGAGGGCTAAGAGAGATTAGGTAAACTTGCTGACTCACCCAAGAGAAAGGGATGGAGGATTCCAGCCCAGATCTGCCTCCCAAGCTTGTAGTACTAGGGTTTCGTATTCTTATTTTTGGGAGAAGTGGGACAATCTCCCTGCCAGCAAGCAGATTGTGAGTGGGTCAATACTACGAGGCTAAGAGGTAGCATTGTCAAGAGCCTAAACTTGACCTACCTTATTCCTACTTTGAAAATCTGATCCCCTTGAAATCTCAATTCAAATGCTATCTCTCCTCTTAGCACAAGCCATCTCTTCATTAATTCATTCATCTGTCACTTAGTCATTCATTCATTACTTGGTCATTCATTCAGTCATCCTATTTTCAGCTCCTGTGTTGTGTCATGTGTTGCTCTTTGCCCTTGGGTGGAAGAGTCTCTCAGGATAACTCTCAGGATAACTAAAACCTCTCAGGATAACTAAGCCTCTCAGGATAACTAAAAACATACAAGTGCATTGAGAATCTGGGAGGGAGAGGTCTTCTGGATAGAGAAGGAACAAGGGAAGGCTTACCTGAGGAGGCATTTGAGCTGGATCTGGAAGAATGTTTTGGTTTGGTGTGGAAATCCTTCTGATGGAGAGGTTTAAGTAGAGATTTTAGGCAGAGGAAACAGCGTACTACTGTTGCAGAACTCTCTCCTTAGTTCAGCTAAAACTGGGCTCTTGTCACATGACCAGGAAAGATTAAGCTTGTGAACACATAGAAGGGTGAGAAAATGGGATTTATTGGGTGAAAAGGAAAAATAACTCTCAGCAAAGTGACAGAGTTCTGCTAGCAGGTTTCCCGTCTCATAGATTGAGTCCCAGGTCACCACACAGGAAAAGGAGAGGCCAGGCTCCTCCCCACTGCAAATGGCACAAATTTCCTGAGGTTCCACCCTGCCCTCCTAGTGCACAGGTGGGCATTATTCAGAAAGAATAAATCGGGAAAGGGTGAGCTTCATCCAGAACTGGCAATCTGGTTTTTCAGCCTTCAGGCTATTTTAGGCTTGAAGGCGGGGTTTGCTGGGGAGTGCAGGGAACCCTTGGCTGCCTCCTTTATCTATCATTACCCCCTCTAAAGAAATACATTTAACTGCTGTTAGAATAAGGATAAGGATAAGCATGAAGATTGATCTTAACTGCTTCCTGCTGACAGGGGGTGCTGTTTTGGGAAAACAGCTGTCAGATCTCCCTCAGAGGCCTATCTAAGGGTCCCTGGCAGAAGGGGCCATCATCCAAGGTTCTGATTGCATGACTGTTTGGAGTTTGATGGCCTGAAGGTGAGAAGAGACAAACCAGGATATTAGAAGACATGTATCAAAATGAAACAAGTGGGGTGGTTAAGTACAGCTCAAAAATTCCAAGGCCTTTTACCAGTTTGTACAGGGATGGGGAGGGGGCAAAAGCCTGACTGGAAAAAAAAAAAAAAAAAAAAAAAAAAAAAACACTACCTTTTTGCTGGCATGTCAGGCTTCTGGGTTCCCTTCCCATAGCCCAATTCTAACCAGTTTAAGGTTTCGGAAATTAACTTTTCCTAGTTTGGAGGATGCATCCAAAGGAATGTCCCATAGTATGGAGATACAGTTACTTATCAGTGAAGAGAGGGAAGAGGAGAAAGGAGAAAAAGGAGAATTTTTTTTCAAAGGAGTCCCAGGGGTTCAGGATGCATTCAAAAGGGGTACAGACTGAAGATGAATGGCTATTCATCTAGAAGAAGGGAAGCAAAGCATCCCTGGCTCCCTTCTTTTCCTGGTGAATACCTGGGGTACATGAGGGAGAGAAAATGAGGCATTCTTCTTTCTTTTCATCATCCTTTTATCACCACATCCTGGTGACCATGACAGGGTGCTACCAATGGGTGTCAAAGTAGCTTTCACCCATGTTAACGGGAGACCTATGGGGTGGGGGTATCTGCTCTTACCCACATACACCCAATCTCTCCTGTTGTCAGTAGCCTTTGAATTCCCTAGATTTCATTTATGTGATGGACACTAGTGTGACCTTTATCCATGAAATGGGAAGTTTGGCTTAATTGGCAGGAGTCAGTCACACTTACCTGCACTCTGTCTTTTAACCTCCATTATTGTCTGCCTCTGGATCCCTCAGATCCAGTTTTCATTTCTAGGGCTTTGACTGAAAGCTTGGAATTGAGTTCAGAACAAAAATATGTCTTGTGGCGGGGAGTTGGGAGGGTTGTATGGACTCCTTATCATAAGCTGAATGCTAAGGTGAAGCTGTGGAATTCTGTCCTCCTCCAAAAAGAAAGAGGAAAGGATGTTTTGTGACATGCCCAGATAACTGGTGGCTATAGTTATGCTTGCTACGATTTGCTAAGATTTGGGTGCATGGGGCCTGACTTTGGTTAGCACCCTTGGTCTTACTTTCCCAAAAAGGAAACCTCCAGGTGATGGGTACCCTATTTATTCACATCATCTGGGAGGATTTGCAGGATGATTACTCAGAACTAGAATATTGATCCAGATTTTTATATCATCCATCCCTTTTATTCTTTCTGAACTGCAGCCAGAAATTGCTAGTTGGTTCACACGAAAAAGCAGAGTTAGTCTAAAATGTAGGCAAAAACTTAAAAACAGCTAAGGAGTCTAGAATCTAATGACAAATGTATGATAAGTTTTGAAATATAATTTCTCTCTCTCCAGTCCCCATTTTTGTTACAAAAACAAATCCTGATAGGACTGACTTCTTTGCAAAATAGAAGTTAGTCATACTTGGCCTGATTATTTGTATAAAGTGCAGCAAGAATAATTATTTATACATAAGGCTTTTAGATTGGCTTTGATGAAACTCTGATTCCACAAGGAATCACAGATAAGACCTTTTAAAGCCAAGCCCAGCCATGAGTTTTTTTCCTTAAGTACCTGTGAGTTGGGTAATCCTCTTTTCTTAAGGTCCCAAGATAAACTTGGAGCTCCTGAGCCTGTCAGAAAGTGATATTCTTTACTTACCACAGATCAGGAACCCTGTACAGGGACTGCATAGACAAGGGTATGAGGCCAGTTTTCCCAAGGGGCTTTTATTGGCTCTACAAGTTGAACTTGACTCCTTAAAGGGAAGCATACCTATCCAGTTAAAGCCTTGGTAAAACAACCAGTTTCTCCAATTGCATTCAGTTGCAAAGGAAAATAGATTGTTATTGTACTGATGCAAACAACTATATTGCCATAAGTTGATAATATGCACAACTAGTTTCCAAATTGTGGAGAAGCAAAGCAAAGAGAGAGAGAAACAAATATGCTGTAAATTTTGTTCACAGGAGTATAGCTTACTCAATTATTAAAAGCCATAAATAGTTCAAAATAAGTTTCCTTGACTCTGAAAAATGTGACGAGGATTAGCAATATTCCAAACAAAAGTCAAAAAGATTGCTTCAGTGTTATATTTCAGTCCATTTAGCTAACTCTTGTTTTGCTTGATATTCATGAACATTTTAGCTCTTCAAGAATCCTGTGTGTTTTTTCTTTATTCACGTGTTAAAATCTCCAAACTTATCAGAAACCTGTATTCAAGAGAACCTGTCAGAGTCCTATAGATTATTATAAGCCATTTTTGAAAAGGATCAAAACAAGACAGCAATTGTCTGTGAATAACAAAATGTCCAGGGTAGTCACAGTTAGAAACAAAATTGACAAAGAAGTTTGGTTATCTCTGTGGTTTACAGTAACTTAACAACCTTAATTATAATTGATAGCATATACTTTAGACATTAGAATTTTTAAAATCTCATACGATTATAAAACATTAGTATTATTCACCAAAATGTAACTGAAAGAAGATTGAACACTATTTTGGCAATCCCATGTAACTAAACATGTTCAATAATCTTGTTTCCCTTTCTTCTGGATACTTCAGGGGCCCTCTGTAGTATCCAAAAGCCAGGCATCAAGAAAGACAATTTTGAAACTGAAGTTTGATTTCGGGAAGGCTGTTAAATATGTTAGAGGTTTAAAACACTTGCTGTTATGAAATAGAATTCCAGATTACCATTTATTTTGCCAAAATGACTCAAAGTTTTAAAAAGCAAAAACCTTTTATAACCTTTTACAAGTTTTTAAAGAGCAGATTAATGCCTTCAGATTACCTTGTTGTGCTTTTATTTCAATGCTCAATTTACAGAAAAACCATGTAATACCATTTTGAATTTAGTCAATATGTTCACACATGAAATTTTTTGCAAGATTAAATTTTACAATCCTTCCATCATTTTGTTTCAGACATTCAGCTTTATATTATCTAATTAAAAGCAAGCCTTTAACCCTAGGTAAGAATTTACATTTCCATGCCTTCTTATAATCTTTTACTGAGAACTCGTCTTACTGTTCTTACACACTTAACATGTAAATCTATTTCTAGTAGTTTCAATTACATGTTATAATGGTAACTCCTAGCAATTCTAACTTTACTGTAAAACCTGGTAAGTTTTTTAAATTGTGTGCTAGGTGCAGCCAAGGTTTGACTCCTTCCAGCATAATTAAGGGCATGGTTAATTCCATATGTCCTAGTCCTTACCAATGGTGAAACCAGCAAGTTGAAAATTCTTAAAGGCAGTTTATAACCTTAAAACATTTAGCAAACCTAGTATTTTACCCTCATAATTTAGTTTACTTATTTACATTTTGATGATATCTACATTTTACCAATAATTTTTAAAGCTGTTTTTATTTCTCAAAGAATAAAGTCATGTGAACTAAAAGGTACCAGAACTTTTATTTTCCCTTTAAAAAATATTTGATCCAAGCACTTGTATTCCTTTAGGCCAATTAATTAGAGCTCTTTTTTATAGACATCATATACACAACGCATATATAACTACAGAGACAGGCAGAAGGAAACCCAGCAGCCATAAGATTTTTTGTTTGCCAATCTTCTAATTGGATTATTGGCCTCTGAGTGGAGCCCTTTAAAAGACAGGGTTAGGAAAATACTCTGTTTTTAAGGCCTTTGAATAGACAGCATAACTTGGAGTCAAAAACAGATTTTGAGAGGGATTGATCTGCCTTTAATTCCTGGGGTTTCATGAGAAAAGCAGAGGTCTCTTTCTTTTTGTGTGTGCATGAAAAGTGGCAAAGTAAAATGGAGAAAAATGATTCAGTCAACCAAAAAAAAAAAAAAAAAAATCTTTTCCAGCAAAACAAGGTTGAAGTAAAGAAAAAGATAAAAGTCTTTTAAATATACCTATATCTTGCATATCCACTTTTAATAAAGCTGAACACTCTTTAAAAAATCCATTTAAATCCCCTATTACCTGACTTTAGCCACACCAAGTGACCAATAATTCTGGCTTTCAAACTTTATTAAAGGCTCAGAGAAAGGAAAATCCAAGGTGGTTCATGGTGGAGGGGAAGAGAAGCAACAAATACAGAGGTTGCAAAGATATCAAACCAGAAAGGACTCATACCCTAAGCCAAAAGTGAATCCAGCTACCATTATGAAATGGTGGAGGCTAAGCAAAACATTGCTACATAGTTACAGGTCATGCTCTCAAGGATGTAAAACAAAATGAAAACCTACAGCAAAGTTTGCTACTGACCATAGAAAAAGTCATGCAAAGCACACCAGATTGGCTACGGCTTAAGACCAACCTCACAAATTCTTTTTCAAAATTAAAACTTTACAGAGAATATAAACAGTGATAGTTGGGGTCCTGGCCTAGTAAAACATTTTCTAAAAAGAAAAAAAAACTCTCACATAAAAGTTAACCGCTGATAGGGTAGAGAAAAGGAAAAGGAAATTAAAGTGCAGGGTTGGAAAGATGCCTGGGGCAAGAACCTCTTATTCGTATGCCAATGGGTTCCTCCAACATGGAGAAAACTTAAGAGGGGAGTTGAGGAGCCACTGGTTCGCTCATCCATCCCAAAAAGAGAAGGAAAAGACCAACATTCCCTACCCCTGGGAGCAATGTGTGGTGGGGGTATAATTTCCTCTACCCTCAGAAGAAGTCCAGGGACAAAACGGCTTAGATGTGAAAGGAAAAAGTATTTTTTGGTTTGCACATTACTTCCCCTTCCTCAAGTCCCATGTTGGGTGCCAAAAATGTTGCAGAACTTTCTCCTTAGTTCAGCTAAAACAAGGCTCTTGTCACACAGCAAGGGAAGATTAGGCTCACAGACACATATAAGGGTGAGAAAAATGGGATTTATTGGGCAAAAAAAAAATTACTCTCAACAACGCTAGAGAGAATTCTGTTAGCAGCTTTCTCACCTCACAGATTGAATCTTAGGTCGCTACACAGAAACAGGAGAGGCCAGGCTCCTCCCCACTGCAAATGGCATGAACTTCCAGAGGCTCCACCCTGTCCTCCCAGTGCTCAGGTGGGCATTAATAAGTCAGGAAAGGGCAGGCTTCATCTGAGACCTGCAGTCTGGTTTTTCAGCCTTCAGGCTGTTTTAGGGTTTAAGGCAGGCTTTCACCAGTGCTGGGGACACGGGACACTTGGCTGTCTCCTCTCTCTATCACTACAAAGTCAAACCCAAGAAACTCTCTCCACCTATACATTTGAGTAAATCCCTGTCTTCTTAAGGTCCCAGGCTTTCCAGGAAGTGATCTTCCTTACTGCCTTTGAGAATGGGACCTTATAAACAAGGACCATATTCCCAGGGCGGATTTGTATGCACCAGCTCTATAAGTGAAGTCAACCCTTGTTCCTCAAAAGTGGCTGATCATGCTGAATTCAGTGAGGATTATTTCAAATGTGACACTCCAGCTAATGCTGCACAATTTATCCAATCATATCCTGGTAAGAACCTATGCAGATAATTATGTTGCCACAGAAAGCAAGGGGACTCAGAATTTATAATTTCTGATCTGAGGTTCAGGAATAATCAGATATCATTTTAAAATTTTTACTTGAGTTTACAGATATTGAGTTTATTAATTTTTTTGGATCCAGAAAGCTCAGGAAGAGATAGAATACTTATCTATATCTATCTATATCTATATCTATATATCTATATATTCTACATATACATATGGAAGACCACTAAAACAATACCAACAATATAAAAAATAAACAGTTATCAAAAAATTTCCTTCATCAGTTTATTCAGTATTATGTAATTAATTTTTGTGTTAGATCTTGTGTTTGCAGTCTGATTTCAAGAAGCTGTCTATTTCTAGACTAAAAATGATTCTGAAAATTCTGACTCATCCCACTGCTGTGGTATGAAAGTTGTCTAAGCAATGTCAGCACAGCATCTTGGACCTAAAAGACTATTCTTTGACGTATTCGTAGTTTACATAGTCCTTTTTCTCAAGGCAGGCACTGTGATGTTCTTTTTTGAAGAAGCAAATGCTGACCTGTAGCTTTCAGCAGAAACTTTAAGCAAGTATCTGGATGAAACAAAAGCTATCTGTAAATGACAATGAGACAGGCAATTCTGTGGACCAAACTGTACAAGTGGAACTGACCCATGACTGCAGCAACCAGCCTGGGAAGCCAACCTACTTTCTGTAGCAACCAGTCCAAGAAATCAAATGATAACCCTGGAAACAACTGTCCTCAAATGGCCAGAACTTGATTCATAACTGATAGTTTCCCTAATTTTCTCCCCTGCTACCAATTTTAGAACCAACCAGAGAAAGCCAAGTATGTTCCCCAGACCAATCACACAGGATTCCTCACTTCCAGCTGGCCCACCTACAACTTCCCCAGGCCAACAGCCTTTAGTCAGGGCACTCTTGAAGCCTTCCCTCTTCCCAATATAAAGCTCTCCCACTCCTCTGCCTTTGAATCTCTGTCAAAATGCAAGTGATGGTGGCTGACTCCTTTGCTATAGCAAGCTCATGATAAATAGGCTTTGCTTGTTTTCATTTGGGTTGCCTCCATTCATTTGCATAACAGAGGCTTAATGGCTGCAGTTATTTTATAACTTTTTTTTTTTTTTTTTTTGAGACAGAATTTCACTCTGTTGCCCAGGTTGGAGTGCAGTGGTGCAATCTCAGCTCACTGCAGCCTCTGCCTCCCAGACTCAGGTGATTCTCATACTTAACCTCCCAAGTAGCTGGGTTTATAGGTATGTGCCACCATGTCTGGCTAATTTTGTGTTTTTAGTAGAGATGAGGTTTCATCATGTTGGCCAGGCTGGTCTTCAATTCCTGACCTCAAGTGATTCGCCCATCTCATACTCCCAAAGTGCTGGAATTATAATCATGAACCACTGTGCTTGGTCTATTTTATAACTAATAATTTTCAAACCTAAAAGTTCTGATGAATGTTTCATAAAATAAAAAATGCAACTGTTGAGGAAATTTGGTTGTTTCAAGGCATGTAAAGATTTTAAAAATCTTGAGGTCAACATATAATTATCCTGAGACATCATTTTTTTCTGAGAATATTAATTAAAAAGATTCAGTAAGTATGAAGTAGGGGCGGGGCTAGACATTTATATTTTTATAAAACTCCAAGAATAAGTCTGATCTGCATCCTAACTTGAAAGCCACTGGCCTAGAAGATGCTTTATGCAAATTAAAGAAGTAAGATTGTGGCCAATTAAATATTTCAATAATATATAAAATTATTACAGATAAGGTGACCTAATATCAGACAAATTACCTCCAGGACTCTGATAAATATAGGAAAAGGCAGCAGAGCTATATCATTAAACTTTTGATTGGTGTTATTCTGAGGGTAAAACATCCTATTACAGGTCACTTCCAAGATGGCTGAATAGGATAGCTCCAGTCTACAGCTCACAGTGAGATCGATGCAGAAGATGGGTGATTTCTGCATTCCCAACTGAGGTATCTGGTTCATCTCATTGGGACTGGTTGGACACTGGGTGCAGCCCACAGTGGGTGAGCTGAAGCAGTGTGGGACATTGCCTCACCCGGGAAGCACAAGAGGTCAGGGGAATTTCCCTTTCCTAGCCAAGGGAAACCATGAGTGACTGTACCTGGAGGAACAGTACACTCCTGTTCAAATACTGTGTTTTTCCCATGGTCTTCACAACTGGCAGACCAGGAGATTTCCTCCAGTGCCTGGCTCAGCAAGTCCCAAGCCCACGGAGGCTTGCTTGCTGCTAGTGCAGCAGTCTGAGATCCACCTCGGATGCTGGAGAGGGGAGGGGTGTCTGCGATTGCTGAGGCTTCAGTAGGTGGTTCTATGCTCACAGTGTAAACAAAGCAGCAGGGAATCTTGAACTGGGTGGAGCCCACTGCAGCTCAGCAAGCCCTACTGCCTCTCTAGATTCTACCTCTGGGGGTAGGGCATATCTGAATGAAAGACAGCAGACAGCTTCTGCAGACTTAAACATCCCTGCCTGACAGCTCTGAAGAGAGCATGGTTCTCCCAGCACAGCGTTCAAACTCCAATAACAGACAGACTACCTCTTCAAGTGGGTCCCTGCTGCCCATGTAGCCTGACTGGGAGACACCTCACAGTAGGGGCTGACAGACACCTCATATAGGCAGGTGCCCCTCTGGGACAAAGCATCCAGAGGCAGGATCAGGCAGCAACTTTTGCTGTTCTGCAGCCTCTGCTGGTGATCCCCAGGCAAACAGGGTCTGGAGTGGACCTCTAGCAAACTCCAACAGACCTGCAGCTGAGGGACCTGTCTGTTAGAAGGAAAACTCACAAACAGAAAGGAATAGCACCAACATCAGCAAAAAGGACATCCACACCAAAACTCCAACCATAGGTCACCAACATCAAAGACCAAAGGTAGATAAAAACAACAAAGATGAGGAGAAACCAAAGCAGAAAGGCTGAAAATTCCAAAAACCAGAATCCCTCTTCTCCTGGAAAGGAACACAATTCTTTGTCAGCAAGAGAACAAAACTGGATGGAGAATGAGTTTGACAAATTGACAGAAGCAGGTTTCAGAAAGTCGATAATAACAAACCTCTCTGAGCTAAAGGAGCATGTTCTAACCCATTGCAAGGAAGCTAAAAACCTTGAAAAAAGGTTGGACAAATTGCTAACTAGAATAACCACTGTAGAGAATAACTTAAATGACCTGATGGAGTTGAAAACCACAGTAGGAGAACTTCATGAGGCATACACAGGCTTTAATAGCAGATTTGACCAAGCAGAAGAAAGAATATCAGTAATTGAAGATCAGATTAATGAAATAAAGCATAAAAACAAGGTTAGAGAAAAAAGAGTGAGAAGAAACAAACAAAGCCTCCAAGAAATGTGGGACTACATGAAAAGCCCAAATCTGTGTTTGATCGGTGTACCTGAAAGTGACGGAGAGAATGGAACCAAGTTAGAAAACACTCTTCAGGATATTATTCAGGAGAATTTCCACAATCTAGCAAGGCAGGCCAACATTCAAATTCAGGAAATACAGAGAACACCACAAAGATACTTCTTGAGAAGAACAATCCCAAGACAAATAATCATCAGATTCACCAAGGCTGAAATGAAGGAAAAAATGTTAAGGACAGCCAAGGGCTGGCCACGGTGGCTCACACCTATAATCCCAGCACTTTGGGAGGCTGAGGTGGGTGGATCATGAGGTCAGGAGATCGAGACCATCCTGGCTAACATGGTGAAACCCTGTATCTACTAAAAAATACAAAAAAATTAACTGGGTGTGGTGGTGGGCACCTGTAGTCCCAGCTACTCGGGAGGCTGAGGCAGGAGAATGGCATGAACCCAGGAGATGGAACTTGCAGTGAGCCGAGATTGTGCCACTGCACTCCAGCCTGGGCAACAGAGTGAGACTCTGTCTCAAAAAAAAAAAAAATAAAGTTAAGGTTGCCAGAGAGAAAGGTCAGGTTACCCACAAAGGGAAGCCCATGAGACTAACAGTGGCTCTCTCTGCAGAAACCCTACAAGCCAGAAGAGGTTGGGGACCAATATTCATCATTCTTAAAGAAAAGAATTTTCAATCCAGAATCTCATATCCAGCAAAAATAAGCTTAATAAATGAAGGAGAAATAAAATCCTTTACAGACAAGCAAATGCTGAGAGATTTTTTTCATCACCAGACTGCCTTACAAGAGCTCCTGAAGTAAGCACTAAACATGGAAAAGAACAACCAGTACATGCCAAATTGTAAAGACCATCGATGCTATGAAGAAACTGCATTAATTAAGAGGCAAATTAACAAGCTTGCATCATAATTCACACATAACAATATTAATCTTAAATGTAAATGGGCTAAATGCCCCAATTAAAAGACACAGACTGGCAAATTGGATAAAGAGTCAAGACCCATCAGTGTGCTGTATCCAGGAGACCCATCTCACATGCAAAGACACACATAGGCTCAAAACAAAGGGATGGAGGAAGATCTACCAAGGAAATGGAAAGCAAAAAAAGCAGAGGTTGCAATCCTGGTCTCTGATAAAACAGACTTTAAACCAACAAAGATCAGAAGAGACAAAGAAAGTCGTTACATAATGTTAAAGGGATCAGTGAAACAATAAGAGCTAACTATCCTAAACATATGTGCACCCAATACAGGAGCACCAAGATTCACAAAGCAAGTTCTTAGAGACCTGCAAAGAGACTTAGACACCCACACAATAATATTGGGAGACTTTAACACCTCACTGTCAATATTAGGCAGATCAATGAGACAGAAAATTAACCAGGATATCCAGGACTTGAACTGAGCTCTGGACCAAGCAGACCTAATAGACATCTACAGAACTCTCCACTCCAAATCAACAGAATATACATCCTTCTCAGCACCACATCACATTTATTATAAAATTGACCACAATATTGGGAGTGAAACACTCCTCAGCAAATGTAAAAGCACAGAAATCACAACAAACTGTCTCTCAGACCACAGTGCAATCAAATTAGAACTCAGGATTAAGAAACTCACTGAAAACTGCACAACTACATGGAAACTGAACAACCTGCTCCTGAATGACTACTAGGTAAATAATGAAAATAAGGCAGAAATAAAGATGTCTTTGAAACCAATGAGAAGAAAGACACAAAGTACCAGAATCTCTGGGACACATTTAAAGCAGTGTGTAGAGGGAAATTTATAGCACTGAATGCCCACCATAAAAAGGAGGAAAGATCTGAAGTTGACACCCTAACATCACAATTAAAAGAGCTAGAGAAGCAAGAGCAAAAAAATCCAAAAGCTAGCAGAAGACAAGAAATAACTAAGATCAGAACAGAACTTGAAGGAGATAGAGACACAAAAAACCCTTAAAAAGATCAATGAATCCAGGAGCTGGTTTTTTGAAAAGATCAACAAAACACACAGACCATTAGCAAGACTAATAAAGAAGAAAAGAGAAGAATCAAATAGATGCAATAAAAGATGATAAAGGGGATGTCACCACCGATCCCACAGAAATACAAACTACCATCAGAGGATACTATTAACATCTCTATGCAAATAAACCAGAAAATCTAGGAGAAATGGATAAATTCCTGGACACATACACCCTCCCAAGACTAAACCAGGAAAAAGTTGAATCTATGAATAGACCAATAACAGGTTCAGAAATTGAGGCAAAAATCAATAGCCTACCAACCAAAAAAAGTCCAGGATTAGATGGATTCATAGCTGAATTCTACCCAAGGTATGAAAAAGAGCTGATACCATTCGTTCTGAAACAACTCCAATCAATAGAAAAAGAGAGAATCCTCCTTAACTTATTTTATGAGTCCTGATATCAAAGGCTGGCAGAAACCTAACAACAACAAAAGAAGAGAATTTTAAGCCAATATCTCTGATGAGCATCGATGCGAAAATCCTCAGTAAAATACTGGCAAACTGAATCCAGCAGCACATCAAGAAGCTTGTCCACCATGATGAAGTTTTCTTCATCGCTGGGATGCAAGACTGGTTCAACATACGCTAATCAATAAACGTAATCCAGCATATAAACAGAACCAATGACAAAAACACATGATTATCTCAATAGATGCAGAAAAGGCTTTTGACAAAATTCAACCAGCCTTTCATGCTAAAAACTCTCAATAAACTAGGTATTAATGGAATGTATCTCAAAATAATAAGAGCTATTTATGACACACACACAGCCAATATCATACCAAATGGGCAAAACCTAGAAGCATTCCCTTTGAAAATTGGCACAAAACAAGGATGCCCTCTCTCACCACTCCTATTCAACATAGTATTGGAAGTTCTGGCCAGGGCAATCAGGCAAGAAAAAGCAATAAAAGGTGTTCAATTAGGAAAATAGGAAGTCAAATTGTCTTTGTTTGCAGATGACATGATTGTATATTTAGAAAACTCCATCATCTCAGCCCAAAATTTCTTTAAGCTGCTAAGCAACTTCAGCAAAGTCTCAGGATACAAAATCAATGTGCAAAAATCACAAGCATTCCTATACACCAAAAACAGACAAACAGAGCTAAATCACGAGTGAACTCCCATTCACAATTACTACAAAGAGAATAAAATACCTAGGAATCCAACTTACAAGGGCCTCTTCAAGGAGAACTACAAACCACTGCTCAATGAAATAAAAGAGGACACAAACAAATGGAAGAACATTCCATGCTCATGGATAGGAAGAATCAATATCATGAAATGGCCATACCGCCCAAGGTAATTCATAGATTCAATGCTATTCACATCAAGCTACCACTGACTTTCTTCACAGATTTGGAAAAAACTACTTTAAATTTCATATAGAACCAAAAAAGAGCCAGCATAGCCAAGACAATCCTAAGCAAAAAGAACAAAGCTGGAGGCACCACGCTACCTGACTTCAAACTATACTACAAGGCTACTGTAACCAAAACAGCATGGTACTGGTACCAAAACAGAGAGATAGACCAATGGAACAGAACAGAGGCCTCAGACATAATGCCACACATCTACAACCATCTGATCTTTGACAAACCTGACAAAAACAAGCAATGGGGAAAGGATTCCCTATTTAATAAATGGTGCTGGGAAAGCTGGCTAGTCAAATGTAGAAACCTGAAACTGGATTGCTTCCTTACGCCTTATACAAAAATTAATTCAAGATGGATTAAATACTTAAATGTAAGACCTAAAACTGTAAAAACCCAAGAAGAAAACCTAGGCAATACCATTCAGGACATAGGCATGGGCAAAGACTTCATGACTAAAATAACAAAAGCAATGGCAACAAAAGCCAAAATTCACAAATGAGATCTAATTAACCTAAAGAGCTTCTTCAGAGCAAAAGAAACTATCATCAGAATGAACAGACACCCTACAGAATGGAAGAAAATTTTTGCAATCTATCCATCTGACAAAGGGCTAATATCTAGAATCTACAAAGAACTTAAACAAATTTACAATATAAAAATAAACAACTCCATCAAAAAGTGGGCAAAGGGTATGAACAGACACTTCTCAAAAGAAGACATTTATGCAGACAACAGACATATCAAAAAATGCTCATCATCAGTGGTCATCAGAGAAATGCAAATCAAAACCACAATGAGATACCATCTCATGCCAGTTAGAATGGTGATCATTAAAAAGTCAGGAAACAACAGATGCTGGAGAGGATTTGGAGAAATAGGAATGCTTTTACACTGTTGGTGGGAGTGTAAATTAGTTCAACCATTGTGGAAAACAGTGTGGCAATTCCTCAAGGATCTAGAAATAGAAATACCATTTGACCCAGCAATGCCATTACTGAGTATATACCCAAAGGATTATGTGACTATGAAGACACATGCACACATATGTTTATTGTAGCACTATTCACAATAGCAAAGACTTGGAACCAACCCAAATGTCCATCAATAATAGACTGGATAAAGAAAATGTGGCACATACACACCATGGAATACTATGCAGCCATAAAAAGGGATGAGTTCATGTCCTTTGCAGGGACATGGATGAAGATGGAAACCATCATTCTCAGTAAAATATCACAAGGACGAAAACCAAACCACTTGTTCTCACTCATAAGTGGGAGTTGAACAATGAGAACACATGGACACAGGGAGGGGAATATCACGCACTGGGACCTGTCATGGGATGGGGGCTGGGGGAGGGATAGCATTAGGAGAAACACCTAATGTAAATACAAGTTGATGGGTACAGCAAACCAACATGGCACACGTATACCTATGTAACAAACCTGCAAGTTCCGCACATGTACCTTAGAACTTAAAGTATAATAACAATAAAAAAGAGAAAAAATTCTATTACAGTAGCAAGGAATATTGAGAAATATCCAGGAAGTTCTCATATAATATATAATTCCCGAAATATTTATACAAACATCATTTTACCTATGCAAATGTATGCATTTGCATATCATTTTACCTATGCATTTGCATATGCAAATTTAGCCTAGGGCAGACTGGGTGTCTTTTCTGATTTGACAACTCTTTCCATGTAACTGTTATAGTAGACGGACATCAAATAAATCTAATTATTTCTGGCTGGGCATGGTGGCTCAGCACTTTGGGAGGATCATGAGGTCAAGAGACCAAGACCATCCTGGCCAGCCTGGTGAAACCCCGTCTCTACCAAAAATACAAAAAAAATTAGCTGGGTTTGGGGGCGCATGCTTATAGTCCCAGCTACCCAGGAGGCTGAGACAGGAGAATCACTTGAACCCGGGAGGAGGAGGTTGCAGTGAGCCGAGATTGTGCCACTGCACTCCAGCCTGGCAATAGAGCAAGACTCCATCTCAAAAAAAAAAAAAAAAAAAAAAAAATCTAATTATTTCTAATACCTTTCTTTTTATAAGCTAAAAGAATAAATCTTTGTGATTTTCCAAGGAACTAGAAAAATAGTTTTAGGTATAAGAGAGATCCTGAAAGTTTTTTTTTTTTTTTTTTCTATATTTAGAATCCAATTTTGACTAGCCACAAAAAGAATTTGTAAGAGGAAATTTGGACACTGGGCTAAGATAGGCTCCCGGGTAACTGAGAAACTGTACTTGGCTAAGTATTTAATCAAAAAGACAATAAAACATTTAAAAGTAAACATAGAAGGTGACATGAATTGAAAAACAACTTAGTTATTCTGTAAGTGAAGAATCTTCGTTTTGTTGTTGTTATTTTTAATAAAAGTCTTGATAAAGTCAATATAAAGTTCAGACAATTATTTTGGTAAGAACCAGAACCTTTAATATAGGTAGATTATAAAGAAGATAAGGAAAGGTCTTTCATGTTATAGGCAAATAAATGCATTTGTTAGTAAAACAAGAAGTAAACCTATCAACATTCAGTGAATTTTGCTATAATTTTAACACATTTCATAGCTTTTATTTAATATGTGAGTATATTAAACCAAAGCAAATAAATTTAACTTTATAAGTTTTGACTTTCATTATGTGCTTTCATAGTCTGAAACAAATTGACACTTAAAGAGCAGTTCTCGCTCAGGAGTCCATGAGGCCAAAAAACAATATAATAATACTAAAATGTTATTTATGTTAATGTGCAATGGATTTATCATTGCTATCTTTAATGAATCAATCAATAAATGAGAATATTAAAAATGTCTTAGTTTTAATTTCCAATATGGATAATACTGACAGTTATAATCCACATATATAAATGCTCTTTGAGGTCTGGGGTAGGCAGCCTCTAATGATCAACAGTGATCCTGACTGCTGGTATTCACACCTTTGTGTAATGTTCTTTTCTTGAGTGTGAGCTCATATATTGACTTGCTTCTAATGAATCATGTATGGCAGAAGTGATGGGGTGTCACTTCTGATATTATGTTCAAAAAGACTATGACTTCCTTCTTGGGTGCTCTCTCTCACTCCCTGGCTCACGCATTCTGAGGGAAGCCTTCTGCCATGTTGTGACCTGCCCTATGGAGAGGTTCATGTAGCAAGAAAGTGAGAGAGACTTTTGGCCAACAGCCAGTGAGAAATTAAAGACCACTGCCTAATAGTCCATGATGAACTGAGTCCATCTGACAACCACATGAGTGAGTTTGGTAGTGGATTCTTCCCCAGTTGAGATTTCATATGAGACTGCAGCCCTGGCCAGTGACTTGACTGCAAACTCATGGAGACCTTGAGCCTTCCAAAGATAGAAAATCATTGCACACTCTTACAACAACAGATAAAGGCCTTTCTGAATTAGACATATAAAGACACACAGAGCACTTATACCTTCAAGAATAAACAGAAATCCATGAGAAGCCTCCCTGCCCCCATGAGCCTCTGCCATGCACCCCAACTGTCTGATTGAAGTAGGGCATGAAGCCCAGGGCTGATGATTGCTGCTGTTTTGACAATGAGGATATAATCTGGTGAGACGAGGGGGGCTTTTCTCTCCTGGGGCTCGTAATGGCCAGAGAAGATTCCATGCACTGCCTGCTCTCTGCCTTCAATTTGCTTTTTTGGTTAATGTTCATCAGCATGTTGGCAGTTTTTGCTTAGATGAGGGACTACCTAATAATGTTCTGACTTTAACTGCAGAAACAAGGTGGAGGAGAGGTCATCTCGACCTACTTTCCTATAACTCATCTGGTCATGATTGCTATTTGTTATTTTCCTTATTATTGTGGGGATGTCAGGATATTGTGGAACAGAGGAAAAACCCTGTGCTGCTTGTGTGGTACTTTGGAAGTTTACTTGTCATTTTTTGTGCAGATCTGGCTAGTGGCATTTGGACATATGAACAGAAGTGTATGATTCCAGCACAGTGGTTAGATGTAGTCACTTTAAAAGTCAGAATGGCAAATATGACTTACCTGGATACCAGTGGCTTACTCATGGATGGGAGGTTTTCTGTGGGAGTTTAAGTGTTGTGGAGTGGTATGTTTCAATGACTAGTTGGAAATGACAGAGACGGACTAGCCCCCAGAATCCTGCTATGCTAGAGAATTCCCAGGATGTTCCAAACAAACTCACCAAGAAGATCTCAGTGACCTTTATCAAGAGGATTGTGGGCAGAAAAATGTTTCCTTTTGAAAGGAACCAAACAATCACAGGTGCTAAGGTTTCTGGGAATTTCCATTAAAGTGACACAAACCTGGCCATGATTCTCACCACGACTTAGCTCTGGGCTCTGTATTATGAGAGAAGGGAGCCTGAGACAGACCATATGATATTCCTGAAGCTCCTCTCAGCAACCCATGTCACTCAGTAAAACTGTCGAAACCAAGCCTGTCAAGGATCTTTGAACATATATCCTTGGCAAACAACTTTAATACACCCTTTGAAATGGAGTAAACACTAAGAATGCCAAAGAAGGAAACCACAAACTTGTTTTATTGGACTTGTGAATTTTTGAGTACACACTTAACTGTTTCAGAAATTTGCAGAAATAAACGTGTTGCTATAAAAGAATGCCTGGGCATATAATTTTCTACTCTTATAAATGAAGAAAAAAGTTATTATGTTATGTCACCAGCTGGACACTAATTGATGCCCTTTATAATGCTTAGGACAGATGTAATACCCACTTTATAGCCTGTGTAAGATTTGTTACGGAATACGGTTATGTTTTGAGGTAGCATGGTTTGATCAGCATTTCTGCATCCATGTAAATAAGCCACATATGGTGGGACTGGAACTACAATAAATGTTGATTTACTTCTACCAGGTAGTATATAAAGTACCAATCAACTGCTAACATAAGAAGGCAAACAGTAATAATGACTTCTATTACTTGGTGATATATGCTTTTGAGTGTGAATAGATTACACAAAAGAAAACTTTTAAGATTGGTGAATGTGAATACCTACATGTGATTTTTGCTGGTTACTAAAATATTCTTACCACTTGTAAGAGCAAACTAATACATTGTCTTGAAGTGTCTTGAAGGGACATATGCATTTATAAGCCTGTGTGAAGTCTTTATAATTCGATAGATTTCAGTTCTTATAATGTTAATAATAATTGTAGAAAAGATAAATTTGTCCTGTATAGCACCATTATTTTTAGCCTTTTCTGTCAATGGAGCTTTAAAATTCTGTTTTGGGTTTATATAATAGTACATGCATAACTGTGAATTCAAATGCTTAACCACTAATTTTGAAAATTACCAGTGTGATACACAAGGAATCATTATTCAGAATGTGGTCTGGTCTCTAGGAAGTATTAACATGAAAGTTACCACACAATTTAGTTGATTTAGCAAATACCTGGATGCTATTTTTCTCCCAAACTAAGATTCTTTTTGACACTAAACACACACATGCATTTTAAATTTATTACATATTTTTAAAGACAGTGTCTCCCTCTGTCACTCAGGTAGAGTGCAGTGGCATAAAAATCAGAGCTCACTGTAATCTCAAACTCCTGGCCACAAGTGATCCTCCCATCTTGGCTTCCCAAAGAGCTGGGATTACAGGTATGAACCACTGTGCCTGGTGGACACTAAATGCCTTTTAAAAGAGTTTATATTTGCCTTCTCCAAACAAGAAGCAACAGTCTCCAAGTCAATATAATCCCACAGACAATGGTGTTCTTTTTCTCCAGAAAAAAATGCTTGTGAGAGTCATTAAAATAAGTGACCATTTAACTAGAGATTATCCTTATTTCCCTGATAGTGTGTTGATATGGTTTGGCTCTATGCCCCCACCCGGATCTTATGTCAAGTTGTAATCCCCACGTGTTGGAGGAAGAGCCTGCTGGGAGGTGATTGAATCATGGGGTTGGACTTCCCTTTTGTTCTTGTGATAGTGAGTGAATTCTCACAACATTTTATTTTTTTTAAAGTGTGTGGCACTTACACCCTCACGCACTCTATCTCTCCTGCCCTGCTATGGTAAGACATGCTTGCTTCCCCTTCTCCTGCTGCCATGATTGTAAGTTTCCTGAGGCCTCCCAGCCATGCTTCCTGTTAAGCCTGTGAAACTGTGAGTCAATTAAACCTCTTTTCTTCATACATTACCCAGTCTCAGGTATTTTTCTAATAACAGTGTGAAAACGGACTAACACATATACTGTGGTGAATTACACAGATTATTACCTCTTTTTGCAAGAGCAAATTATATTTATTTGAAATGGGAAGAGGGCATTTTGTTGCATTTTGTGTATTATGTTTATTTTCCAGAATACAGAAAGAAAATTAAGTGTTAATAAATGCTTTCTAGAGAGTAATAAAAAATAGGCACAAAAACAAAAATGTCACAATTACAGATATAAAAAATCTCTTTTTCTTCTCAGTGTGCACCAAATACTTAGTTGATTTCAGATAAAAGTGGACAAATAAAGGAAAAGGGTGTCAAATGGGATTGTCATCTCTCTCAAAAGAGAATAGATGTCAGTCATCTATCTAGAAAAATAACCCAAATTGTGAGTGCATAAAACCAAATTCTCAATTATTGCTGCTACCAGTGGAGAATAACTTTTTGATCAAAAAGTTTGTTTGGCCAAAAACAAAATGAAAAATTCAGTAAAGATAAAAAAACCTGGAGAAAGGGAGACTTAATGTAATAATGTCATTAACTCTTTGCTACTGGGCTTTCCATTAGTAGTAGTTTGCCTTCATAAAGCTGTTTGCTTCCTGAGTAAAACTAGCCATGGAAATTCTGCTTAGCCCACTGGTAGAGTCTGAGGTTCTCTAAGCAGTGTAATCTTGGAATTATGTATTCAAGAATCTGTTCTTTGAAATATTGTATTACTCTGTTTTCATACTGCTGATAAAGACATACCCAAGACTGGTCAATTTAAAGAAGAAAGAGGTTTAATGGACTCACAGTACCATCCATGTGGCTGAGGAGCCTCACAATCATGGCAGAAGGCGAAAGACACATCTCATATGGTGGCAGATAAGAGAAGAGAGTTTGTGCACAGAAACTCCCATTTTTTAAACCATCAGATCTCGTGAGACTTATTCAGTATTATGAGAACAGCACAGGAAAGTGCCAACCCTATGATTCAGTTATCTCCTACCAGGCCCCTCTCACAACATGTGGGAATTATGGGAGCTACAAGATGAGATTTTGGTGGGGACACAGAGTCAAACCATATCATTCTGCCTCGGCCCCTCCCAAATCTCATGTCCTCACATTTAAAAACCAATCATGCCTTCTCAACAGTGCCCCGAAGTCTTAACACATTCCAGCATTAACTCACAAGTCCACAGTCCAAAGTCTCTTCTGAGACAACTCAAGTGCCTTCCACCTATGAACCTGTAAAATCAAAAGCAAGTTAGTTACTTCCTAGATACAGTGGGGGTACAGGCATTGGGTAAATACAGCCATTCCAAATGAGAGGAATTAGTCAAAACAAAGGGACTACAGGCCCCATGCAAGTCCAAAAACCAACCCGGCAGTCAGATTTTAAAGCACCTTTGACTCCATATCTCACATCCAGGCTATGCTGATGCAAGAGGTGGTTTTGCAAGGTCTTGGGCGACTTCGACCATGTGACTTTGCAGGTTATAGCCCTCCTCCTGTTGCTTTCATGGGTTGGCATTGAGTGTCTGCGGCTTTTCCAGGTGCACAGTGCAAACTGTCAGTGGATCTACCATTCTGGGGTCTGGGGGATGGTGGCCCACTTCTCGCAACTCCACTAGGTGGTGCCTCAGTAGCGACTCTGCTTGAGGGGTCTGACCCCACATTTCCCTCCCATACTGTTCTAGCAGAGGTTCTCCATGAGGGCCCAACCACTGCAACAAACTTTTGCCTGGGCATCCAGGCATTTCCATACATCTTCTGAAATCTTGGTGGAGGTTCCCAAACCTCAATTATTGACTTCTTTGCCCTCGCAGGCTCAACACCACATGGAAGCTGCCATGGCTTGGGGCTCCCACCCTCTGAAGCAACAGCCCGAGCTGTACCTTGTCCCCGTTTAGTCACAGCTGGAGTGGCTGCAATGCAGATCACCAAGTCCCTAAACTGCACACAACAGAGGGACCCTGGGCCCGGCCTGGGAAGCCATCTTTTTCTCCTAGGCCTCCAAGCCTGTGATGGGAGGGGCTGCTGTGAAGACCTCTGACATGCCTGGAGACATTTTCCCCATTGCTTGGGGATTAACATTCATTAATTAACTCGTTGCTTATGCAAATTTATGCAGCAGGCTTGAATTTCTCTTCAAAAAATGGGTTTTTATTTTCTATTGCATCGTCAGGCTGCGAACTTTCCAAACTTTAATGCTCTGCTTCCCTTATAAAACTGAATGTTTTTAACAACACCCAAAGTCACCTCTCGAATGCTTTGCTGCTTAGAAATTTCTTCTGCCAGATACCCGAAATCATCTCTCTCAAGTTCAAAGTTTCACAAATCTCTGGGGCAGGGGCAAAATGCCACCAGTCTCTTTGCTAAAACATAGCAACAGTCACCTTTACTCCAGTTCCCAACAGGTTCCTCATTTCCATCTGAGACCTCGCCAGCCTGGACCATATTGTTCATATCACCATTAGCATTTTTGTCAAAGTCATTCAATGAGTCTCTAGGAAGTTCCACACTTTCCACATTTTTCTCTCTTCCTCCAAACTGTTCCAACCTCTGCGTGTTACCCAGTTCCAAAGTCATTTCCACATTTTTGGAAATCTTTTCAGCACCACCCCACTCCTGGTACCAATTTACTATATTAGTCTGTTTTCATGCTGCTGATAAAGACATATCCAAGACTGGGAAAAGAAAGAGGTTTAATGGACTTACAGTTCCACATGGCTGGGGAGGCCTCACAATCCTTGAAGAAGGCAAGGAGGAGCAACTCAAATCTCACATGGATGGTGGCAGGCAAAGAGAGAGAGCTTGTGTACAGAAACTCCTGTTTTTAAAACTATCAGGTCTCGTGAGACTTATTCACTATCATGAGAACACCACAGGAAAGTCCCACCCCTATGATTCAATTATCTCTCACTGGGTCCCTCCCACAACAGGTGACAATTATGGGAGCTACCAGATGAGATTTGGGTGGGGACAGAGCCAAACCATATCAAATATCAATAGTTGAAAATTATTGATGCAAACCTTTCCATAGGGCTCTGAAACTTACCTTAGTTGAAAACAGAGTTTCTAAAAGCCTTTTAGCTGTTTGGCAAGAATCAGAGTAAAACAAACATTATTTATAGATGAGAAACACTAGAAGGATGAGGCCAATTATATCATAAGAAAGGAAAGTAAAATTCCCCATTGGGTTGCAATACAGAACTTTTTAAAAATTTTTTGAGACAGGGTCTCACTCTGTCACCCAAGTTGAAGTGGAGTGGCATAATCCCAGCTCAGTGTGGTCTCAACCTCCTGTACTCAAGCAATCTTCCCACCTCAGTCTCCTGAGTAGCTGGGAAAACAGGCGTGAGCCACCATGGTTGGCTAATTATTATTTTTTGGTAGAGATGGTGTCTCACCATATTCCCCAGGCTGTTCTTCAGTTCCTGGACTCAAGTAATCCTCTTGTCTTGGCCTCCCAAAGCGCTGGGATTACAGGTGTGAGTCCCATGCCTGGCCTATAACTATTTTATATACATTTGATCAACATTTTTCCTTGAGGATAAAAACATAGTGAACACATTGAAAAATCTCCAGGACCTTCACATAAAGCATATTGTTTTTGAAATATTTATGTTAACAATATTTCACCTATTCAAACTTAATTCAGGGAGGGCTAAGTGTTTTCTATGATTTAATAATTCTTCCTCTGCAGTTTTTTTTTTTTTTTTTTTTTTTTTTTTGAGACGGAGTCTTGCACTGTCACCCAGGCTGGAGTGCAGTGGCACAATCTCAGCTCACCACAACCTCTGCCTCCTGGGTTCAAGTGATTGTCCTGCCTCAGCCTCCCAAGTAGCTGGGATTGCAAGCATGAGTCACCACACCTGGCTAATTTTTTTGTATTTTTGGTAGAGATGGGATTTCACCATGTTGGCCAGGCTTGTCTCGAACTCCTGACCTCAGGTGATTTGCCCGCCTTGGCCTCCCAAAGTGCTAGGATTACAAGCATGAGCCACTGCACCCGACTTTTTTTTTTTTTTTTTTTTTTGAGACAGAGTCCTGCTCTGTTGCCCAGGCTGGCATGATCTCGGCAGCCCACTGCAACCTCCATCTTCCAGGTTCAAGAGATTTTCCTGCCTCAGCCTCCTGAGTAGCCAGGACTACAGGCATCCACCACCATGCCTGGCTAATTTTTGTATTTTTAGTAGAGAGGGGATTTCACTGTGTTGGCCAGGGTGGTCGAACTCCTGACCTCAGGTGATCTACTTGCCTCAGTCTCCCAAAGTGCTGGGATTACAGGTGTGAGGCATCTCACCCAGGCTCCTCTGCAGCTCTTACAATAAATGCTGAGCTTGTTAAGAAATATGAAACATGCCAAATGAACCTAATTATTTCTAACATCACTCTTAGTTATAAGGTAAAATAAAAGAATTATGGCTATTTTCCATGGGCTCTTGGGGTTATCCTTTTTTTTTTTTTTTTTTGGTTTTTAAAATTTTTAAATTTTAGTTTCTAATTTTTGTGTGTATACAACAGGTGTAAATATGTGTGGGTTACATGAGGTATTTTGATACAGGCATGCAGTGCATAATAATCACATCAGGGTAAATGTATCCACCACCTCAAGCATTTATCCTTTGTGTTACAAACAATCCAATTATACTCTTCTAGTTATTTTTAAATGTACATTTATTTTTGACTATAGTCACGCTGTTATGCTAACAAATACTAGACCTTATTCATTCTTTCTATTTTTTTGTACCCATTAACCATCCCGACTTCCCCCCCACCTACCCCACTACCCTTTGCAGCCTCTGGTAACCATCCTTATACTCTCTATGAATTTAATTATTTTAATTTTTACCTCCCACAAATCAGTGAGAACATGCAAAGTTTGTCTTTCTGTTCCTGGCTTATTTCATTTAACATAATGACCTCCAGTTCCAACCATGTTATTGCAAATAACAGGATCTCATTCTTTCTTTGGGCAGAATGGTGCTCCATTGTGATTAACTACCATATTTTCTTTATTCATATGTTGATGGACACTTAGGTTGCTTCCAAATCTTGGCTATTGTGAACACTGCTGCAATAAACATGGGAGTACAGATAACTCTTTGATATACTAATTTCCTTCCTTTGGGGTATATACCTAGTAGTATATTGCTGGATCATATAGTAGCTCTATTTAAGTCTTTTTGAGGAACTTCCAAATGTTCTCCACAGTGGTTGTACTAATTTATATTCCCACCAACAGTGTACCTGTTCCCTTTTCTCCACATCCTCACCAGCATTTTATTATTATTATTATTATACTTTAAGTTCTAGGGTACATGTGCACAACGTGCAGGTTTGTTACATATGTATACCTGTGCCATGTTGGTGTGCTGCACCCATTAACTCATCATTTACATTAGGTATATCTCCTAATGCTATCCTTCCCCCCCGTCCCTCCCCACAATAGGACCCAGTGTGTGATGTTCCCCTTCCTGTGTCCAAGTGATCTCATTGTTCAATTCCCACCTATGAGTGAGAACATGTGGTATTTGGTTTTCTGTTCTTGTGATAGTTTGCTGAGAATGATGGTTTCCAGCTGCATCCATGCTCCTACAAAGGAAACGAACTCATCCTTTTTTATGGCTGCATAATATTCCATGGTGTGTATGTGCCACATTTTCTTAATCCAGTCTGTCACTGATGGACATTTGGGTTGATTCCAAGTCTTTGCTATTGTGAATAGTGCCACAATAAGTATACGTGTGCATGTGTCTTTATAGCAGCATGACTTATAATCCTTTGGGTGTATCCCCAGTAATGTGATGGCGGGGTCAAATGGTATTTCTAGTTCTAGATCTTTGAGGAATCGCCACACTGTTTTCCACAATGGTTGAACTAGTTTACAGTACCACCAACAGTGTAAAAGTGTTCCTATTTCTCCGCATCCTCTCCAGCACCTGTTGTTTCCTGATTTTTTAATGATTGCCGTTCTAACTGGTGTGAGATGGTATCTCATTGTGGTTTTGATTTGCATTTCTCTGATGGCGAGTGATGATGAGCATTTTTTCTTGTGTCTGTTGGCTGTATGAATGTCATCTTTTGGGAAGTGTCTGCTCATATCCTTTGCCCACTTTTTGATGGGGTTGCTTTTTTTTTCTTGTAAATTTGATTGAGTTCTTTATAGGTTCTGGATATTAGCCCTTTGTCAGATGAGTAGATTGCAAAAATTTTCTCCCATTCTGTAGGTTGCCTGTTCACTCTGATGGTAGTTTCTTTTGCCATGCAGAAGTTCTTTAGTTTACTTAGATTGCATTTGTCAATTTTGGCTTTTGTTGCCTTTGCTTTTGGTGTTTTAGACATGAAGTCCTTGCCCATGCCTATGTCCTGAATGGTATTACCTAGGTTTTCTTCTAGGGTTGTTATGGTTTTAGATCTAACATTTAAGTCTCTAATCCAACTTGAATTAATTTTCATATAAGGAGTAAGGAAAGGGTCCAGTTTCAGCTTTCTACTTATGGCTAGCCAATTTTCCCAGCACCATTTATTAAATAGGGAATCCTTTCCCCATTTCTTGTTTTTGTAAGGTTTGTCAAAGATCAGATGGCTGTAGATGTGTGGTATTATTTCTGAGGGCTCTGTTCTGTTCCATTGGTCTATATCTCTGTTTTGGTACCAGTACCATGCTGTTTTGGTTACTGTAGCCTTGCGGTATAGTTTGAAGTCAGGTAACATGATGCCTCCAGCTTTGTTCTTTTGGCTTAGGATTGTCTTGGCAATGCAGGGTCTTTTTTGGTTCCATATGATCTTTAAAGCAGTTTTTTCCAATTCTGTGAAGAAAGTCATTGGTAGCTTAATGGGGATGTCATTGAATCTATAAATTACCTTGGGCAGTATGGCCATTTTCACAATACTGATTCTTCCTATCCATGAGCATAGTATGTTCTTCCATTTGTTGTGTCCTCTTTTATTTCACTGAGCAGTGGTTTGTAGTTCTCCATGAAGAGGTCCTCACATCCCTTGTAAGTTGGATTCCTAGGTATTTTACTCTCTTTTTAGCAATTGTGAATGGGAGTTCACTCATGATTTGGCTCTCTGTTTGTCTGTTACTGGTATATAAGAATGCTTGTGATTTTTGCACATTGATTTTGTATCCTGAGACTTTGCTGAAGTTGTTTATCAGCTTAAGGACATTTTGGGCTGAGACAATGGGGTTTTCTAAATATACAATCACGTCATCTGCAAACAGGGACAATTTGACTTCTTCTTTTCCTAACTGAATACCCTTAATTTCTTTCTCTTGCCTGATTGCTCTAGCCAGAACTTCCAACACTATGTTGAATAGGAGTGGTGAGAGAGGGCATCCCTGTCTTGTGCCAGTTTTCAAAGGGAATGCTTCCATTTTTTGCCCATTCAGTGTGATATTGGCTGTGGGTTTGTCATAAATAGCTCTTATTATTTTGAGATACGTTCCATCAATACCGAATTTATTGAGAGTTTTTAGCATGAAGGGCTGTTGAATTTTGTCGAAGGCCTTTTCTGCATCTATTGAGATAATCATGTGGTTTTTGTCTTTGGTTCTGTTTATATGCTGGATTATGTTTATTGATTTGTGTATGTTGAACCAGCCTTGCATCCCAGGGATGAAGCCCACTTGATCATGGTGGATAAGCTTTTTGATGTGCTGCTGGATGATTGCCAGTATTTTATTGAGGATTTTTGCATTGATGTTCATCAGGGATATTGGTCTGAAATTCTCTTTTATTGTTGTATCTCTGTCAGACTTTGGTATCAGGATGATGTTGGCCTCGTAAAATGAGTTAGGGAGGATTCCCTCTTTTTCTATTGATTGGAATAGTTTCAGAAGGAATGGTACCAACTCCTCCTTGTACCTCTGGTTGAATTTGGCTGTGAATCCATCTGTTCCTGGACTTTTTTGGTTGGTAGGCTATTAATTATTGCCTCAATTTCAGAGCCTGCTATGGGTCTATTCAGGGATTCAACTTCTTCCTGGTTTAGTCTTGGGAGAGTATAAGTGTCCAGGAAATTATCCATTTCTTCTAGGTTTTCTAGTTTATTTGTGTAGAGCTGTTTATAGTATTCTTTGGTGGTAGTTTGTATTTCTATGGGGTCAGTGGTGATATCCCCTTTATCATTTTTTATTGCATCTATTTGATTCTTCTCTCTTTTCTTCTTTATTAGTCTTGCTAGCAGTCTATCAATTTTGTTGAACTTTTCAAAAAAGCAGCTCCTGGATTCATTTATTTTTTGGAGGGTTTCTTGTGTCTCTGTCTCCTTCAGTTCTGCTCTGATCTGTTATTTCTTGCCTTCTGCTAGCTTTTGAATGTGTTTGCTCTTGCTTCTCTAGTTCTTTTAATTGTGATGTTAGGGTGTCAATTTTAGATCTTTCCTGCTTTCTCTTGTGGGCATTTAGTGCTATAAATTTCCCTCTACACACTGCTTTAAATGTGTCCCAGAGATTCTGGTATGTTGTATCTTTGTTCTCATTGGTTTCAAAGAACATCTTTATTTCTGCCTTCATTTCGTTATGTACCCAGTAGTCATTCAGGAGCAGATTGTTCAGTTTCCATACAGTTGAGCAGTTTTGATTGAGTTTCTTAGTCCTGAGTTCTAATTTGATTGCACTGTGGTCTGAGAGACAGTTTGTTATAATTTCTGTTCTTTTACATTTGCTGAGGAGTGCTTTACTTCCAATTATGTGGTCAATTTTGGAATAAGTGCGATGTGGTGCTGAGAAGAATGTATATTCTGTTGATTTGGGGTGGAGAGTTCTGTAGATGTGTATTAGGTCTGCTTGGTGCAGAGTTGAGTTCAATTCCTGGATATCCTTGTTAACTTTCTGTCTCGTTGATCTGTCTAATGTTGACAGTGGGGTGTTGAAGTCTCCCATTATTATTGTATGGGAGTCTAAGTCTCTTTGTAAGTCTCTAAGGACTTGCTTTATGAATCTGGGTGCTCCTGTATTGGGTGCATATGTATTTAGGATAGTTAGCTCTTCCTGATGAATTGATCCCTTTACCATTATGTAATGGCCTTCTTTGTCTCTTTTGATCTTTGATGATTTAAAGTCTGTTTTATCAGAGACTAGGATTGCAATCCCTGCTTTTTTTGCTTTCCATTTGTTTGGTAAATCTTCCTCTATCCCTTTATTTTGAGCCTATGTGTATCTCTGCATGTGAGATGCGTCTCCTGAATACAGCAAACTGATGGGTCTTAACTATTTATCCAATTTGCCAGTCTGTGTCTTTTAATTTGACCATTTAGTCCATTTACATTTAAGGTTGATATTGTTATGTGTGAACTTGATCCTGTCATTATGATATTAGCTGGTTATTTTGCTCGCTAGTTGATGCAGTTTCTTCCTAGCATTGATGGACTTTACATTTTGACATGTTTTTGCAATGGCTGGTACCTGTTGTTCCTTTCCATGTTTAGTGCTTCCTTCAGGATCTCTTGTAGGTCAGGCCTGGTCGTGACAAAATCTCTAAGCATTTGCTTGTCTGTAAAGGATTTTATTTCTCCTTCACTTATGAAACTTAGTTTGGCTGGATCTGAAATTCTGGGTTGAAAATTCTTTTCTTTAAGAATGTTGAATATTGGCCCCCTACTCTCTTCTGGCTTGGAGAGTTTCTGCAGAGAAATCTGCTGTTAGTCTGATGGGCTTTCCTTTGTGGGTAACCCGACCTTTCTCTCTGGCTCCCCTTAACATTTTTTCCTTCATTTCAACTTTGGTGAATCTGACAATTATGTGTCTTGGAGTTCCTCTTCTTGAGGAGTATCTCTGTGGCGTTTTCTGTATTTCCCGAATTTGAATGTTGGCCTGTCTTACTAGGTTGGGGAAGTTTTCCTGGATGATATCCTGCACAGTGTTTTCCAACTTGGTTCCATTTTCCCCATCACTTTCAGGCACACCAATCAGATGTAAATTTGGTCTTTTCACATAATCCCATATTTCTTGGAGGCTTTGTTCATTTCTTTTTACTTTTTTTTCCTCTACACTTCTCTTCTCACTTCATTTCATTCATTTGATCTTCAATCGCTGATACTCTTTCTTCTAGTTGATTGAGTTGGTTACTGAAGCTTGTGCATTTATCATGTAGTTCTCGTGTCATGGATTTCATCTCTATCAGTTCTTTTAAGGTCTTCTCTGCATTGATTATTCTAGTCATCCATTCATCCATTCTTTTTTCAAGGTTTTTAGTTTCTTTGCGCTGGTTATGTAGTTCCTCCTTTAGCTCTGAGAAGTTTGATCAACTGAAGCCTTCTTCTCTCAACTTGTCAAAGTCATTCTCTGTCCAGTTTTGTTCCGTTGCTGGCAATGAGCTGTGTTCCTTTGGAGGGGGAGATGCGCTCTTATTTTTTGAATTTCCAGCTTTTCTGCACTGCTTTTTCCCCATCTTTGTGGTTTTATCTGCCTTTGGTCTTTGATGATGGTGACGTACTGATGGGGTTTTGGTGTGGGTGTCCTTTCTGTTTGTTAGTTTTCCTTCTAACAGTCAGGACCCTCAGCTGTAGGTCTGTTGGAGTTTGGTTGAGGTCCACTCCAGACCCTGTTTGCCTGGGTATCAGCAGCAGACGCTGCAGAAGATAGAATATTGCTGAACAGCGAGTGTTGCTGTCTGATTCTTGCTCTGGAAGCTTCATCTCAGGGGTGTACCCTGCCGTGTGAGGTGTGAGGTGCCAGTCTGCACCTAGTAGGGGATGTCTCCCAGTTAGGCTACTCAGGGGTCAGGGACCCACTTGAGCAGGCAGTCTGTCTGTTCTCAGATCTCAACCTCCATGCTGGGAGATCCACTGCTCTCTTCAAAGCTGTCAGACAGGGGCAATTACCTCTGCCAAGGTTTCTGCTGCTTTTTTTTAGCTATGCCCTGTCCCCAGGGGAGGAGTCTACAGAGGCAGGCCGGCCTCCTTGAGCTGTGGTGGGCTCCACCCAATTCGAGATTCCTGGTGACTTTGTTTAAGCCTCTTAAGTTACTTAAGCCTCAGCAATGGCAGGCGCCCCTCCCCCAGCCTTGCTGCCACCTTGTAGTTAGATCTCAGACTGCTGTGCTAGCAATGAGGGAGGCTCTGTGGGCATAGGACCCTCTGGGCCATGTGTGGGATATAATCTCCTGGTGTGCCGTTTTTTTAAGACCCTTGGTAAAGTGCAGTATTAGGGTGGGAGTTACCCAGTTTTCCAGGTGTTGTGTGTCTCAATTTCCATGGCTAGGAAAAGGAATTCCCTTCCCCTTTGTGCTTCCCAGGTGAGGTGATGCCTCGCCCTGCTTCAGCTCTCGCTGGTCGGGCTGCACCCACTGACCAGCACCAACTGTGTGACACGCCCCAGTGAGATGAACCCAGTACCTCAGTTGAAAATGCAGAAATCACCCATCTTCTGTGTCGCTCAAGCTGGGAGCTGGAGACTGGAGCTGTTCCTATTTGGCCATCTTGGGCATGCCCCAGGGTTATCTTAATAATAGTTCTAGGTATAAATAATATTCTGAAAATATTACTTTTTATTTGTTCTAAATGTAGGGCCTGATCTTAGGAGAGCAAATTCAAGAAGGTTGTAGGAAGAGAATTGATCATTTGATGTAGAGAGGGTCTTGGGTGACTGAGGAGCAACATTTAGCAACTTAACTTAATTATAATAAAATATTTAAAAATAGACCAAAAAAAATACAGCTCCACAGAAACTTAGTACTTCTACTTTTTTTAATAATCATAAAGTCAACAAAAACACAGGAAATTATTCTAAGACATGGAATTTTTTATCTGTAGGCAGATTGCAGAGATGATAATTAATAACCTTTCACATTGTTAATGAAATCATTAATCAATTAACCAAGAAAGCAGGTCCATCAAAACTGATCAAAATTTGTCAAAATTTTAGTGGAGTTCATAATTTCTTTTCAGACTCAGATGCTTTAAACCAAGGCAAATACAGTTCATTCTGCTTGAGCTTTGTCCTTCATTATGCTCTTTCTTCCTCTGCCTGGAAGGAACTGTTACTTTAGGACTATTACTTTTCATTTGAAAAATAAACATACAGGTTATTTTCCTTGTTACTATTGTTCTGATATAGTTTTAGCCACCTATATTATTATTACTTTCAATCAAAATAATTAATTTCTATTTTGTAGAAAATTGGGAAAATTCTGTCATATACAAGGATTTTAGCAGATCATCAAAGATCTTGAATACACAAAGCACAACTTTCTTTTTTCTTATTATTATACTTTAAGTTCTAGGGTACATGTGCACAACATGCAAGTTTGTTACATATGTATACATGTGCCATGTTGGTGTGCTGCACCCATTAACTCATCATTTACATTAGGTATACCTCCTAATGCTATCCTTCCCCCCTCCCCCCACCCCACAACAGGCCCCGGTGTGTGATGTTCCCCTTCCTGTGTCCAGGCGTTCTCATTGTTCAATTCCCACCTATGAATGAGAACATGCAGTGTTTGGTTTTCTGTTCTTGTGATAGTTTGCTGAGAATGATTGTTTCCAGCTGCATCCATGTCCCTACAAAGGACATGAAGTCATCCTTTATGGCTGCATAGTATTTCATGGTGTATATGTGCCACATTTTCTTAATCCAGTCTGTCATTGATGGACATTTGGGTTGGTTCCAAGTCTTTGCTCTTGTGAATAGGCAAAGCACAATTTTCTACAACCACCCAATCCTTTTACACTTTCTCAAAGTGGCAAAAATGACCAAAAGATATAGCTGCTCTATTGCATATGAAAATAAGAATCAAAAGAAAATAAAATTATTCTTAGTACTCAATGCTTGTAGCCAATATTTCCCTTTTATTTGCTCATTTTAATATTCGTTCTATGTTTTCTAAGACCTTCAAAATTATGTTTAAGCTGACATACAATAAAACATAATTTCTGCTGATATTAAAAGTTTGCTTACCAGAGAAGTTGAGGTTCCATTGCCACTTGGAAGCCACTCTGAGAACTAATAAAAGATGTGCCTGGACTTAGGCAGCCCATGGGGTGCATGTCTCATGCAGTGCAATTCACCTGACACCTTCAGGAGAGTCACTGGAGCAGCTTAGTGGATGATCTCCGAAAGTGCTAAGATAGTCTCAGAATGGCAAATTCATGATTCTCATGGAAATTTAAAATAAACATGTATCAACACGTTATATAACTCTTTAAATAAAGAGGAAACTGGTAAGATATTAAAATCAGTTTAAATCAAGATTTGACCTCCAATGATTTACAGCCTTTGTGGGGCAAAATCCATTTACACAGTTATAGGCAGGAATCATTTTTACTGCTATGGAAGAAAACACTTTTGTTTGCTTAAAGAAATTTTTATTAAAATTTAAAAAGGGTAAACTACACTGATAACATTATTTTTTATTGATATATAAAAATTATACATATTTATGGAGTACATGTGATAATTTGAGATATGCATGAATGTGTAATGATCAAATTAAGGTATTTAGAATATCCATCACCTCAAACATTTATCATTCGTTTGTCTTGAGAATATTTCAAATCTTCTCCCTATTTTTTTTTTTTTTAAGACAAGGTCTTGCTCTGTCACCCAGGCTGGAGTGCAGTGGCACCATCTCAGCTCACTGCAACCTCTGCCACCTGAGTTCAAGCGATCTTGGCCTGAGCCTCCCAAATAGCTATGATTCCAGGCATGCACGACCACGCCCAGATAATTTTTATATTTTTAGTGTTGGCCAGGCTGGTCTTGAATTCCTGACCTCGGGTGATCTGCCTGCCTTGGCCTCCCAAAGTGTCGGGATTACAAGTGTGAGCCACCGTGCCCAGCCTCTCCTCCCTATTTTGAAATATAAAATAAACTGTTGTTAACTATAGTCACCATTTTGTGCTACCAAGCACTAATAATTTATTACTTCTCTCTGACCATATGTTTGTACCCCCTAAACAACCTCTCTTCATCTCCCTACCACTTTTTCCAGCCTTTGGAAACCATCATTCTACTCTCTACCTCCATAAGATCAACTTTTGAATGAGTGCATACAATGTCTGTCTTTCTGTTCTTGGCTTATTTCTCTTAACATAATGATCTCTAGTTCTGTCCATGTTGCAAATGACAGGATTTCAAACTTTTATTATGGATGAGTAGTATTTTCTTATGTATAGATCACATTATCCATTTATCTATTGATGGACACTTGAACACTGATTCTCTATCTTAGCTATTGTGAACAGTGCCGAAATAAACATGGGTGTGCAGGTATTCCTTTGATACACTGACTTCCTTTCCTTTAGATAAATACCCAGTAGTGGGATTGCTGGATCATAGGGCAGTTCATTTTTAGTTTTTTAGGAAACTTCCATATTTTTTCCATTATGGCTGTATCAATTTACATTCCTATCAACAGTGTATGAGAGTTCCCTTTTTTCCACATCCTCATGAGCATTTGTTATTTTTTTTTTGTCTTTGTAATAATAATCATTCTAACTGGGGTGAAATAATATCTCATTGTGGTTTTGATTTGCATTTCCCTGATGATTAATATTTTGGGGCATATTTTCATATATCTGAAGAAGAGATATTTTGTATCTCTTCTTCTTTTTGGAGACAAGATCTCACTTGCTCAGTCACCCAGGATAGAGGGCAGTGATGTTATCATAGCTCACTGCAGCCTCAAACCCCTGGGTTCAAGCAATTCTTCCACATTAGCCTCCCAAGTCCCAGCCCCACCATTCAGTATGATGTTAGCTGTGGATTTGTTATATATGGCCTTTATTAGGTTGAAGTAGTGTTAGTCTGTTCTCACACTGCTATAAAGAACTACCTGAGACTGGATAATCCATGAAGAAAAGAGGTTTAATTGAGTCAGTTCTGCAGGTTGTACAGGAAGGATGGCTGGGTGGCCTCAAGAAATTTACTGCCATGTTGGAAGGCAAAGGGAAAGCAAGTACCTCTTACCATGGCAGAGCAGGAGAGGGAGAGAGTGAACAAGGAAGTGCTACACACTTCTAAACAACTGGATCTCACTTACTATCATGAAAACAGCAAAGGGGAAATTCACCCCTATGATCCAATCGCCTCCCACCAGGTACTTCTCCTAACATTGGGAATTACAATTTGGCATGAAATTTGGGTGGAGACACAAAACAAAACCATAGCAGGTAGGTTCCTTGTATGCCTGAATTGTTGAGAGTTTTGATCAGGAAGTGGTGTTGAATTTTATCAAATGCTTTTTCTGTTTTTATTGAGATGATCATAAGGTTTCTGTTTCTGTCCTTCGTTTGTTGATATGATGTATCACACAACAAATTTGTGTGTATTGAACCATCCTTGCATTTCTGGGATAAATCCCACTTGGTCATAGTATATTATCTTTTTGATGTGTTGTTGGATTCAGTTTGCTAGTATTTTGTCAACGGTTTTTTCATCTGTGTTCATCAAAGGTATTGGCCTGTCGTTTTATTTTTTATTATGTCCTTATCTGGTTTCAGTATCAGGCTAATGCTAGCCTCATGGAATGACTTAGGAAGAATTCCCTACTATTCTTCAGATTTTTGGAATAGTTTGAGAAGAATTGGTGTTAGTTCTTCTTTATAAGTTTGGTAGAATTCAGCAGCAAAGCTGTCTGGTCCTGGGCTTTTTTGTTATTGTGGGATAATTTTATTACTGATTCAATATTATTAAATCCTATTAGTCTGTTCAGGTTTTCTATTTCATCCTGGTTCAATCTTGGTAGATTTTATGTATCCAACGATTTATCAATTTCCTCTAAGTTTTCCAATTTGTTATTGTATAGTTATTCATAATGGTCTCTAATGGTCTTTTAGATTTCTGTGGTATCAGTTGTAATGTCTCCTTTTTTCCTGCTTTTATTTGAGTCTTCTCTCTTTTTTTCTGTTACTCTAGCTAGTGGTTTATCAATTTTTTTCTTTTCAAAAAAACCAATTTTTTATTTGATTAATCCTTTGTACTTTTTAACTTTTTTTGTAAGAAAATATATTTGAAGCCTTTATTTACAAAAGCTCTAAAAACAAATAACACTCTCTGTTTTGTAAATAATCTTTTATTTAAAAAGGATTACCCAGTTACAGAACTGTAATATCATGAATAAAGAATGTACAAGGGAGACAAACCAATGTGGCTAACATTTGGAGATTTGCTAATATTACCGATTGAAGTGTAGGTAACACACATCATAACTTGTAGTCCATCATTTCAGGGTAGAGTTAATGATTACCAAAAGGTCTTCCTACACATGCTCTGGTCTGGTCACATGTTCTGCATGGCTAAATATTTCACAATCTCTTTTGTCAATACATATAAAAAATAGATTGCAAAGATATACACACACTAAAAAAACAAGCATTACACTCCTCAGGTAATTTTATTAGCTATATATATATATCCATATATATATATATGGATATGCATATATATTGTATTTTGTTGTTTTGTACCAAATTTCTTCATTATTTATCTTTGTAGCAACTATGAAAGCACAATTTTTGTCTTTAATTTGGTACAAAATATACCTAAAGACTTGTTATCTTTGGATTTTAATAAAATTGATTTGTGTAACCAATAAATCAAGAGCATCATAAGTATGGCTACAAAATGAATTAAAATAAAGGGTAAACAGTGATGGAATAAAAGTAAGCAGATCAAGGGAAGTGTGCTATCATAAAATAACTGTAGCTTCAACATCTTGAGTACCAGTTTCCTGACAGATACTAAACATCCAATCACAAAGAATTTTTCCTGAAGAGTGTAAAGCTGGTTTGAAAATTCTTTAGTCACAGAGCAGCCTACACATGCCAATTAGAAACTGACAGACACTAGAAGCACTTGGAAGATTCAATGCTATGTACAGAAACAGCAGTTATTAAGCTCCTCAGTAGTTTCTTGTCTTTCCTTTTTTTGGTTTTGCTGAATTGACAGTTGCACAATGAATGGGCTATATTCTGTGGGTCAAAAACAAGTAAATACTGTGTAAAGTTGGCAGATGGTCATTTTTTCCAGCTAAGATAAAGAGAAAACAAAATTTCTGATAAAACAGAGGTTTTGAGTCAGAATCACTCTCTAAAGTGCAAAATTGATGGTTCACCAACTCAAATAGCTAAAACGCCTGTAGAATGGAATGGAGAGATATGAAACAGGGAAATAAATTACAGTCAGTTCTAGTTAATTTAGGAAAAGGGAAAAATAAACCAAACTCAAGTAGGTAAAGTTTATCAAAATATTCAATACGATGTCTCTTTCCCCATTAAATTATATTAAATTAAGGCCAAATTTACCTGACTGTGTTTCTTTTTCTTAAGATCTGAGATAGGAATGGTCATACTTAGTACTGAAAGGCGGACAATAAAATGGGCCATGAAAGGTGGGGGAAGGTACTGTCTGTCGTTCAAAGGATTCAACAGAGATAAAATCTATATATAAGCATGTGTGTAGCTCGAAATAAAATAAAAATAAAAGGACTGTTTCATGTCATGACTGTTTCCAGGTGTGGTTGCAAGACCTATTAGAGAATTCAGGAGCAATCCTGATTATCAGTATCAACTATTGCGGTGTAATGTAGACTTGTTAAAGATAATTCAACTAGGACTGACATTTATGAATGAGCAAGTAGAAAACCCTCCAGGAATTTCAACTTGGCAGCTTAATTTTAAATTTAATTTGACGGAGGACATGTGTACCCAGCACTCTATAGAGCTACTAACAACATCTGATATCCAGTATAAAAAACATTGGGAGGAAGAAATTGAGACCTAGTACTTTGCTGAACTTATGACTTCGGGAGTGCTTCTCTATGAAGGGGTCAAATGGTTGCTATTTCATAGCAGTTATGATTTTGGCTATAAATAGATCCTTGAGGTGCATTGTTAGGTTGTTTATTTGAAATTGTTCTACTCTTTTGATGTGGGCATTTATTGCCATAAACATCTCTCTAGGCACTGCTTTTACTGTATCCTATACCTATGGGATATGGGTATATTGTATTTTCGTTTTCATTTGTTTCAAGAATACTTTTGATTTACTTCTTAATTTCTTCATTGACTCCATAGTCATTTGGGAGCATATTGATTCATTTCCATGTACTTGTACAGTTTTCCAAGTTCCTCTTGTTATTTATTTCTGGTTTTATTTCACTGTGGCCAAATAAGATACTTGATATAATTTCAAGTTTTAAAAATTTGTTGCAACTGGTTTTATGGCCTAACATATGGTCTACACTGAAGAATGTTCCATGTGCTGCTGAGAATGTACATTCTGCATTTGTTTTATAAAATGTTCTGTAAATGTCTGTTGGGTCCGTTTTTCTAAAGTGCAGTTTATGTCCAATGTTTTTGTTGATTTTCTATCTAGGTGATCTGTACAATGCCAAGAGTGAAATGTTTAAGTCCCCAAATGTTATTGTATTGTAGTCTATCTCCCTTTAGACTTAATAGTATTTGCTTCTTTATGTATCTGGGTGCTCCAAGTTCAGATATATATATATATATATATATATATATATATATATATATATATATATATATATGTGTGTGTGTGTGTGTGTGTGTGTATGTGTATATATATATATTTATAAATATGCATGCATTTATATGTAAATAAATTTACAAAAATATACACGTACAAAATGTACAAAAAATATAAAAGATATATATTTAGAACTATTATATCCTTTTGCTGAATTGATCTCTTTATCATTAAATAATGACCTTTTTGTCTCTTTTTACAGTTTTTTACTTAAAGTCTATTTTATCTGGTGGGAGTATAGCCCCTTCTGCTCATTTTGAATTTCCATTTGTGTGAAAATCTTTTTCCATTTCTTCACTTTTAGTTTATATGTGTCTTTACAGGTGAAGTGAGTTTCTTATAGGTAGCATATAATTGGGTTATGTTTTTAATCTGTCCAGCCAGTCTACAAATTGTAAGTGGGGAATTTAATCTGTTCATGTTCAAAGTTGTCATTGATAGGTGAGGACTTATTTCTGTCATTTTGTTAATTGTTTTGGGGTTGTTTTGTAGATCCTTTATTCCTTTCTTTGTCTCTTATTGCTTACTATTGCAGTCTGGTGGTTTACTGTAGTGGTAATGTTTGACTCCTTTCTGTTCTCATTTGTATATCTGCTGTACCAGTGAGATTTATACTTTCATGTGTTTTCATGATGGTAGATATCATCCTTTCACTTCTAGATATAGGACTCCTTAAGCATTTCTTGTAGGATCAGTCTAGTGATGATAATTTCTCAGTTTTTACTTCTCTGGGAAAGGCTATTTTAGCTCTTTTAATATAGCATAACATTTTTTACTAGCCTGTAAAGTTTCTGTTGAGAAATATGATGTTAGCCTGATGGAGATTCTGTTATATGTGACTTGATGCTATTCTCTTTCTGACTTTTGAATTATTTCTTTCTCTTGGACTTTTGACAGTTTGACTATAATGTGCCTTGAAAAGAACTTCCTGGGTTGAATCTATTTTGTCATCTTTGAGCTTCCTATATCTGAATGTCTACTTGTCTTGCAAGACTTGGAAAGAGTGTTAGTCCATTCTTTTGTTACTATAAAGGAATACCTGAGACTGTAAAATTTATAACAAAAAGAGGTTTAATTGGCTCACAGTTCTGCAGACTGTACAGAAAGCGTAGTGCCAGCATTTACTTCTGATGAGGCTGTCAGGAAACTAACAATCATGGCTGAAGGTGAAAAGGGAACCAGCATGTCACAAGGCAAAAACGAGAGCAAGGAGAGGGGGAGGTGCTACACTCTTTTAAACAATCAGATCTTGTGTGAACTCAGAACAAGAACTCACTCATTGTGTTAGGCTGTCCTTGCATTGCTGTAAAGAAATACCTGAGGCCGGGAACAGTGGCTCACACCTGTAATCCTAGCACTTTGGGAGGCCACAGTGGATGGATTGCCTGAGCTGAGGAGTTCGAGACCATTCTAGGCAACTGAATTATAAAATACCAAAATTAGCTTGGTGTGGTGGTGCGTGCCTGTAGTCCCAGCTACTCGAGATGCTGATGCACGAGAATTGCTTGAACCCAGGAGGTGGAGGTTGCAGTAAGCTGAGATTGTGCCACTGCACACCAGCCTGGGTGACAGAGTGAGACCCTGTCTGAAAAAATATAAAGAAAAAAGAAATACCTGAGACTGGGTAATATATAAAGAAAAGAGTTTTAACTGTCTCACAGTTCAGCAGGAACTACAAGAAGCATGGTGCTGGTGTCTTCTTGGCTTCTAGGGAGGTCTCAGGAAGCTTACAATCATGGCTGAATGCAAAGGGAGAACAGGCATGTCACATGGCGAAAGCAGAAGCAGGAGAGGGAGAGCTGTGAGGAAGGCGCCACACATTTTAAATGACCAGGTCTTGTGGGAACTCACTATTACAAAGACAACACCAAGCCATAAGGCAAATACCTCCTAGGCCCCACCTTTGACACTGAGGATTACATTTCAACATGAGATTTGGAGGGGACAATCATCCAAATGATATCAGTAAGTTTTCAGCTATTATTTTGTTAAATAGGTTTTCTATGTCATTGCCTCTATCTTCTCCTTCTGGAACTCTCAGAATTTGAATATTTGGTTACTTTATGGTGTCCTATATGTCATGCGGCCTTTTCAGTCCTTTTTTTCTTTTTTATTACTTACTTTTCTTCTTTTATTTCTTTTCCGTTTTTTTTTTTTTTTTTTTTAAATGGGGTGGTCTGACTAGATTACTTCAGAAGACCTGTTTTTGAGTTCAAAAATTCTTTCCTCTGTTTGAGCGAGTCTGTTGTTTATGCTCTCAGTTGTAGTTTTTTATTGCATTCACTGATTTCTTCTGTTTTAAGATTGATGTTTGTTTCTTTTCAATAATATCTATATCTTTTTGAATTTCTCATTCAGATCATGAATTATTTTCTGGATTTCTTTGTATTATTTATCTGTGTTCTCTTGTATCCCACTGAGTTTCTTTAATATTATTATTTTGTATTATTTTTCAGGCATTTCCTAACTTTCCTTTGAGATCTGTTACTGGAGAATTATTGTGTTCCTTTGGATGTGCCATGCTTTCTTAGTTTTTAACATTTGTGTCTTTACACTGATGTCTGTGCATCTGGCCTAACAGTCACTTCTTCCAATTTTATAAATTGGCTTTCATAGGGAAGATTTTTTACTTATAGATTTATCTATGGTGTTGGTCAGCCAGGGTGCTTCAGCGTTGATTTTGCACATGTGCAGTAGTGTAATTTCCATGTGATTTCTTCAGTGATAATTAGCATTCGTGAAATTTGGGAGTTCCTCAGTGGCTTGCACTGCAGTCGTTAGTGAAGGTTATGATGAAGCTTTTCTGGGCATGGGAATATTAGGTGGGCTGATCCTCAGGCACCAGTGGTGGCAGCAATGGGTAGAAAAGGCTGTTCTCAGGCCCCTGTTTTCAGTGTCCACAGTGGTGGACAGTGGTGAGTGGGGCAGTGGTGAGTGGGGTGAGCCAGTCCCTAGGCCCATGGCTAATGTGTGTGGACGTTGGTGCCAGCTGCATCAGGTGGAGCAGATCGATTCCCAGGTCCCTGGAAGGTGAGTATGGCACTGGTGGCCTATATATAAAAATATATATATGAAGGGGTGGATCCTTCATGGGTTGATGCTGTCTTTGCAATAGGGAGTTCTTATGAGATCTGGTCATTTAAAAGAATGTGGCACCTTCCCTCCCCAACTCTCTCTTGCTTGCTCCTGCTTTCACCATGTGATGTGGTGAAGCACACACACACACTCACATGTGTGTAACATATATATTACATATATATGCAAACATCTGTCTATATATGTTACATATTTATATATGTAGACATCTATCGCACTGGGACTGACGAGAAGGCTGTAGAACATGGTTCTGGGATGATGCGATGAAGCAGCAACCAGATGATGTCATCAGGGGCCCAGGCTTTGTCGGCTTTCCTCTGCTTATCTCTGTGGGTGGCCTTTACCAGCTGGCTTTTCCCCTCATGGTGCATCAGGCAGGATGTCATTACGTAGCACACTACTTGGGGTCTCTTGTCCTCTGGCTTCTGGTTGGGTTTGACAAATAGAAGACTTTAGCAGAAGATTTAAGGAGTGAGTATGGGCCTGAGAATTCCCACAATCTGTTGTCTATAAGCTGGAAGGCCAGGAAAGCTGGCAGTATAATTTATTCTGAGCCCCAAAACCTAAGAACCATGGAAGCAAATAGTGTAAGCCTTGGTCTGAGTTTGAGGGCCAGAGAACCAGGCATGCCTATGTCCCAGGGGCAGGAGAAGATAGATGTCCTAGCTAAGACAGAGAGAGTGAACATTTGGGAAGAGATATTTTTATTACTATCAATTTTCTACAATTTAATCTCTACTTGTACAGAACTGTAAGATAGCCTAGTTAGGCAATCAAAGGCATACAACCCTATAGAATCAGATCATCCCTGAAGGCCCTACTAGACAAGGCCAGCGTTTCATGGAAGACACTGCTAGTGATTACTTTTCTTCATTTTCAAATATTTGACAAGTTTTTCTCCCTAAGAAGCTAGGATGCTTTTGGAAGAGTTAACATGTATGTGTGTATGTGTGTGTGTTGGGGTGGGGGTGGGTATTTATGTATCACCAATTAGACCAGATTATGAAAGCCTTCTCTGGCATGCTAAAAATCTGGGCTTTACTCTGTGCAATAATGAGGTTCTGAAACAGGGAAGTGACATGATCACTTTATATATTAAAGTGATCACTCTAGTATCAGTGGAGGATAGTTTGAGAAGAAAGAAATGGAGGTCGGGAGTCCAGTTAACAGGTTGGTATAACGGTTCTGAAAAAGAAAAACCAGATAATTCAGTAAGGGGATAAGATGAAGAGTTTAAGGGGTAAAACCAAGGTATTGGTTTAAACAAAAAGTTAAAAACCAAGGTATTAGTTTAAACAAAAAGTTTAAAACCAAGGTAAAAACAACCACATTTGGCAAAGCATTAGGTTTAGGAGTCCAGGCATAGGATGTATCAAAACTACTTAAGGTTTCTAGCTTGTAGCCATTGTTGGAGTCTGGGAATACAGGAGGATCTGTAAGTACCAGAAAAATAAATTTGGTTTTAGACATACTGCATAAGAGAAGACCTAGAAACTTTCAGTAGCAACATCTAACAGATAGTTGAAAATACGGGTGGGAGTTTAAGGAGAATGGTAGGGGCTGGGAATTAGGTGTTAAAGCCAAATGAATAGATGCATTACCTAGTGAGTAAGAAGAGAGACAGTGGAAAGTGAGTACCGGCAAAAAGGAAAAGGAGCTCTTGAAGGAAGTTGGAAAACAGTGTTAACCGAAGGAGGAGCATAATGGAATAGTTCTTTCCTCTGACCCTTCATTCTACCACTTGGAACATTTATTACTGCAAAGGTTTGTAGGTCTAGTCCAGTGAGACAGAATCCATGCTCACCAAGTTAGTCAAAGCAGATTTGTTACTGACAGATAAACAGAAAAAAAAAGAAAAAAGAAAAAAAGGAAACCAAGGATTTGGTCCAGCAAGGCTCAATACAACTTTCTAGTTGTCTGCCTGTGTTCCATGTCACTCTGCAGCTGGGAGACCCTGCAATCACCCTGCCATGGGTTTTATACCCTGAGCATTTCTGGGCTCACCGAACACAAGGATTCCAGAACATCCTGTTCTAGTAGGAACAAGGGCAAAGTTTGGGTTGTTCTGGACAGTTCCTCTTCATCCCAGGACACTGCATTCTGTAAGTGACAAGGGAGAAAGCTGGGTTGGCCAACACTGTCCGGATACCTGTCCTCCTAGATTAGCATGCACTACTTTTTTGAGAACTATTTGTTGATATCTCTCTCTTAACCAACTGCATTTCCACTGTATAACTCCTCTAGCATGGAGCCTTGAACACACCTGCCATTCAATGCACGTTGAGTAAATTAATGAAAAGAACTATGAAACAAAAAGGACATTAGAGAGAATTGCTAAGCCACGTAGGATAAACTGAGAAAATGGTCTGCTAGAAATGTCTAAAGAGAAACATCAGGCCCAGCTAGAAAACTGTGGGGTTGGGGTACAGACACCCCAGGGAGGCATCAATAAAGATGGGGACAAACAACAACTAATGCAATTCTCCAGCAGGCTGTCAGAGTCTGCTGGAACTATGGTGTCAGCAGGTGGCCACGAGCCAATGAATTGCCTTTTAATCACTTGTGTAGTGTAGATCCTTGCAGGGAGGCTCCCTTAGAGAGGAACTAAGGCTCCTCCTTCTGAGTCTGCCCACCTGGTGAGATCATTGATTGCCCAGAGTACTGACTCGTTATCACCAATGAAGATGGAATGGTATCCAACTCACCAGGAAACTTAAATTCCTACTTTTGATTTCACCCTTGTGAACAAGAAGATTATTAGATTCTTGGTCAATGTAACAATTTACTCACCCTCTATTTCCCTTGCCTGTTCTGTTACCGATTGATGCCCTTCTCATTTTACAGTCATTGTCTGGCACTTTAGAAAGCAGATATGAAGATAAAGAAACTTTATAGCCGGGCGCAGTGGCTCAAGCCTGTAATCCCAGCACTTTGGGAGGCCGAGACGGGCGGATCACGAGGTCAGGAGATCGAGACCATCCTGGCTAACACCGTGAAACCCCGTCTCTACTAAAAAATACAAAAAAACTAGCCGGGCGAGGTGGCGGGCGCCTGTAGTCCCAGCTACTCGGGAGGCTGAGGCAGGAGAATGGTGTAAACCCGGGAGGCGGAGCTTGCAGTGAGCTGAGATCCGGCCATTGCACTCTAGCCCGGGCAACAGAGCGAGACTCCGTCTCAAAAAAAAAAAAAAAAAAGAAACTTTATGTTACATCATTTTATATTCTTGGTTTCATAATTTAAAACAGCGTTTTAAAGTAGGGATTTTATATTTGTTGGTTGCCAGCTTTCTGCACTGTTGCATTGTTCAAAGGTTAACTTTTGGTACTTTTAAAAATTATTATAATTTATTTAACAATCTAGGAAGTTCACAGTCATCAGCAATTCTGGTGCAATCTGAGGTGCAGTTGCGAATCTGAGAATCTCTGTGGAGCTGTTAGTGTAGTGAACATTGTATGTAAAATATATTCGTACTTTTTTTTTTTTTTTAAAGACAAGGTCTTGCTCTGTTACCCACTCTAGAGTGCAGTGTTGTGATCATAGTTCACTGCAACCTTGAATTCCTGGGCTCAAGGGATACTTCCACCTCAGCCTCCTAAGTAGCTGGGACTACAGGTGTATGCCACTGCACCCAGCTGATTTTTAATGTTTTTTGGAGAGATGGGGTCTCACTCTGTGGCCCAGGCTGGTCTTGAACTAGGCTCAAGCAATCCTCCCACCTAGGTCTCCCAGACTGCTGTGATTATAGGCTTGAGCCAGAGCATGCAGCTTACGTGCATACTTTTGATAGCACTTGTGAAGAGATTTCTCTAAAACCGACCTCACTGATTTCATTTTCAGCAAACTGATCTGGTTCACTCAACATAGCCTTTATTGTTATTGATGTTACTGCGTATTCTCTTTATACAATAACTTTGTGACCAACAGACGATATCAATTTGACATACATGGCATCAGGGCCTTCACGGTCACCATAGGTTTTTTTCCTTCCATCTATGTGTTCTTATGAAATTCTACATTGCATCACCAGGAACGTTAGTAGTCAGCCCCACAGCCACTGCAGCTGCGTCCATGTGCACTGCCACAACCGCTACTCCAGGGCTGCCCCTATACTCCCAGCTGACTGCCGCCGTAGGTTCCTGACTGGGTGCTTTATCCTTCATGTCTGCCACATTAAAGCCATAGGAGCCAGGGGTGGGCCTGACACATTCAGGTGACATAGTCTGCCTTGGATGAGAAATAACAAATTCCCCATTTTATTCTTCTAGCAAAGGAGCAGTAATAAATTACCTTTTTAAACATTCTTTATTTAATACTCATGATCCTAAGTAAGGCGGAAAACATAATAAACATTAAAGCAGCATTTGCCAAATATGTCAAATCTCATCCCAAACATCAACAAGACCAAATATTTTAAATTCCTAGCAGATGGTGCATTTATTTAGAGGTTCCCATCCCTTTTAACTACAGAGATCTCTTTACAATGCCAGACAATTTAATGGATTCTCAGAAGAGTATCTGAAGTTTTAATGAAAATTCTGATGATTGATAAAACTTCTGATGAAAACCTATTAGGGATTCAGTAACTCCTTTTTTTTTTTTTTTTTTTTTTTTGAGACAGGGTCTCGCTCTGTCACCCAGGCTGAAGTGCAGTGGCCCGATCTCAGCTCACTGCAACCCCCACCTTCCGTGTTCATATGATTCTCCTGCCTCGGCTTCCCAAGTAGCTGGGATTATAGGCGTGCAGCACCACACCCAGCTAATTTTTGTATTTTTAGTAGAGACGGGTTTCACCATGTTGGCCAGGCTGGTCTCTAACTCCTGACCTCAAGTGATCCACCTGCCCACCTCGGCCTCCCAAAGTGGTGGGATTACAGGTGTGAGCCACAACGCCCAGCCTCAATAACTCCTTTACATGAATTTACAAATTAATTAATTACAACATTGTATGTAGATTGTTACACTGTTTGTCCACAGAAAATCAAACCTCCTGGTTCAATTTCTTGCCACATTAATTCTGGACTTGACTCTGTTAGCACTGTGACCAAGGGGACATCAGTAAACCTGACACAAGTAGTGACTTGATAAGTACTTGCGCACTGGGGTTTGCTTTGGAACCTGGCTGCCATTATGTGAGGAAGCTGATCTAGTCTCCTTGAGGATAAGCCATCAGCCCAGTCACCAGCTTCTCTGCTGACTGAATGCAGTTACGTGAATAATCCCAGACAAAACCAGCAGAACCACTTAGTAGATGCAGAGAATTCTGAGAAATAAAAAATCGTTGTTTTAAACCATTAAGTTGTGGTGTGTTTTGTAACACAGTATAGATAACTGAAATATAATGGCATTTACAAAATTTGAAATATAGCAGTGTATAAATGAGTAAGTGAATTGCTTTTTCACTCATTCATTAATAAATATTTTTTCCAGGGCCCAGTAAAAGCACATTGTCCAGTCTACCCTAAAGGCTAGCTTTGCATAGGATCTATGGATCCTCTGTAAAAATTCTGCAGCCTCAGAAAATCTGAAACCCACAAATAGAGAAGGAAGTCCCAAATTTGAATAACATTCTATATGGAGTAATTTCTTTTCTTTTCTTTTCTTTTTTTTTTTTTTTGAGATGGAGTTTCCCTCTTGTTGCCCAGGCTGGAGTGCAATGGCACGATCTCAGCTCACCACAACCTCCACCCGGGTTCAAGCGATTCTCCTGCCTCAGCTTCCCAAGTAGCTGGGATTACAGGCATGTGCCACCACGCCTGACTAATTTTGTGTTTTTAGTAGAGACAGGGTTTCTCCATGTTGGTCAGGCTGATCTCAAATTCCTGATCTCAGGTGATCCTCCCACCTCGGCCTCCTGATGTGCCAGGATTACAGGTGTGAGCCACTGCGCCCAGCCTTACATGGAGTAATTTCAAAGTTTAGATGAAATCTAGAGAACTATATAACAGGAAGAGAAACCTAGTGTAAACTGTGGACTTCAGTTAATAATATATCAATATCTAGATTATAATTAATAATGTATCAAATTAGTTAATAATGGAAACTAATAATTTAGCTAATAATATATCAATATTGATTTGTTTATTGTAACAAATGTACTACAATAACGGGAGATGTTACTAGTGGAAACTGCTGAGGTGGCAGGGGAAGAGAGGGAGGGGAAGTCCATGGGGACTCTGTACTCTGTTCGAGTTGTCTGAAAAAATAAAACTGCTGTAAAATGAAAAACAACAACAACAACAACAAAAACTACACCCACCTTCACCCCCCACAACAGGTCTATGATGCAAGCCAATATATTACTTTGGTAGTTTGAGCACTGGTTTGTAAACCCTGAATTGTGGTTTTGTACCTGCCTGAGTAAATCATTTTTGCTTTGCTCTACTCTTTTCTGTACTGTGAGTTCTGGTCCAAGCAGTCTGTGTTGATGTGGACCTTTACAGTTTATAAAGTCCTCTTCATTTTGCAAGTTCTTTCATGTACATTATCTCACTAAACCTTGCAACAATCCAGGGAGATTGTTCCAGGTCCCTTGGTGCAGACATACCCATGAAGGGGCAGTGCAAATCTGTCACCACTGCTAGACAAAGGATTTTGAACACACATCTTTCAAGTGGTTGAATGTTTTTATAAACTTGTATTAAAGATGATGCCCTCATAATCTTTAATCTCATAAAGATGAAGAATGACACATTAATAATACAATTGAAGAGGTGATACTCATTTACACATAGAATTAATGCTTTTTCAATTAGAATTTTAGGTCGATTTCTGTTTTGTTCTCTGGAAGTTTTAATTAAGACAGAAAAACTCTAATATCTCACACCCTTCACAAGAACCATTAAAGGTTTGGATTTTTCTCTATTTTGAGGCCCCTATTCCCCCAGGGATATTTTAGCAAGAAGAATGCGATTCAAAGATTTCCAGATGTTACTTCTTAGATGTGTCTCAGCATGCATCTATAAACCATCTGGTAGTAGCAACAGCTGGATTGGGTCCAAACATAAATGTTCATGCAGGTAAAGGGGTACTAATAGAAAAAATTGAACTGATCAGTGGTTTTTCAACTAAGTTTGTGATACTGGTTAATTATTTGTTGAAATGATCTCTCAGTAGCCAAGACAGGCTTTCAAAATTCTGCAGTCAGGCTTCCCGTATGCTTGAGGGGGTTATTCCTCACCTGTATTATATTTCAAATCTGTGGCTGAATCAGAAATTATTTGTATTTAGTCTCAGAGGATATTTAAGTGATCTGCAGTATTCCTAACATCGCATTCACAAATATTAAACACCCTTGCAACTTCATACTCTTTCCAACCAGTGAAAGAAAGGGTTGTGCCCGAAATGTGCTGGGGAGCAGGGTGAACACATTTAGTAGGTCTCTGGAGTGTACACCTTGATCTTCAAGCTTCTTCTGACTCAGGAAACAGCAGTAAACATAAGTGAGTGGCAAGATTCCCACCTCCTCCCTTCGTTCCTGGAATGAAAGATTATATCCCTCAGTCATCTGAATCTGGGACCTCCAACAGGGTAAGATCATCTCATTAACTCATCTCCTGTTTTTTTGGAAATTGCGATAATTATGCCAAGAGCTGAGCTGAGCTTTTCCTTGCTATAGATCAAATTTTAATACTGCAAATTAACAAAAATGAAGACAATTTATAGAAAGTATTAAAATTCATAACAACTTTTGCAGGAAGAATAGTCAATCTGCATTTTAAAAAAGTACTTCCAAGCACCTGAAAAGTAATTGATTTCCAATTTAAAAATGGTAATAGCAAACATTTATTAAGTACTCACATGTTAGATATTTTACTAATAATTTATAGAGTATCTAATTACCACAGTGAACCTATGGGTTATCTTATTAATCCTAATTGTATAGACAAGAAAACTGAGCCATAGGGCATTAAGATATGTGCCCAAATGAACAGATCTTGTAAATGACAGTTGAAATAGGATTTTAAATGAAGTGGACTGATCCTAGATCACAGACCCTTGAACAGTCAGTTATTCAATTATAATATCACACAATTTTATTGTCATTAATTCATTCATTCAACAGAAGCTTCTGAAGTACTAGAGAGTCACAGTTCAATACGGCTCAGTCCTTCCTCTTAAGAAGTTTGCAGCTGGTGGATGAGACCAGCAAATAAACAATGGAAGGACAGAACAATACACGCAACAATAGATAAATACATAATGTGTGCTGTGAAAGTACCAATGGGGTTGGTCAAAGCAATAAAGAAGGCTTCTGAGAGAAAAATTCACTTTGGGAGGAGTCTGTGATTGTTATAAAGAGAAGAGGTGAAGGGCTTAGTAGGAAAGTGCAGAAGCATGAGATAGCCATCTGGGAGCTTCCCTGGACTTTCCCATCTTATTTCCTGTGACTTTGAGTTTTATTCATTCTGTAATCTGGGGAAGAAATAGGAAGACTTTAAGCAGGAGAGCAGAGAGTACAGGTGGAGACAGGATCAGAATGTATTTTAGAAGAAAGTATTTGGAGGTTGGGTGTGGTGGCTCTTGCCTGTAATCCCAGCACTTTGGGAGGCTGAGGCGGGTGGATCACTTGATCTCAGAAGTTCGGAACCAGCCTGGACAACATGGTGAAACCCTGACTCTACCAAAAATACAAAAATTAGTCAGGCATGGTGGTGTGTGCCTATGTTCCCAGCTACTCAGGAGGCTGAGGTGGGAGAATCACTAGAGCCTGGGAAGTTGAGGCTGCAGTGAGCTGTGATCACGCCACTGTGCTCCAGCCTGGGTGACAGAGCAAGACTCAGTCTCCAAAAAAAGAAGAAAGCATTTGGAAAGAATCAGAGGCAGGAGACTCCAGATAGTTGTTGTGAGAATCCAGGTCAGGTGTGGTGAGGGGCAGAATCAAACCAGTGGCAGTGGATGTGGGAGGGGTGGGTAAGAAAGAGGAGGAATAAGCAGGTCTTGGGACTTGCTGACTGTGGAGCAGAGGGGGTGAAGGAATGGGTGGTTCAGGAAAGATGTGTCTAGGAGGAGCCACTCATTTCTGGCTGGAGCATTGCATGAGTGGTAGATGCCTCTCTCTAAGACCAACCTCAAAGGGGAGTGAGGAGAAGGAGGTTTGATGGAAAGGGGGTGCGTTCATTATTTGGTGACGGCAATTTTCCACTTTGAATGTTGTCTTAGTCCATTTTGTGCTGCGATAACAGAATACCTGAGACTGAGTGATTTATGAAGAACAGAAGTTTATTGGCTCCTAGTTTTGGAGGCTGAGAAGTCCAATAGCAAGTTGCTGACAACTGGCAAAAGATGCTGCATACCTCCAAAAAAAGAAAAAAAAAAGAATGATAGGGAATGTTCCTTTTTTAGATCCACTCCCACAATAATAAACCCTCTCCCTTGATAACAGCATTAATCCGTTCATGATGGCAGAGCCCACATGGCCTAATAACCTCTTAAAGGTCCAACCTCTTAATACTGTTGCAATGGCAATTAAGTTTCAACACGCATTTGGAAGAGGACAAACTTTCAAATTCCAGCAAATAGGGCACTGAGTAAGCTAATATTTTATAAAGTGCTTAGAACAGTACCTGCCACATAGTATATAAGTGTTAGCTGAATAAAAACTGAATTGTCTGGTAGACAATTAGATTCCACCCAGGGGAGAGGCCTGGAGATGGAGACATGATCTGGGGCTCATCAGCATAAAGATGGTGGTGGCCACATGGGCCTATAGAGAGGGTGCCCAAGAGGGCTGTACTGCATAAAGAGAGAAGAGGACTGAGGACAGACCTCAAGGCTATGCTCTCTAATGAAAGCATAGCTCCAGGGACATGGGGCTTGGCAAGAAAGATGAAGAAGGTGGTAGTGAAGTGAAACCAAGGCCCTAGAGGCTGAGGAGTCCAACATATTTCAAGGCAGAGAAGATGGAGAGGGAACACACAGAGAGGCGTGAGGAGAAATAGGAAGAAGTGTTGTTTTGGAAGCAAGGCCGGAGGAGATCATAAGCAAAAGAAATTAATTAATATTATCAAATGACTTACAGGGCCAGATAAGATACAGATAGAAAATTGCCTGTTGGACTGGAAAGTATGGAGAGCATCAGTGAACCTAATGAGGATAGCATTGATGAAAGGGACAGCAGTAAGGAAGGAATGAAAGGAGATGAAATGGACACAGGTAAGTTCCTCAAAGAGCTTGAATGTGGCATAATAGAGAGTGAAGACAAGATTTGGATGCAGATGTAAGATTGAGGGAGGTTGGTTGGTTTGCATTTTTAAGATAGAAGAGTCTTGGGCCTCTTTATTGGCTGAGGATTAACACAGGAGAGGGGAGACTGATTGAGCGAGGGGGCAGAAGGGGATGGGACCCAGAGTTCAGTGGAGAGATGAGTATGGCTGGCAGAGGAGGACCCCAGAAAGAAAGACAGATGCCAATGGGCCAGTGGTGGCCTGAAGGAAGTTACCTGTTGGACACCCCATTCAAAGTAGCTTGCTCAGGTCTTATCTCTACAATAGCAGTTCATCATGGGATACTGTGACCAATCTTTCCTTTTGGAAAATCTCTTCACTTGCTTCTGTTATACAGGGATGGGCTGGTTCTCCTCCTCCCTCTCAGAATGAGTTGGTTCTACCTTCTCCTCGGTGCTTCTTTTGACCTCCCAGTTTGTGTGTGTGCCCTAAAGAGTCACCCTTAGCAGTGTTCTCTATCTCAGCATTCTCTCTTTGGATAGTGGGTATTCATGCTTTCACAGCTACCTACCACTTCCCAGCTAGCCTCTCCACAGTAATCTCCCCACATTGACTTACTTCTTTCCAGCCTACTTTATGTTTCACTCCAAGATTGACACATTTCAAGTGTTCATACTAGGTCTTTCCCTTTCTCAGAAATTCTTGGTGACCAAATTCAACCTATGCTTCCAAACCCACTTTCTACCACTTGAGAATTCTGCTTGTCTCACTTATCAGTGCAGGGTTCTTTGCTCCCTTCACCCCTCTTGCCTCTCACCATCCTCATCCTTAGTGCATTTTAGCATGATAAGGAATCAAAGCTATGAGGGGCAATCGGTTTCCTCGGAGAGATACCGGTTTGCCTGGTAGAGGCTGCTCTTTAATGAAAGCATAGCTCCAGGGACATAGGGCTTGGCAACCAAGGTTAAGAAGGTAGCAGTGAAGTTAAGCCAAGGTCCTAGAGGCTGAGGAGTCCAACAGGAAGGAGGAAGACTAGAGGGGAAAGAGACCTCCCAGTAACTCTTTGAGGAAAAGGCAGCTCTACTCCAAGGAACAGTGAAGAAATATTTGTTCTGACTTCTGGATACGTAGTATATCCATGGTTGACAACAAGTTAGGTCTTTCTGGAAATGGACTACAAGTTTGTATTTTCCACCATGACGGGTTGTATCAGTAGGACATTCCCGCCCTCTAATTAGACGGAATGGTTCAGAGTGTCCTATACACACTCCAGGTCTGCCTCCTTCTGTGTCTCTACCTATGCTGCTGCCTTTGACAGTCCTCTTTCACACACTGCTGTGCTCTGTCAATCCAAGCCAGTTTGAGAAGCCAGCTCAAGTGCCAGCTGATGCCAGCTGATGAATCACTGTCATAGCCCTGGGGTCGAATTTAGTATGAAAGCAAACAAAGTGTGTGGCAGTAGGCTGGGAGTGGGAGAAGTGGTCTGTTACGGATTTTGAAAGATTTAACAACCAATCCATCTTTGATTGGATCCCCATTCCTAAAAATGTTACAATACACATTCTGGAAATAATTGGGGAAGTATTAACATGAACTAGATAATAAACGATATTAAGGAACTATTAATGTGGTCACCACATAATATTGCTGTAATCATATAAATAATGACAACTTTTAGAGATGCTTGATGAAGTATTTGGGAATGAAGAAACATGTCTGCAACAGTTTAGCAAATAGATATGTGTGTGTGTATACACATGTACATATTATACATACATATATATGCATTCATATTATAATATGCCAGAGTGCTAATAATTGGAACTAGCTGGTAGATTCTTCATTATGTCATTCATTTTACTTTTCTCTATGTTTAAAAATTTTTATAATAAAATTTTAAAATAAAGGAGTAAAGAAATGACACCAGACTTCTTAGCTAGGTAGAGTCAAGAAACTAGGACTAGGATGGCCTGAGTCCCACCATAGTGCCAACAGAGTGGTTCTTGAGTTTGGGTGCAGGCCCCTCACCTGAGGTGATGCTATTTCTCTCCCTAATGGTGAGAAGGGAAAATGAAAGAGGACATCTTCATTTGTTTCACTTCAGAAATTCATTTAATATTTGATAAAAGCTTGCTCTGTTCCAAATACATCCACGCATGCTCACTTATTTAATTCTCACAATAATTTTGTGAAGTAATTGTTGTCCTTGTTATTCCCATTTCATAAGTAAGGAAAATGAAGCCCTGAAATTCAGTGATTTTCTTTATATCACAGAACTAGAACACGTCAGAGTGAGAATTCGATCCCAGTTCTGCAGACTCCAAGTCTTGGATCATCCCAAACCCTTGCATTGTCCTTTCCAAGATTATAAAGGTCAAAGCCCTCAGGCCAGAACCGTAAGCCTGCGGAGCTGGTCCTTGAGTGGATTCACGGGAAAAGCAAAGAACCCCTACTTGGGCCATCCCGAGCATCCTTTGGGTATGATACTTTGCAAACATAGACCATCAGACATATCTGGAGGACCACGGTGTTTCCTTGCTTCATCACAGCATATCCTGAAATTGAGAGTTTGCCAACTGCAATGTATAAAAATGTTTGATGAACCCCTGTCTAGCCACTGGGTCAGCATGTACCACACAGGGACTCCTCTGATTGCACCAAGGAGGAAGTGCTATCAGTGATTTCCAAAAGCAGCAAGGAAATCCATCTGCAGTTGGGAGTCAGGTTCTCATAAAAGAGGGATTTCTGAATATGAGCAGACAACAGACACCTGACCACATCAAGGGGAAACAGACTTATAGGCAGACATTGAGTTGCGATGTTGGGGAATGATGACTGATTAGTGAACCACAGAGTGGGACATGCTGAGCTCCTCAACTGAAGCAAAGAGGAGCCGTGAGGCTGGAAGGTGAACCAAAGCAGGCAGGAGGCATGAAGTGTCAGGATCTATGAACATCTGGGGATGCTTAATCGAGAGGAAATGTAGACCTCCCACACAGTAGCACTTTTATGAGCTCTGATTATACACTAGGGTACAGAAAAAAATAACAGAAACTAGCACACTGGTAAATAAGAAAACTTCTTGATCTGTAAAACATGCTGCTTTCTCTTTCCCCTTCACACACCATATTTTAGAGGCAAATGATGCTGAGTGTATCAATGTGACAGGAAGGAAGCTAAGTGGATATGTAGACATTGACAGCTCCTGAAGGGCCAAGGCAGTTGGTAATGCCCCAGCCAGCTTAGTGTCCTGAGGCACTAAGGGGAGTGATGGCCTCAATGTTCCTTTGGGAAATCTGCAAAAATGTAATTCTGATCTTTCAGTCTCAGAACCAGCACATGAGTTGGGAGGGCAGGGTGGGAATGGAGGGTGAAAGATGATGGGGAGAGGGAGCAGGGCCTCAGCTCACTCATCCACTCACTCTTCATATTCATTCATTCAGTACAATGTGAAGATGTGTATTCTGGAGTCAGGCACACCTTGATTAAGATCTAAGGCCTACAGCTTGAGAGCTCTATGAACTTGGGCAAGTTACTTAGTCTGTTTAGACCTCAGTTTCCTTCTGTGATAAAAGGAAGTCCCTGAATCATAGAAGTATAATGAGGACTAAAATTCACAGCCCAGTAACATAATAACACCGCTGAGTCTGGCAGGTAATGGGTGACCAACATATGCTACAATTGTTGCTGTGTCTTTCAACAACCAGGTGGCCAGCTTTGTGCTAGTTGCTCAGTGTATTAAGACAGTGGACTTGGAGACACAATTTTACCCTCCACATTGGAATGATACCTTGCTAAACTTTTATTCCAGGCCAATATTTTTCTTCCCTTCTATTTCTTTCCTTCCCACTTTCCCATATACAGAAAACTTCATGAATGAAACAGAGTTATGGTCAGAGAAGGGATGAGAACATAGAAAACTTCTAGCATTCTGTTTGTACCTGGCACACAGTAGGCACTTGATGGTTGAATAAATAATGTGCTCCCAGGGGCCAAATTCTCAGGAGAATGAACATTTTTACCTAATTTTCTTGGTGTTTTCATTAAAATGCAGTCACTCATTTGGAATTCAGGGATTGTAGACTGATGGCTAATGGATCAGTTCTGGCCTAGCAAAATGTTTTGTTTGATTTGCAAAGTATTTTAAAAACCGGAAAATGTCACATAAAAACCTGAGTTTCGGCCGGGCGCGGTGGCTCAAGCCTGTAATCCCAGCACTTTGGGAGGCCGAGACAGGCGGATCACGAGGTCAGGAGATCCAGACCATCCTGGCTAACACGGTGAAACCCCGTCTCTACTAAAAATACAAAAAACTAGCCGGGCGAGGTGGCGGGCGCCTGTAGTCCCAGCTACTCGGGAGGCTGAGGCAGGAAAATGACGTAAACCTGGGAGGCGGAGCTTGCAGTGAGCTGAGATCCGGCCACTACACTCCAGCCCGGGCGACAGAGCGAGACTCCGCCTCAAAAAACAAAAACAAACAAACAAAAAAAACCCTGAGTTTCTGGCTTCTCCTGGAAAATGAGAAAATCTGGCAACCCCGGGCCTGCATTTCCCCCCGGGAATGGTCAGAGGGAGTCAGGGAAAGGCGGCCCACATTCCATGGGACTTTTCCTCCCTGTGGTCTTGGGGGCCACTGCCCTCTAGTGTATTACAGCCTTCTGTGGCTAGGGCACTTCCTCTCTTATGCATATTCCAAGCAAGACAGTTTCACTAGGTTGTCTTGGTCATCTTGTGAGGGATTGCAGGTGAGGAATGTGGAGAGGAGAGGCCTCCTGGCACAGCCCTTTCTCAGCCCCACACTCACTCCCAGCCCTGTGCTCCTTCCCGGGGCCTCTCTGCTTGGGCTTTGAGCCTGGAAGATTGACTGAGATTTCACTTTCCATCCAGATATGTTGGCCCCATGTCAACACCGCCGACACCACCCTTCCTTTCTGATTACTCCCCTTCTGGGCAACAAGAAAATGATCGAATGACAATTATTGTGGCATCTGATACAGGGGTAATTTCCCCCTGGCTAGCAAACCACGCGATGGAACATAACTGCAGATTCTTCGCATACCTTCACCGTGACTAAGAGTGATCCCACAGCCACGGCTTTCCTGAGTTTGAGATCAGAGTATTCAAAGCGAAGACAGAGGTTGCGTCAGCATCACATAGTACCGTGGCCTTCAAGCTTGCCCTGTCTTTTTGTTATCAATGATCAGCAGTACACTTTTATTTATTTTTTTCTCAAATGAACTCCAAAGAGACCTGATGAAACTACAGCTTACCTTGGTCCTCCATCCTCAGATCCCTGGAGGCCCAGAGCACCCAGATGGAAAAACACTGGCCCAGTTACCTTGTCTGTTTTACAAAAGGGGGCTTGAAGAGGGAACAAGACTTCTCCAGGCTCATGGAGGGAGTGAGGGGCAGGGGGCACTCAGAGAGGTCTCATTCCGGGTCTGACGCCTTTCACCTGTGCCTGCTGTCCTGCGTGATAGTCCCAGAGGAGCACCAACAGCTGGTCCTCTGGCCTGTGGCTCCTGCGGAGCAGATACGGCCTTCGCTTTGCAGCATTTGAGCCAGGTCCCTGTTTGGCTGAGTGACAGCACTTTGGCAACCATCACTCTGAATTTCCAGTTTCTGGGTCTGTCAAGCCTGCTTTCTGCTGTCTCCATGGGACAAGCAGCCTCCATAACGGCTCCCGGGGATCCTGCTGCCTTTGCATTTCCCTCCAGCACTGTCCCAGGGTTGGTCTGTGTCCTCACATGGCAGAGAGAGGAAACAAAGTCTCTTAGGGAGATATTACTTCCACTCAGGTGGGCTGTGCCCTCATGACTTCATCTTATCCTAATCACCTCCCAGAGACTCCGCCTCCTGCTATCGTCACATTAAGGGGCAGGGTTTCAAAATGTGAATTTGGGGGGACACAGGCATTCAGACCATAACAGGCATCCTTAGGAAAAATTCAAAATACAAGCAAAAATTGTAAATGGTTTGGCTTCCTACAGCTAAAATACGATTCTGAGGACATTAAGCGAAAGTTGGAATTAATCTGTTATTTACAAACATCAGAATTAACCAAACCATTATGTGTATAAAACACCTGCCTCCGGCCACACATACACATAACGTTTATCAGGATTTTTATTTATTTATTTTTTTTTGCCTTTTTAAAGAACTACATATGGAACCAAAGATAATTTTTTTTAAATTGAGATATAATTTACATATCCGAAAATCAACATTTTGTTTTATGTTAATTAATTAATTTATTTTTGAGATGGAGTTTTGCCCTTGTCACCTAGGCTGGAGCGCAATGGCACAGTCTTGGCTCACTGCAACCTCTGCCTCCTGTGTTCAAGCAATTCTCCTGCCTCAGCCTCCCGAGTAGCTAGGATTACAGGCACCCGCAACCATGCCAGGCTAAATTTTTTAATATATTTTTTTTAGTAGAGATGGAGTTTCACCATGCTGGCCAGGCTGGTTTTGAACTCGTGACCTCAAGTGATCCGCCCGCCTCACCATCCCAAAGTGTTGGGATTCCAGACGTGAGCCACCACGCCTGGCCGAAAATCACCATTTTAAAGTGTCCACTTTAGTGCTTTCTAGTATCCTCATTATGTTGTGCAATCAACACCACTGTCTACTTCTAGAATGTTTTTATCATTCCAAAAAGAAACCTCACCCTTGTGCCTCCTTCCCACCATTCCCTGGCAATCGCTACTCTACTTTCTGTCTCTGTGGATTTCCCTATTCTAGACATTTTATGTAAATGGAATCACACAATATGTGGCCATTATGTCTGGCCCCTTTCACTTAGCATAATGCTTTCAAGGTCCATTTATGTCTTAGCATGTATCAGTACTTCATTCCTTTTTATTGCAGAATATTTCATTGTACGGACTTATCACATTTTGTTTATCCATGCCTCGGTTGATGGACATTTGGGCTGTTTCCATTTTTGTCTATTTTGAATAATGCCGCTATGAGTATTTGCGTACACATTTTTGTGTGAACATATATTTTCAGCTGCCCTGGGTATATATCTAGGAGTGAAATTGCTGGGTCATAGGGCAATTCTAGATTTAACTTTTTGAGGAACCACCAAACTGTCTTCCATAGTGGCTATACCATTTTACATTCGAGATGAGTATTGTTAATCTAGCAAAGAGTTTAACAACTGGGCAGAAATGAAACATTAAACTATGCATCAAATAGCGACCTAGAAAAATTTGCATCATATATTCAAGTCTCTACTTTTGACTTTTCATCATTTACTATGTGGCTTAGCATTGCAGACTTACACCTAACAGTTGTAGTTCAGCTTGCTAATTGTACCCTGATATCCATTTTCCCCTTTTTAATAATCAATTTCTTAATTTTAAGCTGGTCGCTTCACCGCCCAAAACAAAGGTCACATTTTTTAGCTTCCCATGCAGCCAGTATGGCCTTGACTAAGTTATGGCAAATGACATGCAAGTAGAAGTTTGGTGTGTGTCTTCTAAAACATGCCCTCAAAGGGAAGAAACATGCCCTCTCTCCTCGTCCTTACTCCTGCTGGCTGGAATGGAGATAGAATTGCTAAGGGGGACAAAGCAACAATGTTGACGATGCCTGAACCCCTAATAGAATTCACTAGCCACAACCTGACTGCTTCTGAACTTCTTCATGTGAATGGAAAATAAATTTGTGTCTAATTTAAACTTTTATTATTTGGAGTTTCTGGTTATGCAGCTAAGCTTAATCCTGAATGACCAAATTCTTAAGGGGTAGTGGTTAAAAGTATACTATTTGGAGACTAACAGACCTGAATTGAAATCCTTGAAAGTAACTGGGTATAGTGGTATGTTCCCTCAGTCCCAGTTATGCAAGAGGCTGAGGCGGGAGGATCTCTTGAGACCAAGAGTTCAAGGCCAGCCTGGATAACATAGTGAGACCCCCCCCCATCTCTAAAAAATAAAAATAAAAACAAGTCCTTCCCTTTCCTTCTACTCGCATTCAATCACAGTCAAGTCCTATGGTTTCATCTTTTTACTCCCTCTCAAGTTTTTCATTTTTTCCATATTCACCACTACCCCCAAACCACTGCTATGTTTCTTCTGGGCTTCTAAAATAGCTGGCTATGTGGTCACTCATCTCCAATCTTGCCTCTCTTCCATGTGTTCTCCACACAGCACTCAGTATGATCTTCTTAAACTACGATCTGGTTCCTATCACTTTGCTTCAAACTCACCGATGGCTTTCCATTGATCTAAGGATAAAGACCAAAGTTCTCAAAGGCCTCTCAAGGCAGCCCGTTTTCTCTTCGGGCTTGTCTGGCTTTAGGCCCCTACCCTTCTGTCCGTTCCAGCCTCACTGGCCTTCCTTCAGCTCCTTTAATAGGTTGTGCTGTGTCCTACCACACGCTTCGCACAGACCCGCCCCTCGGCTGAGATTCTCTTGCATATTCTGTACCCTCCTGATCTAGAATGTTTGTTAAATAAATCAATATATGACACCCGCCATGTCTAGCTGTATGAACTTGGCACTTAATGTCTCCATTCCTCAGTTTCATCATCTGAAAATGGATGTGATGACAGTGTCTACCTCCCAGGGTTCTTGTGAGTATTCAATGAGAAGATGCTGGTGAAGTGTGCTTAATAAATGTTAGTCGTCATCATCGCTGTCACCATCACTAAGGGTTCTCACTAACCAGGTGTGAGCACCATTTGAAGAGACAAGGGACAAGGAGACTTTCTTCTCCTGATCTCTCAGGCTCACAGGGGATAAAACTATGGCCCCCTGCACATGTCACAGGGAGGCAGAGGAGGCACGCGACTGACACACATGTTTATGTACCTGTAACTGATATGGGATTCTTATCAGCCATAAAGTCCCCATAAGAAGGGTAGATATTAGAGAGACAGTAAAATCTAATGGGGAAAAATCAATTCAGTTCATTCACAATTAAGTTCAGCTGAGTGTAACTGTTTTCTGTTGTCAGAAAAACCTGAATTCCAACATAAGCTCTCTCAACCCTAGAAAGTTATATATGCCCTCTAAACGTCAGCTTTCTCATGTGTGAAATGAGGAGGATAATATAACTTACCTGACAGCACTGTGTTGAGGATTAAATGTGAGAATGCTCCATTGCTTTGTGCATAACAGATGCTCATAAACAGCAGCCAGTGCTAGTTACTGGCGAAGACCCCAAGCACTCTCCTATTTGACGAGCTTGCTCTTTTCCGGGGTGATGAGATCAGGGCGGTGGGCTGGGGTGCTGGCAGGCAGTGTTCGGGGCAGCAGCAAAGGCTCATCCCGAGCAGCACCTCAAACCTAGACAAGCCAGGTGAGGACAAGCCCCGGGTCCCTGATGTCCCTGGGACCCGGGCCAGGGCCTGTGCTGAGCAGGGGAAGGAGAGTCTGTTAGTAAAGGTGGGCAGACAGGGCTCATCCCATAGGCGGCTGGCCTCTGCCCTGCTGAGCAGTACTCACCCCTGTGTTTGAGGCCTGTTCACAGGGTCATTTCTTGTCACTTCTCCTAATTAAGGTTCATTCAGTCCAACACTCACTATTTTCCTCCATCCCTCCACTCCCGCTGCCTAATTTTACCAGAACCAGTAATAAATTTCAACAAAGCTGCCCCTCTGCTTTCTAGGTTGTGTTTCTATAGGAACGGAGAAGACAGATGATGAGAAACAAAGCTAATAGAGATTCACAGACCTATTCTATGGGGGACAAGATGGGAAGACCCCCTCGCTCCCTGCACTGAAGATCTTCACAGAGCCTGAAGCATCCTCCTGACCCAGCAAGCAGCCCTGCTGATGCAATTTGCATGTTAAAAAATTATTAAGAATTTCAAGATGGTGATAGTGGAGCATTGAACCAAGCACAAGGCCCTTCTAAGTGTAAGACCCTGTGGCACCTTGCAGGTCATGCCCAGGAAGCTGGTTCTGCCTTGCAAATCCATATTAGTGAGGCTGTGAAGTGAGGCTGCCAGAGAACTTCCCTGGGAGTGAGAACTTCTCCTGAGTTGTGCTAATGATTGGAATGGCAGTGGAAGGAGTGAAGGTGGAGGGTACTCATGGGCAAAACTTCTCAGAAGGCAGAGCCTACGTGTCTGAATACCCATTTGCCTGAAGGGCCTAGGACTGAGCCGTTGTATGTGCCACCTTCCTGTGCGGGTGGCGTGTCCTCATGGGCATCCCCATTTATTATGGTGGGGTGGGAAGAACACAAGCTCTACTGCTTAGCAGCTGGGTGAGACTGCATCACCCATGAGGATTCCCTTTCCTGCCTGGATTTTTGTTGTCTGTCATTTTCCTTTATCCCAGCTAAAATCATTTTTCTCCATCTACTTCAAGAAGGAGGACTCTGAACATTCCAGAGTTACAGAAGGCAAGCCAAACACAAGGTACATTCTGTACTACGGACGGTGGATGGGGCACCTGATGGTAGATGATATGGTTTGGCTGTGTCCCCCACCAAATCTCAACTTGAATTGTATGTCCCAGAATTACCACATGTTGTGGGAGAGACCCAGGGGGAGGTAATTGAATTATGGGAGCTGGTCTTTCCCATGCTATTCTCCTGATAGTGAATAAGTCTCAGGAGATCTGATGGGTTTATCAGGGGTTTCCACTTTTGCTTCTTCCTCATTTTCTCTTGCTGCCACCGTGTAAGAAGTGCCTTTAACCTCCCGCCATGATTCTGAGGCCTCCCCAACCATGTGGAACTGTAAGTCCAATTAAACCTCTTTCTTCCCAGTTTCGGGTATCCCTTTATCATCGCATGAAAACAGACTAATACAGCAGATTTGGGAATGCTACCTCCCACTCACTCATATGTTGCCTCCCCTCACAAACACAGTGATCACACACACACACACACACACACACACACACACACACACTCATGGTTTTGACTTACCCAATTCTTCTCTGGAGACAAATCACAAGACCATTTAAAAAGGGAAAGTCAGAAGATGGTATGGAGTATAAAATCTTCCTTTCTGGGACAGCTCTCTTCCCATCTTCCCCCACCAAGTCTTTGTAAAATTCTACCACCAGTCCCAAAAAGAAAACTAAAAAAATGAAACCAACCACACAAAAGTTCCAGACTGCCTCACTCGCATGCTCCAAACTTTGGGGTGGCTGGCTAGGGCCTCTTTGATGGAATGTACATCTAACTCCTCCATCTGGCGGTTGGCCCTAAAACCGAACTTGTGTTTAAGCTGAGGGATTGGAATCTTTCAGAAATACCTGGAGAGATCTGACGATATAGGGGCTGCATCCATGTGGAATATTCACAAGACATTACTTCACATGGATCACAACAATTTTCAAGTTATAACGAAAGCCAAACACCCAATTGTTAGTCATAGTATAATAGCAAAGAAAACAGAAGAAGGCTTGCTAGCTGCCCAAACAAAGATCGTATTCATCTTTCTGATCACACATGTTGAAATCTTCATCCTCTCATAACTCTTGAAATTGCCTCAGCACATTATGAGGCCAGGGATCACTCCCTCTGGAGGCTTAGACAAATAGCCAAGTTCCTTAGGTGAGGGTCATCATTGGGTTTGCTTCCTACCAGATGGTTTCCAACTGCCTGGATGTCATCCCTCCTGCCTCCTTGCCTGCAGCTGGAGTGACCACTGTTGCAGCCAATTCCACTTTGTCTCTTACAAGCCTCACCCTTGGCAACTCTCCTAAGAAAAGTGAAACTTGACAATGGAATTTAAATTAAACATAATTAGAAATAAAAAATCAAGTTAGGAGGCACATAGAGAGTGCTTGATAAGTACTTGAATGAATGAATGAATTTACTCCATTAATTAAACACTTAAATTTAGCCCGTTAATAAGAAAAAAGCCTCTATATTGCAAGGTTTTTTGAAATTTGTTCCTTGGAACACCTGCTCCAGAATCAGCCGGTAGGTTTGGTAACACTGCAGATTTCTGGGTTCTTCCCCAGACCCACTGAATCAGAGCCTTTGAGGGACATGACTTGCTAACAAACCACTCACAAACTCCTCAGGGAGTATCTTGGCTAGCAAAGTTTGCACAGTAGTGATCCACAGGCACTGTAGCCTCATGAATTCTGAGAGAAGACTGTCAGTCAAGGAGTTCTGCAATCATGATTAATGTCAAGTGGTTCATTTCCTTGAACAGTGGTCTGGGGAAATATTAACAGATACTCACTTTGGTTTGTGGGCTGGTTAAAACAAAAAAAGAAAGCCTAGAAGAGCCAAAGGACTCATAAAAGCAAGTGGATGAAATCCGCAACTTCGCTTTTTCAGTGAGAAAGAACTCAGTGACTGCTGGTACCCAGAGGAAAACAGATGATGTTTAACAACACGTTAAGATGGTGCCTGGTTAGTGGTAATTTCACAGAGGACTCCTGGTTTTACTTCAGACAGCAGGCAGGGAGCAGGGGTGGGGGAACTTGCTTACAAGAAAGGATATAAGATCAGTCATTTTACGTCAGTGTGAATTAAAAACGCTTAGTCCTCAAGGGTGTTTTCACCTTAAATCCTTATCTGTAATTGTGAATAGAAGTTAGTCTCTGCTTGAAAAGATGTAGACATCACTGGTGTCAACCTTAAATAATGAAATTCAAAGAATATGATTGGGGCCAGGTGTGGTGGCTTGTACCTGTAATCCCAGCACTTTGGGAGGCCAAGGTGGAAGGACTGCTTGAGCCCAAGAGTTCAAAACAAACCTGGGCAACATAGTGAGACCCCATCTTTACAGAAAAAATTTAAAATTAGCTGAATGTGGTGGCAGGCACCTGTAGTCCCAGCTACTCAAGAGGCCGAGGTGGGCGGATCACTTGAGTCTGGGAAGTCAAGGCTGAAGTGAGCTGTGATTACACCACTGCACTCCAGCCTAGGCAACAGAGTGAGATCCTGTTTGGAAAAAAAGATATGATTCAGAATGGAGTTGTTTCTAGTGCAAAGCTTGAGGATGGTCACTTGGAAACACCAACTCCAAATGAATGGGGTCAGCAGTCATTTGGAGTAGAGAAGTGGAGAAGTTAAGGTTTCACTTATATAGGCAGACAGAGAAGTTCCAGCAAGATTGCATTTCCCATATAAGATCAATGCATACACCACAGCAATTTGATTGGTTGCAGATTCTAGATTCTGAGGAAGATTACTTTATTGCTCCATAAGGAAGGGCAATAATATGAAGGGGTCTTATCTCTTGTGCCACTTGTTCTTCCTAATTATTTACAGAAATAAAAGGCAGAAATTGTAGCTGCTGAGTACGTGATTCAGGCCGCATAGCCACATTCTTCCCAAGGCTCAGAATAATGTAAAGTTCCAACAGCTTTATATTTGAATTATTTTAAGTTTGAATTATTTAATTTCTAACTGGGTAGGATGAGCAAGCATTCTGAGATGCAAAGGGATAGATTGTTCCTTGTGGCCCAGAGGCTAGTGAAAAATAGAAAAGATCTATCACAGCACTTATCATATAGTTGAAGGAGAATATTATACTTCTCCTCAAGATACACTACTTTGACATACTTTGAAATGGCTGTTTATGTTACTGGTGACAAATATCTGAGTCTCTTGGCACGAAATGTTACCGGTGGCAGGTATCTGACTTACCGACAGTGAATCCATATGAGTCTGCAGCAACCTCAATTCTTGCCTCCTCAGAAGAAAGAATTTGACTGAGGGGAATAGCCAGAAAAAGAGACCAAGGCAAATTTCAGAGGAGGAGTGGAAGTTTGTTTAGAAAGACCTTAGAACAGGAAAGAAAGAAATATACACTTGCAAGAGACCCAACCAGGCATCGAGGTCAAGTGTGGTGTTTAACCTTGATCCCAGGACTTTATAGACTGGCCCACCACTTGTTTCTCACATCCCCTTTTCCCATGATTCTTCCCTTAGGGTGGACTGCCCGCGTGCGGAGTGCCCTCTTTATGCTTGGGAAGTGAGCACGCGCAGTGTATTCAGGAGGCTGTACACACGCACATCTCAGGCTTTCTTCTCTTTTCTGGGGGACTTCCCCCGGAAAGTCATGCTCCGCCATTTTGTCTCTTAATCTACATGTCTGGACTCATTCACCCAACACCTGAGATTTTATTGGAAGTTATTTTTGCTTCTCCCTGGTGCCTGCTGCCAAATTATCATTTGTAGAGAGGCAATGTGCTAATTGTTGAATCATCACCTGACATTCCTGGTGGGTGGAGGAGAACCCTCTCCTGCCCCGCTCATGCCTAATTACCTGTAACATTCAGAGGGTCTGCAAACAGATGCAGCTCTGTAAAACTGTGTTTTGAGGGAGTGATTTGCATCTGTAGAGAATCTACATTGATGCAGCCAGCCTTTGTCTGAGATCTAGGAAAGATTGGCCAAGAGTCTGACACCTTTAAAAGCCTAAAATAAACATTTACCATATATTCTTTCTGAGGGCTGAGGCCTGTGAGGTTTCATCTACAGAACAAGACCACCTTTGCTAGCCAGGCCTCCTCTTCTCCCTCTCCTGTAATTTGTTTTCCCATGATCCAAACACCTATTATTTCTGTAACCTCAACATGGCATAAATGGGTCAATCATTTGCCTTTTTAAGATATCTTATTTTGTAAACTGCCTATGACATGTTAATAGATTTGTGTGCTTTTTCTCATATTAGGCTCCCCTTTGTCGGTTGATTTTCAGTGAACTTTCAGAGAATGAAGGGGAAATTTTCCCTTGGTTCCTACACAGTATTGTAATAATCTGTTTATTTGTCTGATGTCCCATCTTTGATATAGCCCTTAAATGCAGAGATCATGCTTTATTTATCTCTATATATGTTTAGTATCTATAGAATTGGCATATAATAGGCACTCATTAAATATTTGTTGGGTGAATGAATAGAGCAGTGATTAAAAGAATGGAGAGGGGTAGGGGGATAGGCCAACCAGTACATGACTAAAGCATTAATAATCTAATTACCTTGAATTTAATCAAAGGCTTAATGGAGGATTGCCAAGAAGCAATAACTCTTGGAGGTGTGAATGGGAGAGAAGTGCTCATAAAAAGCAATGAGTCCTTTCTATACCTGCAGACCCTTAAAGACAATATGGCAGCTCTTACTTTTGCACATAAAATACATGGAATAATCATTTGAAATAGAGAGTGATTTTACTGTAATATAAAAACCATTTGGTGTATTTTTAATGAATAAAAATGAAATTCTAGTTGGGGCATATTGGCTCATGCCTATAATCCCAGCACTTTGGGAGGCTGAGGCAGGATGATTGCTTGAGTCCAAGAGTTTGAGACCAGCTTGAGCAACATAATGAGATACTGTCTCTACAGAAAGAAAAAAATAAAAGAAGAAAAATTCTAAACCATTAATTGTCCTGTGTGGTGAATTGGCTATTGTTCAAAATGGCCAAAAGAGTAGCTTCCTCTCTTCTGAGCATATTATATCACCCCTTTTCCCTGGCCATAGTTGCTTGTCCAGAGATAGGCATGAACAGAGCGTAATGAAACAGGAAATCTTCCTCGATTCCTTCTCAAGCCTTGTGACAGGGGTGCCTCACTTACTCAGCCCGCAGCTCTCAACTCCTCGTGGGAGGGGGCGCATGCAGGTGAGCAGGCGCAGAAGCTGGAGTCAGCGCTTTGGGGTACTGGCAGGAGCAAAACTCCATGTAGCCACCAGAGGGAGTGTGTTATAGTGCTCTTTTAGCTTTGCTGTCTGTAGACAGTTTCAATGTTTAACAGCTCAGTGGAACCTCTGCCTTTTCACGAGGGCAGAGGGTTAGCGTGACAGTTTTCTGTATCCCAAGCTCTTGTCTGGTGTCCAGGAAAAACCAGGTTGCACAAATTCAAGGATAGTAAATGTGGAGGATTTTAGTGCTGACGGAAGTGACTCTCAGTGAGAGAGGAAGCTGGAAAGGGGATGGAGTAGGAAGAAGGTATTCTTCCCCTGATGTCCCAATGTCAAGTTGTCCCTCTGAAGTGAAGCTGCTTCTGTCTGATGTCAAACTGCAATCTTTGATGTCCAGCTGCTTCTCCTCTTCTCTCCTTCTCTGCTCTGTGCCAGTGGAGCCTGGGGTTTTTATGGGTACAGGATGGGGTGTGGGGTGGTTTTGGAAAAGGCAACATTCAAGTGGGAAAACAGGGATGTAAAGTTCTGACTTTGGTCTGCGGTTCTAGGCCTGTGGTTGGGGTCCTGGCCAGGGACCCTGCCCTTTTCTGCCTGAAATTTTTCTGTCTCCTGTTCTTATCACTAAGATGGACCAATGGGAGAACCTTCCAGAAATTACTTTGTGAGCCTCAGATCTCTGGGTGTAGAGATGTCAACCTATAGGATGACTGTATCACATTGCAAAAGAAATGGATGCCAACTTGCAAAGCAGCTCAATGGGCAACTCTGGGGCCCTTCTGTGACAGACCAGGTCTCAAAAAAGCTGAACAGGCAGGACTCCATAACAACTGTTTCAGCACTGACTGAATGGTTAGGTTAAATATTTAAGCCTGAGAGAACGAGTGCCTTTACATAGAGGCTGGAACGAGTAATAAAGGCCCACCAAGAGTCTCGCCCAGGCCATCATGGGCCTTGAAGCATGACAAGATAACAAAGGAATTCTTACCAGGACCATTTAGGATTAAACAAATTTTACTGGGGGTCTGAAGAAACTCCCCAGACCTCCACAAACAAATTTTATTAGGAACTCCCCAAACCTCCATGATTTAGCAGGAGACAAGATAAGGGTAATCACTCCTGGCACCTGGACCCATCTAGATTAAGTAAATTTACTGAGGCTCTGGAAGAGGATCTTCAGGACTCAGACCTTAGTTACAGATTAGAAGAAGTTACTTATGTCTTTAGATGAATGCACACTTATGTGTAGACATATAGCTTAGAAGGTATGTAAGCTTTGGAAAACTTTGTAATTTTGAGCTGGTCTGGCAATATTTTCCCAGCCTTCTCCCTGAAGCTGGTTACGGAAATAAACCCTCTTCTTTCCCAGTTCATCTGCATCTCATTATAGAGCCACGAGAATAAGTAGGCTGACCCTTGGTTAGGTCCAGGAACACTTCCTGCAGGCAGATGAAACCTCTGTCTGACAAAAAAGTCTGAATAGGTTCTGCAACCAGAAGAATCCTGATATACTCAGCTAGATGCCCCAATTTCAGGTGAGGTTAGTTCTATTCTTGCTATAAAGGATGACTTTATTGCATTTACATGTATTATCATTGTCCTAATGCAATCATTAGCATCCGGCTGTTAAAACAAGTAGCCCCCCTGTAATTAAACTTCTTTTGGAACCAAACACAAATGGCTTGTTTTCAAAATTCAGGTTTGTTTTGAAAAATACAGTTTTATTTTTGGTCATTGCAATATTTTAACAGTTCAGGAATTCACTTTGAAACTTTCAAATGACTATCTGCATTAATATATTTCCTAGGCTATGTGAATCAAATTGTGGTCTCTGTTTTTTACACATCTTTTGTCCTCTAGGACCCTTTACTGGCTGGCTGCCTTAACGTAACTACTTTACAAAGGATATCTTTCCTTTTTTGTAAATCAAAATAAATGCAGAGACTGCACTGAGCTGCTGCCCTCCTTTCATGAATTCCTTAAATCTGTGCCACATATTTCTGTTTCATTTCTGCCAAAAAGACTGGAGAAAACCAGAAGTAGTAAAACAGATAATACCTATGTAAAAAACATGATTCTTTTTTTGTTTGCATGCAAGAGTAATATTTGTCATCAATTATCAAAACTATCAAGAAAGTTAATTCAATCCTAGGCTGAATAAAGAACATTTTCTGTAATAAGAAAGGTGATTGATAGTTCCCTAGATTTCATTTATCAGTCCAATGTAGAGGGTTATGATATGCAATTCAGGATGTCATACCTGAAGAGTGATATTCACAAAATGATCAAGGTCTAGTGTCCAGGAGGCTGATGATCTGAAGTGTGTGACATTTTCAAGAATGGTAAGAATACTAAGGCTGAGCCAGAAAAGGAAATAAACTGTAGGAACATTGAAGGAGCACAGAAAACTTCATTCTAAAATATGACTCCCTGGTGTAATGAGTGTTTTAAATTAAAGGCCCTTAGAAATCAACAGATTCTAGAGGAGATTATTCCCCTGTCTACATAAAAACTGAAGGGACCTGCCAAAGAGAACACTGTTTTTCCTTCCTCTTCAGGTTTTCTCATTATCTATTACAGAAAAGAAGACCAAGAAGGTAATCACACCTGAACAGATGCATTCACAAGATAATGTCCCTCTCTTAGACTCAATTTCCAAAGAGAAACATTTACAAGTTAATCTCTGTTGCTAGACCCATTCATTCTCCCTAGTAATCATTTATTGCCTTTCAACAGAGTTATCTATATTCCCCATCTTCCCCCTCCACTCTGAAATAAAGCTATATAAGTATTTGAGACTCGTTGGGATATTAGGCAATTATTCTGTGACTCTCCCCTGCATGCACATTAATAAATTTGTATGTCTTTTCTCCAATTAATCTGCCTTATTTCAGTTGATTTTTTGACAAACCTTCAGAGGGTGAAGTGGAAGTTTTTGTTTGGCCCTGACAACATGATTAAGAAGGTCCTGTCATATGGAAGAGAGTAACTACTATTAAGAGTCTTATAGAAGAGATTCATGCATAGTGTAAAGACTTAGACTTCTAGAGCATCTTTGATTCGTGTTTAAGCTATAATGTTACAAGAAAGGTTTCCAGATCCGGACCCCCAAGAGAGGATTCTTGGACCTTGCTCGAGAAAGAATTCGGGGCAAGGCCACAGAATAAAGTGAAAGCAACTTTACTAAGAATGTAAAGGAATAAAAGAAGGGCTACTCCATAGGCAGAACAGCAGCTTGGGCTTCTTGGCTGATAATACTTATAGTTATTTCTTGATTATATACTAAACAAGGGGAGGATTATTTATGAGTTTTCTGGGAAAAAGCTGAGCAATTCCCAGAACTGAGAGTTCCTCCCTCTTTTAGACCATATAGGGTAACTTCCTGACATTGCCATCACGGTGCTGTGGGAGTGTCTTTTAACATGCTAATGCGTTACAATTAGCATATAATGAGCAGGGAGGACGACCAGAGGTCACTTTCCTCGTCTTGTTGGTTTGGTGGGTTTTGGCTGTCTTCTTTACTACAACCGATTTTATCAGCAAGGTCTTTGTGACTTGTATCTGGTGCTGACCTCCTATCATCCTATGACTTATAATGCTTAGCCTCCTGAGAATGCAGCTCAGCAGGTCTCAGCCTCATTTTACCCAGCAACTAGTCAAGATGGAGTTGCTGTGGTTGAAACGCCTCTGACATTTATAAAAGGGCAGCTTTTCAGAGCTACCACTGTGTCTAAAGTTTCTCAAAATAACCTGCTCAAAATATACAAAAGAAGTATTTTTTGAGGTGGTATACTCTGATCTCTTATAGTCATATTTTGATGTGTGTTCTGAGCCCCAGCAGCTCCTAGCTCTGCCACATATTATTTATATAGTTCTGGGCAAATTTTTAACTTTAGAGATCTCTATTTCTTTATCTATTAAAATAGTAATGATCATATTAAGCTGCTGTGTTTTATGAAAATCAGGATAAGGTAAGTACCACCCAAATACTCCAAAGCTATTCAGGCTTCTAGGGTCCTTTACCCTTTTCTTTTGTCAAAGCACAATTTTCAAAGCTAAAAGCAGACTTCTCATACATAGAATGTACATGTGTCAGAGACCTTTGTAACTCATTAATGATGGAAGCGTCAGAATCATGAAACTGGTACAAAGGAGCCTAGTAGAGATAGAAATATTTATGGTCAGAAAGAAATAATAGTAGAATAAGATTGCTAAATTAAGTAACAACACTGGCTAATAATCCACAGGTCAGTAAGACTGTAACTTTTGGTAATTATATTTCCTGTGGGTGGAAATAGTTTTCGTTATTATGAGACAGAAAATATTTGCATTGCAGTCAGATAAGAATCATTTTCAACATATTACCTTCCCCCATCAGGGTTGTAGAATCTCTTAAACCATAGTAAACAGTGTGTGAAACAAGTGTGCAAGCCTCCAGAGAATGTGCTAATCCTTGGGTGGACCTACTAGATGGTGCTCCAGAAGGGTACTTACAGGACATGTGGTCATCCTATTGCCTATTTCCAAGTGTTGATCTTTTTTTGTTAACACGCTAACAGGCAAATGGTCTCAAGTTCTATCTCACAAAAGTCTGGTTCCGTTTTCAATATTCAGAGGACTCCTGTGGGGCTCAGATTCTTCTGGGCATCACTCTGAATTTCCTGCCTGTGATGGTTAGGTTTATGTATCAGCCTGAACCAGACTACAGTAACCAGTTAGTCTATTAAACATAAATCTAAGTGTTGCTTTGAAGGCATTTTGTGGATGTGGTTAACATCTACAATCCATTGAATTTAAATAAAGGCAATTGCCTAGATAATGTGGGTAGGCCTGATTCAACCACTTGGAAGGTATTAAGGCCTCAAGAATGAAACAGGTTTCCTGTAGGGAGAAGTAAATCTGCCTTAAGGCTGTAGCATCAGCTCTTGATGAAAGGTTTCTGGTCTGCTGACCTGCCCTATAGATTTTGGATTTACCAGCCTCCACAATTATGTAAGCCAATTCCTTGAAATAAATCTCCTAACTCATATATGTGTGTATGTATATAAATATGTGTACATACATATACACACACAGTCATGCACCCATTCAATGATGCTTCATTCAATGACAGACTGCATATATGATGGTGGTCCTCTAAGATTACAATACCATCGTATTTTCACTGTACCTTTTCTATGTTTAGATACACAAATAGTTACCATTGTGTTACGATTGCCTAGAGTATTCAGTACAATAACATGCTGAACAGGCTTATAACCTAGGAGCAGTAGGCTAAATCATATGGTCTAGATGTATAGAAGGCAATTCCATCTAGGTTTGTGTCAGTATACTTTGTGATGTTCACACAATAATAAAATTGCGTAATGATGCGTTTCTCATAATGTATCCTTATTGTTAAGCAATACATGACTTCGTGTGTGTGTGTGTGTGTGTGTGTGTGTGTGTGTGTGTGTAACGTATCTCCTCTCCTACTGGTTCTGTCTCTGGAGAATCCTGACTAATACAATACCCTTGCTGAATACCTGACACCCCCTTCCCATCCCCTTCCTTCACCACCCCCAAACCCCTTACCTCCTGTGACTGCTGTCCTCATCTGCATCAGTTTGCTGCATTCATAGGCACTACCACACTTTATTAACTCACTTTAGCAGATGCTTTGGGGATAACAGAGGATAATACAATAGAGCAGGAAATTGCACTACTGGGTTTCGTTGTTCTTAATAGCCATCTGTGATTAGCACAAAGGGATTTCTCACTGGTCATCATTTTCTTAATTCCAAATTGTCACTATGTTGGAATCCATCCTTTCCCTATATCTGTCTTTCTTAACTTTTTTCTTGGATCCTGGGCCTCTGAACTTCAATCTCCTCCAACCGCCAATGGAAAACTCAAAATTGCCCCTGGGGGTTTATGGTGGCTTACGCCTGTAATCCCAGCACTTTGAGAAGCTGAGTTGGGTGGATCACTTCAGCTCAGGACTTCAAGACCATCCTGGGGAACATGGCAAAACCCCATCTCTACAAAAAATACAAAAAACCAGCTGGGTGTGGTGGAGTGTGCCTATAATCCCAGCTACTCGGGAGGCTAAGGTGGGAAGATCATTTGAGCCAGGGAGGTGAGGGCTGCAGTGAGCTGAGATTGGGCCACTGCACTCCAGCCTGAGAAAATCACCCTGTCTCAAAAGAAAAATAATTAAAATGAAAACAAACTCAAAATTGCCACCAGTTTATTATACAAAGAATATAAATTTCACGGGGGCAGGAATCTTTGTCTATTTTATTTCCTGACATATCCCGAGCACCAAGAACAATGGCACACAGTAAGGCACTGCATTCCACAGTTGCAGTTTACCCATGGTGAGTTGAGGTCTGAAAATATTAAATAAAAAATTCCAGAAATAAACAATGTATGAGTTTTAAGTTGCACACTATTCTTAGTAGTGTGATCAAATTGAGAGGAGGGGCCAGCTGGGCTTTCTGGGTCTGGTAGGGGCTCAGAAAGTTGTGAAACTCACTCATTTCCTGCATCAGGACTTACTTCAGTCCTGGATGAATAATATTGAAGATATATGCTCAAAATATTCCTAACACCAGGATGTGTGCATGTGTTTTCTTCCCCAAGAAAGCTGTAAACAGCGAAAATTTTGCTCTAAGTTTCCCTGTGCCCTCTCTGCCTTCCCCCTCCCCCGAAACTAAAGTAAAAGGAATGTCAACTGACAGTTTTTCTGTGACCAGCGGACCTTGTCTATACTTCCAATTCCAATCCCTTGTAAACACATTTTGTAAAGTCCTGTAAGATCCTGTCTCCTTTGCCATGCCACTGCAAGGTCATAAAGTAGATAAAACCTAAGTTGCAATTCCGGTTTTCCCCAAAATCTAGGACATGTCACAAAATACTTTACTGCCTTTGTTTCTTGCTCTGGTAATGTCTTCCCACTGCACGTATTTTCCGCCTTAAAGAGTTTAAAAGGCAATTGTATAATCTAACTCTGGCTACCCGTTCGGGACCTCTTCCACCCTCTGGAAGCTTTGTACTTTCACTCTGCTCAATAAAGCCTACAGCTTTTTCTCCCTCTCGGTCCGTGTCTCTATCACTTGCCACGGTCAACCACCACACCAATTTTTTGGTGCGGCTAGGCAAGAACCTTAGGTGTTACAAAATCTTGCCCCATCCTGCTCTATCCTTGCCCCATCTTGTCCCGTCCTGCTCTGGATGTGAGTCTTCCCTTTGTCCAGCTTCTCCACACTGCCTATGCTGCCTGTCCATAGTCACTTAGTAGCTGTCTTCATTATCAGATGGCTTGTTGTGGTAGCACAGTGGTTGTGTTCAATGAACTCTTATTTTACTTAGTAATGGCCCCAAAATACAAGAATGATGATGGTAACAATTTGGATATGCCAAAGAGAAACCATAAAGTGTTTCCTTTAAGTAAAAAGGAGAAAGTTCTTCATTTAATAAGGAAAGAAAAAAAAATCCTATACTGAGGTTGCCAAGATCTATGGTAAGAATCAATCTTCTGTCTGTGAAATTGTGAAGAAGGAAAAAAATATTTGTACTAGTTTTGTTGTTGCACTTCAAACTGCAAAAATTACAGCCACTGTGTGTGACAAGTGCTTAGTTAAGATGGAAAAGGCATTACATTTGTGAGTGCAAGACATGAACAGAAATGTGTTTCAATTGATGACAATCAGGTTTGGTACTACCTGTGGTTTTGGGCACCCACTGGGGTTCTTGGAACGTCTCCTCCTATAGGAAAAAACTACTGTACTTGTTGAATGAATTGAATGAATTAAATGAATGCAAAGCTTTCTTCTCTCAATTACTGTCATTCTAGTTTAGTGCCAAATGGCCTATTTACATAGCTGAAGAAGTCTATTAACAGTCTGTCTAAAATAAAATGTCCCCTACCTTTTTCTGGATGATTGGTAGTATGTAGGTGTAATGGTCAGTTTTATGTGTCAGTTTAGCTTGGCTACAATCCCCAGTTATCCAAACACTAAGACAGGTATTGCTGTGAATATATTTCATAGATGTGACTAAAGTCCATAATCAGTTGACTTTGTAGGAGAGATTATCCTATAGATAATTTGGGTGGGCCTGACTCAATTACTTTAAAGACTGAAAGAGCAGAGCTGAAGCTTCCCTAAAGAAGAAATTCCACGTGTGGAATGGCCCCTTCAGCCCATGCCCAAGAGTTCCAGGGTGCTCTCCTGATAGCCTGCCCTGTGGATTTCAGATTTGTCTAGCCAACCCCACAATCGCATAAGCCAATTCCTTGCCATGAGTCTGTTACTATGTATCTTCTGCTTATCCCATTTCTTTTATTGAGCCCTGATTGATATAGTAAGTGTTGGGTTGGTGGCTGCAGTAATATTTTTTTAAATGATTCTTTTTCCTTTTGTGTTAATCAGCATTCTGCAGAGAAACAGAACCAACAGGATATCTAGATAATAGATAGATAGATAGATAGATAGATAGATAGATAGATAGATAGATAGATACATAGATACATACATACATCCATACATCCATACATACATAGATACATAGATACATAGATAATACACGGATAGAGATGAGGATACGCTGTCTGCAAGCTGGTGAATAAGAAAAGCTGGTAGTGTAATTCAGTCTGAATTCAAAGGCCTGAGAACTAGGGGAGCTGTAAGTCTTAGCTGGAGAACTAAGAGCTCTGACGTCTGAGGGCAGGAGGAGATAGATGTCCCGGATCAAGAAGAGAGAGTTCACTCTTCCTCTGCCTTTTTGTTCTGCTTTTGCCATGATCAGATTGGATGATGCCTTCCCATATTGGTGACAGTAATGTCCTTGACTCAGTCTACTGATTCACATGTTAATCTCTTCTGGAAATATCCTCATAGACACTTTCAGAAATAATGTTTTACCAGCCATCTTGGCACTTCTTAGCCCAGTCAAGTTGACACATAAAATTAACCATCACGCTTTTTATGTTTAAAGATCTTGGCACGGTGCCTAATAATACAATGAGCATAATATAAATGGTAGCTGTAATTACTATCCTAGTACTCAGAGAGAAAACCATCTAAAACGAATTTTACTTATATTTTAGTGGTCTTTGAAATTCTTATTATTTATGCCAGATAAGCTGCCCACACTTAATTAGAGAATGATTAACTGAGGGATAATTCAGATCACTGCTAGCAATCATCTTCAGTCTGACACAAGTTCAACTTTAGAATAAGTTTATTCCTTGATAAAATATGCTTCATTAAGTAGGATCCCAGTGGGGGAACCTATAGCACTGTGCAGTAGATAGCTGTCATTTACAACTGCCCCCATCTTTAAACAACACACCCCACACTTTGGTATTTTCCACATTGTGAATTTTACTTTCTCAAGTAAGAATTTTTTTAAAAAATTCTTATATTTCTTAGCCTCCTTTGCTGCTAGAGGACAGACATGTGACTTAGATCCTGCAGGTCAGATTTACCTGAGCGTGGCTTGGTTTAGAATGAGTGCTAAAAGGCTGGGCCTGGGTAGAGGCAGAGGAAGTTGGGGGTTTGGGATGGTGGTGGTGACAACTTCCTCATCACAATTTTGTGGCTCTAGGAGATGTTCCTGGAAGTCTGATCTAGAACTCCATACTCCAGTTCTCCTAACAGTTCCGTGAGTTATCCAGTATCTTACGGTAAATCCCTTGCTGTTTAAACTGACAAAGTGGTTTCTACCAACAGTACCTAAGCACCTTGACTGATACAAATGACTTAGGACATAGAAGATGCTTTACACAACTCTGTTGGATTGATTATATATTTTATATTTAAATGTATTTTAAAATTGTAAGTGTAAATTATGCAAGTTGGTAAAAATTTTCCATGAGTATAAATGAGTATTAAGTAAAAAATGCCTCCCCCAACAACTTTCCAGTCTGCTTCCCCAGAGGTCACAACTCTTTTTTTTTTTTTTTTGAGACAGAGTCTCGCTCTGTTGCCCAGGCTGGAGTGCAGTGGCGCAATCTCGGCTCACTGCAAGCTCTGCCTCCCGGGTTCAGGCCATTCTCTTGCCTCAGCCTCCTGAGTAGCTGGGACTACAGGCACCCGCCATCACGCCCAGCTAGTTTTTTGTATTTTTTAGTAGAGACGGGGTTTCACCGTGTTAGCCAGGATGGTCTCGATCTCCTGACCTCGTGATCCGCCCGTCTCGGCCTCCCAAAGTGCTGGGATTACAGGCGTGAGCCACCGCGCCCGGCCGAGGTCACAACTCTTAATAGTTCACCCTCATGACACAAGTTGACCTATGTAACAAACCTGCACATGTACCCCTGAAGTTACAATAAAAGTTAAAAAAAGAAAAAAATTTAGTGTATATGTACATACATACCCCTAATTTTTGAAAAACACAAAAGGAACATACTACACTCTTCTGTAATTTGATTTTTAAAATTTAACAATGTCTTAGACATCTTTCTGAATCAGTACACTTAGATCTATCTCACTCTTTTTAATGGCTATGTGGTAATTTAGTGTATGAATGTGTCTTCATGTATTTAAACAGGCCCTATTGATAGGCATTTATGTATTTCCAGCTTCCTGCTCTTAGAATGTTGCTATCAACACCCTTTATAAGTTGGCATGATGATATGTCTATGGACACATACACACACACACACTCATACACCTGCACATTTGTGCAAGTTTATTTATAAATTCCCCAAAGTGGAATTGCTACACAAAGGGTGTACACATTTTAAATGCTGATAGATATTGCCAAATCAGCCTCTAAAAATGTTACTGATATGTGATTTACACTCTCCTCAAGCATTAATGAGCTTTAAACTGTAGCAGCTGGAATTTTGTTTGTTTGATTGTTTTTAGAATTTTGCCTCTTAAAAGCATTGCTTTTTGGGTTTATTTCCTTCCTCAAACAAAAGAGCAGAGGCAAGGGGATGAAAATGAATCAGAACAGGAGTGGACAGACAGGCTCAGGGCTAAGGACTGACAAAGTTCAAGGCTCAAGGAAGGAAGTTTGCACTTGCAATGTGGTGACCAGGAAGCTCCTCAGACAGGAGAGCAGCCTGCATGGGTTGCTTCAAATCATCACATGTAGTACTACAGACACAATAGACTTAATTTGGTGAAACATCTTGGTACACATCACATAGAAGCTGTATAAAAGCAACCCACACTTATATAACACTTACATATCATATCCCAGGATGTGGTCTAATATTCAGTAATGTGAACAAAATGAGCTATGCATGTTCCACAACTTTGATGCGATACCTGAGCCCTGGATTATATGAGCGCTACAAACCTTCCCATATTACCCATATTTTTAAGTTCGCCAGCTAGGGTGAACAAATAGCATTGACAATCAGGCTCTGTTGCCTCTTGCTATTCAGGAAAATGAACTCTCTTCATAATCCTTTCAAGCAGTTCTGACTTCCTCAGGTGTTGCCTGCATATGCTCAGGAGATTAATCCTTTTGTGTACACTGTGGAATCATCTTTAGAGCCTCTTTTACTTCTCTGGGTGACTTTGGTGGTGTCTTCTGTGGCTGTCAACACTCAAATAAGCAATTATGCTATTTGTAGATTTATTGTAGAAATAGTCCCTTTGCAGTTGTAGAAATCTACTTCCCCACCCTTTGAATCTGGGCTGGCTTTGTGGTCTTCTCTGGCTAACAGAATGCCACAGAAGTTAGGCCTGAGGCTAAGCCTCAAGAGCCATCACATACCTCTCTCTCTCTCTTTAAGATCCCTGCTTCCGTCATGAGAACAAGCCAGTACTGAGCTGCTAGAGGATGAGAGACCATGTGGAGTAGAGCTGAGTCAGTCTAGTTGGCCCAGCTGAGCTGCAGACATGTGAGAGAGCATAGCTAAAATCAAGAAAGCTACAATTGACCCATACCGAACAGAGACCTGAGCCCTGCTGAACTCAGTCAAGACTGGAACTGTCCAGTCAATTCATAAATGTATAAGTAGTAATAATTGGTTATTGTTTTAAGCCACTGAGTTTTAGGGTTATTTGTTAGGTAATGTTATTGTGGCAATTGATAACAATATGTGCTACCAATGTCCATCAAGACTGCTACAGTGCCAATGGTCTTTCAGCTGTTGGTGCTTTTCTGATGTCTATGCTGTGATTGCAACTGAACTGAATCAGATGTGGAAAAAGAGAGGGAGGACCTATAGAAGCCAGTATAGCTGTATCAAATACTCTCTTTGAGTTTAGACTTCAAAAGAATAGTACAATGTGCAGCTGAGCTAAACAGGACATGTTAACATGAACCTGTGTCAGGAAAGTTAAAACCTCAAATGTACTGAATTATAAAGAAAAACCATAACAAAAGCATTTTTAAAAATACAAGTTCTTATTAAAGCAGGAAAAGAAAAATCCAGTATGTCCCTCATTTGGGCCTGACAGTGCAACACTGAGTAACAGAGAAACAGTGGAGCTCCTTGGATCTTGCTTTGTTCTTGCTTTTCTCGTCCAAGAGAATGACGTCCACGCTGAAAATTAACTATCAAGAAAGGATAATGGGAGTCTTTGAGGAATGTCAAAATTGTTAGTGAGCACTCATGTGTTTTACATTAGAGCTGGCCTGCTGGCCCAGGAAACTGAGAAAAATTGCAAAATGTCAAATGTAAACTTTGAAATGTACTTGAGGGTTATTTCTGTGGTCTAAAAAGACTTCCCAGAAATTTATTAATTTTAACAAATAATACTTTATTAAAATGACACATTTAAACATCCCTGCTCCTGCTTATGTCTTTAGGCTGAACTTATAAACCTTATTCATTTATTTATGCATTGAAAAATATCAGTTGACAGCCTTTGGTCTAGGCACTGGGAATATCAGGAACAAAACAGATAAAACATCTGTGGTTAACCCATACACATATTCATAGTATGATGCTTCCATGGCAATGGACAGAAGACAGAAAATAAGCAAAGTAAACAAACAAAGTATATGCTATATTAGAAGGTGGAAATTTCTTTTCTTTCTTTCTTTCTTTTTTTTTTTTTTCAAGACAGAGTTTTGTTCTTGTTGCCCAGGCTAGAGTGCCATGGCTCAATCTCAGCTCACTGCAACCTCCGCCTCCCAGGTTCAAGTGATTCTCCTGCCTCAGTCTCCCAAGTAGCTGGGATTACAGGCATGCACCACCATGCCCGGCTAATTTTTTAGAATTTCTAGTAGAGACGGGGTTTCTCCATGTTGGTCAGGCTGGTCTGGAACTCCCAACCTCAGGTGATCACACGCCTTGGCCTCTCAAAGTACTGGGATTACAGGCGTGAGCCACTGCATCTGTCCTAGAAGGTGGTAATTTCTATAAAGTCAATTAAAATAAGGAAGATGGAATGGGATACATTTTAAAGTAAGGTGGCAGGGAGACCTCACTTCAAATATTTTAACTGCAGTTATGAATTTAATATACTTGATTTCTTTTCCATTAAAGGAATTGTCTGAAAAATCTTTTCATAAATCTAATAAACTAAAACATGGCTAAAAGATGGCTTCTTAGGGTCTCTCAAATGTTGAAAAACTATATAAACAATACAATTTCAACCCAAAATTACAAGTCTAAATCGATTAGTTATACATTTCAATTTGGAATCACAGACTGACCTCTTAACTTTTAAAGGCCAAGTCTCCTAAAACACCTAAACCAAATATACACAAGTTTATAAACCCAAAGTATTACGACCACACCCTTGGTTCTCTTAAATTCTACACTTGATGAGAAATTATTCATAGCATGGATGTTGTGCCAGAGACTAGCATTACATAGACCAGCTGACTTTTCTGGTCCTTTCCAAACTTCAGATTCCACCATGCTGACCAACAGCCCTGTCTGGGAACTTGATAGCAGAGCATGTGCTACTGGGTTTTGGGGGTGGCCCTGGTCTGAGAAATGGTGAAGATAGACAGCCCAGACAATAAGCAACCAGGAGCAAGAAGCAGGACAGCAGAGGTAGGATAACAAAGAAATCAGGGTCTTAAAAGATAACTAAAGAATTAAAAGAATTTAGAGAAACAAAAAGTAGGATAAGGAAAATGAGTGAGGACAGAAGAACCAGAACCATGAGTTCAAATTGTTGAGAGAGCAGCCCATAGAGCATGTGTGTCATTGAGGTCTCTGGGTGGGAACAGTGCCCAGAGTATGAAAGAGCAGAGGAATCAAGAATACAAAAGAATTATTGAAACAAATGAGAATAGAAACACAGCATACCAAAAGCTATGGAATATAGTGAAAGCAGTACTCAGAAGGAATTTTATAGCTGTAAGTACATACATTTAAAAAACTTCAAATAAGCAACCTAATAATGCATTGTTATCAGAACTAGAAAAGCAAGAGCAAACCAAATTCAAAGTTAGTAGAAAAAAAGAAATAATAAAGATTGGAGCAGAAATAAATGAAATTGAAACAAAGAAAAATCACACAAAAGATTAACAAAATGAAAAGTTGATTTTCTGAAAAGATTTTAAAAATTTGACAAACCTTTACCTAGACTAAGAAAAAAAGAGAGAAGATCTAAATAAAATCAGAGATGAAAAAAGAGACATTACAATCAATACCACAGAAACTCAAAAGATCACTAGAGGCTACTATGGGCAACTATATGCTAGTAAATTGGAAAACTTCAAAGAAATGGATAAATTCCTAGACACATGCAAACTACTAAGATTGAATCATGAAGAAATCCAAAACCTGAGCAGACCAATAACTAATAACAAGATAGAAGCCACAATAAAAAAAAGTCTCCCAGCAAAGAAAAGCCTGGGATCTGATATCTTCACTTTTGAATTCTGTCAAACATTTATAGAACTAATACCAATCCTACTCAAACTATTCCAGAAAATAAAGGATGAGGGAATACTTCCAAACTCATTCTATGAGGCCAGTATTACCATGATACCAAAACCAGACAAAGACACATAAAAAAAAAGAACACTGCAGGCCAGTACCACTGATGAACATTGACATGAAAATCCTCAACAAAATACTAGTAAACTGAATTCAACAGCACATTAAAAAGATCGTTCATCATGACCAAGTGTGATTTATCCCACAGATGCAAGGATGTTTCAATATACAAAAATCAATCAATGTGATACATCATATCAACAGAACGAAGGATAAAAACCATATGATCATTTTGATTAATGCTGAAAAAGCATTTGATGAAATTTAACATCCATTTATGATTTTAAAAAACCCTCAAAAAACTGAGTATAGAAGGAACATTGAACCTTAACATGATAAAAGCCATGTAAAACAGACCCACAGCTAGTATCATACTCAATGGGAGAAAACTGAAAGCCTTTCCTCTAGGACCTGGAACATGACAAGGATGCCCACTTTCACCACTGTCATTCAACATAGTACTAGAAGTCCTACTTAGAACAATCAGGCAAAATAAAAAAATAAAGGGCATCCAAATTGGAAAGGAAGAAGTAAAATTATCCTTATTTGTAGACACTGATCTTACTTTGAAAAACCCAAAGACTCCACCAAAAAACTATTAGAATTTATACATTCAGTAAAATTGTGATTACAAAATCAACATACAAAAATCAGTAGCATTTCTATGTGCCAACAGCAAACAATCTGAAAAAGAAGTCAGGAAAGTAATCACATTTACAACAGCTACAAATGAAATTAAATATCTAGAAATTAACTTAACCGAAGATGTGAAAATCTCTACCATAAAACTATGAAATATTGATATAAGAAATTGAAGAGGACACAAAAAATGAAAAGATATTCCATGTTCATAGATTTGAAGGATCAATATTGTTAAAATGTCCATGCTACCCAAAGCAATCTACAGATTCGATAATCAATATTGTTAAAATGCCCATACTACTCAAGGCAATCCCTATCAAAATACCAAGGACAATCTTCACAGAAATTTTTTTTAAAATCCCCAAATTTATATGAAACCCCAAAAGACCTCAAATAGCCAAAACTATGCTGGATGAAAAGAACAACACTGGAGGAATCACATTATCTAACTTCAAATTAGACTACAGAGCTATAGTAACCAAAACAGCATGATACTGGCATAAAAACGGACACATAGACCAATGGAACAGAACAGAGAACCCAGAAATAAACCCATACATCTACAATGAACTCATTTTCGACAAAGGTGCCAAAAACACACATTGGGGAAAGGACAGTCTCTTCAATAAACGGTGCTGGGAACACTGGGTATTCATAGGTAGAAGAGTGAAACTAGACACCTATCTCACACCAAGTACAAAAATCAAATCAAAACAGATTATAGATTTGAATCTAAGACCTCAAAGTATGAAATTATTAAAAGAAAATATTGAGGAAGCTCTACAGGACATTAGACTGGGTAATGATTTCTTGAGTAATACCCCAGAATCACAGGCAACCAAAGCAAAAACGAATAAATGGGATCACATCAAGTTAAAAAGCTTTTTTTAAAAAAAAGCTTTTAAAAACAGCTAACAAAGTGAAGAGGCCACCCACAGAATGAGAGACAATGTTTGCAAACTACTCATCGGACAAGGTCTTAATAACCAGAATTTATAAGGAGCTCAAACAACTCTATAGGAAAAAAATCTAATATTCCAATTAAAAATGTTGAAAATATCTGAATAGACTTTTCTCAAAAGAAGACATGCAAATGGGAAACAGGTATATGAAAAAGTACTCAACATCACTGATCATCAGAGAAATGCAAATCATAACTACTATGAGACACCCTATCACCCCATTTAAAATGGCTTTTATCCAAAAGACAGGCAATAACAAATGCTGGTGAGGATGTGGAGAAAAGTGAACCCTTGTACACTGTTTGTGGTAATCTAAATTAGTACAATCACTACGGAGAACAGCTTAGATGTTCCTCAAAAAACAAAAAATAGAGATACCAGATGACCCAGCAATCCCACTGCTGGGTATATACCCAAAAGAAAGGAAATCAGTATATTGAAGAGATATTTGCACTCCCATGTTTATTGTAGCAGTATTCACAATAGCCAAGATTTGGAAGCAATGTCTAAGTGTCCATCAACAGATAAATGGATAAAGAAAATGTGGTACATATACACAATGGAGTACTATTTAGCCACAAAAAAGAATGAGATCCTGTCATTTGCAACAACATGGATGGACCTAGAGGTCATTATGTTAAGTGAAATAATATAGACACAGAAAGACAAACTTCACATATTCTCACTTATTTGTTGCAGCCAAAAATTAAAACAATCGAGTTCTTGGAGATCGAGTATAGAACTATGGTTACCAAAGGCTAGGAAGGGTAGTGGTGGGTAGAAGTGTAAAGAAGCATAGGGGTGGAAGTGGAGATGGTTAATGGGTACAAAAAATAATTAGAAAGAATGAATTAGATCTAGTATTCAAGAGCACCACAGGATGACTATAGTTGACAATTTAATTGTACACTGTAAAATAACAAAAAGAGTGTAACTGGGTTGTTTGTAACACAAAGGATAAATGCTTGAGGTGATGGATACCCCATTTACCCTGATGTAATTGTTACACATTGTATGCCTGTATCAAAATATCCCATATGCTTAATAAATACATATACCTACTATGTACCCACAGAAATTAAAAACTAAAAAAAAAAAAATTCGAAAGAGCATAGTTTAGAAGGGGGGAAAGTGAGGCAAGATATGGGAAAGTGTAGGAGATGCAAAATTTCTGACTAATTGTCCAATGATATTTTACAAGCATAGATGCTTTCAGGGATTATACCATTAATTAACACATTAATTCAGAAACAAAAGGGTTAAAATTATGGACCATCACTACCCATATAAAATTATGATAGGGAGATGTTAGATTTGCCTCATCTCTACCATCCATTCATCCATCCACCCAGCCAGCCAGCCATTCTTGTCCTTCCCCCCTCTATGAGGCTGAGGCAGTGAAAAATCATACTTCATCTGCACCTTACAGTGTAATAGCATAATCAATGAGTTGTAGATAAAACAATCCAATGATTATTAATGATTTTTCTTTGGAGTAGAGAATATATTTTTTCTATGGCTCTGTTTATTTTGCGTGACATACGAGTTTACTTTCTCTGTGTGATTTCTGCCTCTCCACAAAGGATATTAACTCTGTAGGTCAGTAGTGTAGCTAGAGAAAATATCAGTTTTTCCTACTTAAAAATGTTCTACTTAAAAGAAAAATCTTATTTAAATAGGCTTTAGAAACCTTATCATAAATGTCTATAATATAATATGCTAATGAGGTATAGTATAAAGAATGTGCAAGAGTACTTTTTTCTCCCTATCTAAATCTGAAAATAGCTTTAAAATATTTATTTATTTATTTATTTATTTATTTATTTATTTATTTATTTTTTTTTTTTTTGTAGAGACAGAGTCTTGCCATTCTTCACTCAGGCTAGTCTCAAACTCCTGGGCTTATGTGATCCCCCTGCTTCTGCTTCCTAAAGTATTGGGATCACAGGCATGAGCCTGGCCATAAAGTAACTTTGGGGACAACTTATCTTTAAAAAAAAAAAAAGTAGTTAAGATCAGCTTACCGTTTGTGAAACTATTATTTCTCTTTTATAAATTAAAAAAAAAGTCTCTCACGGAAACCCAAATAAATTTCCTTTAAATAACTGGCTTGGCATAATTTGAAAAAAAATAGACTATGTAGATTTAATTTAATTAAATACTGTATATTAAACTTAATCATCATGTTGACATAGTGAAGTATCATTGACTATATTGAATAGTAAAGCTACCCAAATCATAAGCCAAAGCCACATTAATAAAAGCATAGCCCAAAAGACAATTTTATTTGAGATTTTGAAAAAAGATTTTCTTACTGAGACATGATCAGACTCAAAATAGGCCCCATACTTACAAGATTCTTATACACGTATGTTGCATTCTAGACTTAGTATTTTCCTCTCTCATCTTATAACTCATCTTCATATATGGTCATATTGGATGGTCAGACGTGTGAAACACTAAGAAGAAATACTTAAAATGAGAAAAATACAAAGAGTGCAAAAACATCACAATGCAATTCACTTGGGTCCTACAAGATTCATGGGTTTATAATGTTTACAACAACAGCATAGCAACAGGCAGGTAAATGAGCACGTAAAAATTCCTTCTTAAAATGAAAATTTTCCAGGGAATTGCTTTCACCCCAGGAGGGCTCATTTGCTCAGGTACAGTGGTTGGGGGAAGGGTAAGTCTGCAGAATGTCATTCAGGAGGGAGAGGCTGAGGCCAGCAGACTCTCATTTTCTCAGTGCAATACAGCACTCACCAATTATCAACAGTGCCAAACCCTGAGAATGGATTCATTCAAATGGACTTGATCCTACTGCACGCTACCACATGGGGCTGAAAGACCTTTAATGAAACTGCAAACTGGGCTGCTCTGTCACGATCCATCACTGTGAGTGCTAGCATTGGCTTACATGATCAGATTTTAAAAGTGATGCTTCTTTTTGTTTAATCAAGATATAAAACCTGCAACAACAGCACTAGGAGTCCATGGAACCCCACTTGAGAAACCCTGCTCTAAGAGTTACTATGAGGGTTAAATGGGTTAATGATATATTCAAAGCTCTCAGAAGATTATTTGGGCTGGGTCTAGCAGCTCATGCCTGTAATTCCAGCACTTCAGGAGGCTGAGGCAGAAGGATAGCTTGAGCCCAGGAGATTGAGATCTACCTGGACAATATAGCTGTCAGGCCTCTGAGCCCAAGTCTGCACGTATACATCCAGATGGAGTGAAGCAACTGAAGAATCACGAAAGAAATTAAAATGATCGGTTCCTCCCTTAACAGATAACATTTCTCCACTGTGATTCATTCCTGCCCCATCTTAACTGATCTATTGACTTTGTGAAATTCCTTCTCCTGGACAATAAGTCTCAGACGCTCCCTGACCCAGTACCCTGTGACCCCTGCCCCTGCCTGCAAGAGAAAAACCCCCTTTCTCTGTAATTTTCCACTCCCCACCAAATCCTATAAAACTGCCCCACCCCTATCTCCCTTGCTGACTCTCTTTTTGGACTCAGCCCACCTGCACCCAGGTGATTAAAAAGCTTTATTACCCAGGTGATTAAAAGCTCACGCAAAGCCTGTTTGGTGGTCTCTTCACATAGACACGTGACATTTGGTGGTGAAGACCCAGGAAAGGGGGACTCCTTCAGGAGTCCTCACCATCACTCTGTGAGGAGATCCACCTATAACCTTGGGTCCTCAGACCAGCCAAGGAACATCTCACCAATTTCAAATCAGGTAAGCGGTCTTTTCACTCTCTTCTCCAGCCTCTTTCACCACCCTTCAATCTCTCTGTCCTTCCAATTCCAGTTCTTTCTCCTCTCTAGTAGAGAGAAAGGAGACACATTTTATCCATGTACCCAAAACTCTGGCGCCGTTCACGGTCTCGGGAAAACAGTCTTCCCTTGGTGTTTAATCACTGCGGGGATGCCTGCCTGATTATTCACCCACCTTTCATTGGTGTCTGATCACTGCAGGGACACCTACCTTGGTCATTCACCCACATTCCCTTGGTGGCAAGTCAATTGCGGGGATGCCTGCTTTGGCTGCTCACCCACATTGCAGCCCAGGGCTACTCATCCCCTGCCCCCACTTCTCCATGTCTCCACCTTTCTATGGGCAACCTTCTGCCTTCCATTCCCACTTCTCCCTTAGCCTGTGTTCTCAAGAACTTAAAACCTCTTCAACTCATGCCTGACCAAAAAATGTAAATGCCTTATTTTCTTCTGCAATACTGCTTGGCCCCAATACAAACTTGACAATGGTTCTAAATGGCCAGAAAATGGCACTTTCAATATCTCTGTCCTAGAAGACCTAGATAATTTTTGTTGAAAATTGGGCAAATGGTCTGAGGTGCCTGACATCCAGGCCTTTTTTACACTTCGCTCCCTCCCTAGTCTCTGCTCCCAATGTGCCTTGTCCCAGATTTTCCTTCTTTCTCTCTCGTCCCCTCCTTTGGTCTCCACTCCAAGCTCAGAGTCCTCTGAATCCTCCTTTTCCACTGACCCCTCTGACCTCTCCCTCCTCCCCTGGCCGCCCCTCACCGGGTCCCAATTCTTCCGCAGCCTCTGTTCCCCAACCCTATAACGCTTCCATGACCTCCCCTCCTCACACCCGGTCTGGCTTACAGTATCATTCTGTGACTAGCTCTCCTCCACCTGCCCAACAATTTCCTCTTAGAGAGGTGGCTGGAGCTGAAGGCATAATCAGGGTGCATGTGCCTTTTTCTCTATCGGACCTCTCCCAGATCAGTCAGTGTTTAGGATCTTTCTCATCAGACCCCACTAAATATATACAGGAATTCCAATATCTAACTCTGTCCTACAATTTTACCTGGAGTGACTTAAATGCCATCCTAACTTCTACCCTCTCCCCAGATGAACGGGAAAGAGTTTTTTCTCTAGCCCAATCTCACTCTTACAGCTGCTGGCTTCATGAGCCAGACCTCCAGGAAGGCATTAGAGCAGTTCCCCAAGAGGATCCCCAATGGAACTATCAGGCAGTTTCCCCAAGTATGGCTAGGTGAGATTACATGATTTCCTACCTAGTTGAAGGGCTTAAAAAGGCAGCTTACAAAGCTGTTAATATGACAAACTTAAAGAAACTACCCAAGGTAAAGACGAAAACCCAGTCCAGTTCATGGCTCATTTGGCGGCAACCCTGAGCTACTTATACCTCCCTCCACAACCCCTCCACAACCCATTATTCTGTTCTGGATCTCAAACATTCATTCTTTGCTATTCCTTTTCGCACCCTTCATCCCAGCCTCTCTTCGCTTTCACTTGGACTGACCCTGATACCCATCAGTCCCAGCAGCTTACCTGGGCTGTACTGCCACAAGGCTTCAGGGACAGCCCCAATTACTTCAGTCAAGCCCTGTCTCATGATTTACTTCCTTTCCATCCATCTGCTTCTCACCTTATTCAATATTTTGATAACCTTCTAGTTTATAGCCCCTCCTACAAATCTTCCCAATAGGACATGCTCCTCCTCCTCCAACATCTGTTCTCAAAAGGACATCATACATCCCCCTCCAAAGCCCAAATTTCTTCCTCATCTGTTACCTATCTTGACATAATTCTTCATAAAAACACACATGCTCTCCCTGCTGATCGTGTCTGGCTAATCTCCCAAACCCCAGTCCCTTCTACAAAACAACTCCTTTCCTTCCTGTGCATGGTTGGATACTTCCACCTTTGGATACCTGGTTTTGTCATCCTAAATAAACTATTATATAAATTCACAAAAGGAAACCTATCTGACCCCATAGATCCTAAATCCTTTTCCCACTCCTTTTTCCGTTCCTTGAAGATAGCTCTAGAGACTGCTCCTAGACTAGCTCTCCCTAACTCATCTCAACCCTTTTCATTACATACAGCTGAAGTATAGGGCTGTGCAGTTAGAATTCTTACACAAGGACTGGGACTATGCCCTATAGCCTTTTTGTCCAAACAACTTGACCTTACTGTTTTAGGCTGGCCATCATGCCTCTGTGCAGCAGCTGCTGCCACCCTAATACTTTTAGAGGCCCTCAAAATCACAAACTATGCTCAACTCACTCTCTACAGTTCTCATAACTTCCAAAATCTATTTTCTTCCTCACACCTGACACATGTACTTTCTGCTCCCTGGCTCCTTCAGCTATAATCACTCTTTGTTGAGTCTCCCACAATTACCATTATCCCTGGCCTGGACTTCAATCCAGCCTCCCACATTATTCTTGATGCCACACCTGACCCCCATGACTGTATCTCTCTGATCCACCTGACATTCATTCCATTTCCCCACATTTCTTTCTTTCCTGTTCCTCACCTTGATCACACTTGGTTTATTGATGGCAGTTCCACCAGGCCTAATCGCCACTCACCAGTAAAGGCAGGCTATGCTATAGTATCTTCCACATCTATCATTGAGGCTACCACTCTGTCCCCCTCCACTACCTCTCAGCAAGCCGAACTCATTGCCTTAACTTGGGCCCTCACTCTTGCAAAGGGACTACGCATCAATATTTATACCGACTGTAAATATGCTTTTCATATCCTGCACCACCATGCTGTTATATGGGCTGAAAGAGGTTTCCTCACTATGCAAGGGTCCTCCACCATTAATGCTTCTTTAATAAAAACTCTTCTCAAGGCTTCTTTACTTCCAAAAGAAGCTGGAGTCATTCACTGCAAGGGCCATCAAAAGGCATCGGATCCCATCGCTCGGGGCAGTGCTTATGCTGATAATGTAGCTACAAAAGCAGCCAGCGTTCCAACTTCTGCCCCTCATGGCCAGTTTTTCTCCTTCTCATGGGTCACTCCCTCCTACTCTCCCACTGAAACTTCCACCTATCAATCTCTTCCCACACAAAGCAAATGGTTCTTGGACCAAGGAAAATATCTCCTTCCAGCCTCACAGGCCTGTTCTATTCTGTCATCATTTCATAACCTCTTCCATGTAGATTACAAGCTGCTAGCCTGCCTCTTAGAACCTCTCATTTCCTTTCCATTGTGGAAATCTATCCTTAAGGAAATCACTTCTCAGTGTTCCATCTGCTATTCTACTACTCCTCAGGAATTATTCAGGCCCCCTCCCTTCCCTACACATCAAGCTTGGGAATTCGCCTCTGCCCAGGACTGGCAAATTGACTTTACTTACATGCCCCGAGTCAGGAAACTAAAATACCTCTTGGTTTGGGAAGACACTTTCACTGGATATGTAGAGGCCTTTCCCACAGGATCTGAGAAGGCCTCTGTGGTCATTTCTTCCCTTCTGTCAGACATAATTCACTTTCTTCCTCAGCCCTAACCTCATTCCAGACACCAGCCATCTAGGCAACTATCTTCTAGTCCTCCAGCAGGCTAGACAGGAAATTTTCCAGGCTGCTAATCTTCTCTTGCCTTCTCCAGATTCCCAGCCATATAAAGACACCCTAGCTAGACGATCAGTTCTTATTAAGAACCTGACCCCTCAAACTCTACAACCTCAATGGACCAGACCCTAGTTAGTCGTCTATAGTACCCCAACTGCTGTCTGCCTGCAGGACCCTCCCCATTGGGTTCACTGTTCCAGAATAAATCTGTGTCCGTCAGACAGGCAGCCTGATCTCTCCTCTTCTTCCTGGAATTCGCAAGTACTCTCCCCTACTTCCCTTAAACTCACTTGCATTTCTGAAGAGCAGTAATAATCCTTATGAACCTAATACATCCCTTCATTCTATTAGTTCTATACGTCCTTGCCCTACTTTTTGCAACAGGGCTTTACGTAGTCACCCTACTACTTGGACTGCACTGCAAAAACTTGTCATCCCTACTATCTTCTGTCTAGTCATACTCCTATTCACCATTCTCAACTACTTGTAAATGCCCTGCCCTTGTTTACACTGCCAGTTTACCCTTTTCCTCAAAATCATCATAACTGGTATCTCCTGGTTTTACCTCAAACCACCACCCTTAAGTCTTTCTTAAAGTGGATAGAAGATCTTCAGTGGCAAGGTACACTCCAATACTTTCACCCTGATAGACTCCTATTCTTTACTTTCATACTCACTCTTGTTCTCGTTTCTGCTCTTATGATACCCTCTACCTCTCCCCAGCTATCTCCACCACACTATCAATCTCATTCACTCTCTCCTAGCCATTTCTAATCCTTCTTTAACAAACAATTGCTGGCTTTGCATTTCTTTCCTCCAAAATTGCTGAGGCCTCGACTTACTCACTGATGAAAAATGGGGATCCTGTATATTTTTAAATTAACAGTGTTGTTTTTACCTAAATCAATCTGGCCTGGTATATGACAACATAAAAAAACTCAAGGACAGAGCCCAAAAACTCACCAACCAAGCAAATAATCATACTGAACCCCCTTGGGCACTCTCTAATTAGATGTCCTGGGTCCTCCCAATTCTTAGTCCTTTAATACCTGTTTTTCTCCTTCTCTTATTTGAACCTTGTGTCTTCCATTTAGTTTCTCAATTCATACAAAACTGCATCCAGGCCATCACCAATCATTCTATATGACAAATGCTCCTTCTAACAACCCCACAATATCACCCCTTATCACAAAATCTTCCTTCAGCTTAATCTCTTCCACTCTAGGTTCCCAAGCCACCCCTAATCCTGCTCAAAGCAGCCCTGAGAAACATCACCCATTATCTCTCCATACCAACTCCCAAAACTTTTGCTGCCCCAACACTTCACCACTATCTTGTTTTTTCTTATTAATAAAAAAAAGACAGAAATGTCAGGCCTCTGAGCCCAAGTCTGCACATATACATCCAGATGCGTGAAGCAACTGGAGAATCACAAAAGAAGTGAAAATGATCAGTCCCTGCCTTAACTGCTGACATTTCTCCACTGTGATTCATTCCTGCCCCACCTTAACTGATCGATTTAATTTGTGAAATTCCTTCTCCTGGACAATAAGTCTCAGAAGCTCCCCCACCCAGTACCTTGTGACCCCCACCCCTGCCTGCAAGAGAAAAACCCCCTTTGACTGTAATTTTCCACTACCCATCCAATTCCTATAAAACTGCCCCACCCCTGTCTCCCTTGCTGACTCTCTTTTTGGACTCAGCCCACCTGCACCCAGGTGATTAAAAAACTTTATTGCTCACACAAAGCCTGTTTGGTGGTCTCTTCACATGGACGTGCATGACAATAGCAAGAACCCATCTTTACAAAAAAAAAAAAAAAAATTGCTAGGTATGGTGATGGCACACACCCGTAATCCCAGCTACTTGGGAGTCTGAGGTGGAAAGATCACTTCAACCCAAGAGTTGAGGTTGCAGTGAGCTATGATCATGCAACTGCACTCCAGCTTGGGTGACAGAGCAAGATCCTGTCTCAAAAAAAAAAAAAAAGTATTTTGTGCAGAGTGGTAGCTATTACTATACCAGGAACAAAGGAATTTAAAATGGAAATGAGATTAGCATTACTACCAAAAATTATAATATAGCAAAGTCATTGTTTTAATCAAGGCATATACAAAGCTCTCTGGACACACTGAGAAGCAGCGCCTAAGTACTCTAGGTAGTTAGCTTTATTGGGTAGATGGCATTTGGCTTAAATGTAAAGAATGATGAGGCCCTTTCCAGGCAGACATTGGAGAGAGAGGGTGCTCTAGACAGAGAAATTGTCCTGGTGAGTAGTTTCATTACACATACAACAGATGATCATTAGCAAAGGAAAAATAAGAAAATGTATACATTGTGTTTCTATTTAGTTTTCAGTTGACACAGGTAATTATTTCCACATACATTTTTGCCTTGATCAGAATGGTTGAAGTTTTAAAATATTTGCTAAGTCTTACTCCCTGATGTAAACTAGGCAATTTGTAAAATCCAAACAAATTTTAGTTTACTAATGGCCACCTTCAGAGCAAAAGTATGTACTTAGTAACATTCGATTGGGGAAAAGACAAACAGAAACACAATAAAGTGGCACTTAAACTGGCATTTAATAATTTGCAGGGAACATGCAAACTGTATGGAAGTGATGCATTCTAATAATGTTTCAGGAAATTCATTACTGTATTACAATGTTCCTACTGAATTTTCAAAAACACTTTATAGCAAACAGAGTTGATGCTATTTCAAGCACAACTTGTTGGGATTTGAAAGCAAATCTTCGTTCTTGAGAAGAATGAGAGAGATTTAAGGAGGTGTGGAAAGAATGTTGAACTGAATCCAAAATCTCTTTGTAAATGTATTTTGAAAGAAATAATTCCGCATTGTTTTAAAATCACTGTTTCTAAAATGGGGAATAAGAATTGGCAAGTCTCAGTCTCATAAGATGCAGACTTGGCCAAAATAGTCTTTCCCTCTTTGAGGGTTTGGTTTTTTTTTAAAGAAACATTTTAAGTGAAAACTCTGCTGCTGGCTTTAGCTTGTGAGTTCTTTGGGTACAGTCCTTACTCCAGTTGAAGAACAAGAAAAGATTCACAGTAGAATTCACATCACAGAAGGTGGCCCCCTAGGATGTGAGCTGACACCAGAGTGTCCTCCTTCACTGCCATCTTCTCACCACCTGCAGTGGTAACACCCAGCCCTGCATCCATAGCACCATGATGACCCTCATCCAAGACCAGAGACAGCACAGTCTCAGCAAGTCAAATTTCTCATGCCATCCAAAGGACATCAGTGACATGGAGCACAGGAGGAAGGGCTAGTGATGTTTGAGTATAGTAATTATTTGACTTCTCACAGATTATTTTGTCCAAAACTCTAAGGACCCCATTGCAAAAAAAAAAAAAATACTGCACCAGGAAGAGTAGATAGAGGAAGAAAAGGGAATAAGTGTTGAGTGAGAAAGGACATGCCATGGAAGAGAAGGGAGCAGAGGCAAGAAGAGGGCTGAGGGGAAGGGGGAAAAAGGGACTGGGAATTCCGCTGGGTCAGAGGACCTTGCCAAGACCACCATTTGTTCGAAGCATGCTCTGCCCCTAGATGGTGCTGTGTAGTTAGCAAGTTCAGGAAATAACCTCACTTAGCACAGAATCCAAACTTTCCCTGTGGTGCCTTTATGTATCAGGGCTTGTTTGCATCAGTTCCTCACACAGCCCCAAATTAACTTGTGCATACTCCTGGCTGCTGTCCTGTGTCCTTTTTCTTCCCCTCCGTTCTCCATGCTCTTTTTCATCTGCTGCGTGCTATGCTAGGTGCTCCTTGTATCTTACCTCCTGCGTGCTCACGAGAAACCTGTGGGATAGGCAGCCTTATCTACTTCAAAGATGAAAATAATGAGACCCAGATATATAGCGTGAGAAGCCCCAGCTCTCTGAATCTTAAATTCAACAGCTGGAGCCAAGGTTTGAATCTCGATAAGTGGGACTTGCAAAGTCCATGAGCCTGAGAGTGGGAAATCTGGTGCCTAACTCTCCATGGCCATCCCTGTGTGTCTTGGAGCCCGGTTGCCGTCATCTTTACTGGGCTCTAGCCAACGACCAGCCTGTTGACCTTCTGACCCCTCAGTCAATCAACAGTCTTGATTCATTGTGTGAAGACCACGTTGTGTACAGAGCCTTGCTTGAGCCCTGTGGCAGTGAAAGTCACAGGTGGCTTTCCCGAAGGGAGACAGGCTGCTGTGGGTTATTACTCCCCAAGGAGGAACCCAAGGTGAGTGTTTGGCTCACTGGTCATCGTAGTGACACAGCTGGGTGTGAGTAACCAGAGACAGGGAGGGAAGGGAGAAGGGAAAAAAGGAAGAACCAAAATAACTAAAATCATCATGACTGTCTTCTGTTCTGACCATGAAGATATTTTATTTTCCATGTAAAGTTACACCTCTCAGAGCATGTGGAAGCAACAGGCTAAGAATCCAAAAAATAAATCCTGTTCTCAAATAATTAGTTATCAGTAACTAAATTGTACAATACTCAAAATAAAAATTACCAGTCAATGTTATTTAGCTGGTAATAATACTCTTTGAAAAATAAAACATGACATTTTGATTCTATGTTATAATTTATTTTAAATGGAGAGAAACTGAAAAGAAGAGTGGGAGAGATAAGGAGGACACAGAAGCAGAGGAATGACAGAGGAGAAGGAAAACAAAAAGGAACAAAAACAGGTTCCCTGCACCACCTGGGCACCTGTGTCTTTCCTCATGACCCTGTGGCCTTTATTCCTGCTTATTTTCCCTTGTCCCTCCCTGACTCTTCTCTCTATACATATATTTGAAAATAAATATAGAAATAAAATAGAATTCAAAGATGATTCCCTTCCCCTCCCACAGCATATTTCCAGCAATTTAATGATGTAGTAATTTTCACTGCATTGAAAAAAAAAGGATTAATCCATCAATTATCAATTCAGGCAACAAAATAAAATTGAGATAATTGTAGTCTGGATTAACCACTTTAAAAAAATTACAAAGCTGTCAAGTGAGCTTTCTGTAGTTGAGTAGATACAGAAAAGAGGAGAGAGTGTTGTGAAGCTGATAGTAGCGATAACAAGAAGATGCCTTTTTAAAAAAAAAGTCTTAATGTACCTGGCACTGCGTTTGGCAACTGGCAAGAATTAAGGGAAAAAGCAGAAAAGGATAATATATTATGAATATGTTTTCTTACCTTTAAGTCCTTCAGGACCCATCAAAACAAAGGACAACCTCATCTTCCACGAGAACAAGAAGAACCGCTTCTCTTACATCTGGTAAGTTCATCTGTTATGGGAGTAGGTACAGCGAAGTGTTCAGAGAAATAACCTTCTCTAGGCCTTTCTGTAAACTGGATTTTATTAATGGTCTTCACTTCATAAAGTAGAGCAGTGTGAGAGGCAGGCATCCAAGTGAGTTAGTATCTGACTGTCAGGACATGCATAGGCAAAAATCCTTGAGTCAAGCAGCTGTGACCCATGAAGAGGAGGCCCTCAAAATCCATTTGGTTAGAATGCTAAGACCAAGCAAGAAAACAGTTAACTTTACATGTCAGTGCTATTGCAATCTCAATGAGATTTTATCTGTGGAGTGAATGATTAGGGGAGACCAAATTTATTGTCATTCAGAGGAAGTATTTATAAACTTGGCAGAGCCACATGTGAGAGTAGAACAAAGGCTGCCAAAGAGGTTCATAAATTGAGATGAATGATCTGCAAGTATTTTCCATTGCCTACATATGGTTATATATACACTGTGTGGCTCAAGCTCAGGATTGAATTGCCTCGCACAAATGCTGATGCTGTCTTCTTTGTGGATATGGGATGGGGGGGAGCTTGAATCAGTGTCAGAGTTAGAATTGGGATGGAGAAGAAAGGGTGCCTTGAGGAAGAAGCTGCATAGTTGGGGAGGAATGGAAAAAAGTGGAAGACTGCAATGAGGAGAGGTTGCTGTGGGGGCAGAAGATCCTTCATGGTAAGTTGTATGAAGGGGAAGAAAAGCCACAAGGGTTAGATTAGAGGTAAAGATACAAGAGGAGATAGAATTGATGTGAGGAATGACACCATGGAAATAAGAAGAGCAAAAGAAAAGGGAAAGGATTTAGTAGAGTGAAGAATACTCTTCGCCAATAAGGTAAGTGGGCCAAACCTGGTCCACAGCCTGATTTTGCTAATAAAGTTTTATTGGAACAGTGATGCTCATTTGTTTAGTAATTGCTTATAATTGTTTTCATGCAGCAGTGGCAGAGTTGTGCTAATTATAACAGAGACCATATCTCACAAAGCCTAAAATATTTACTAGCTGGCCCTTTATGAGAAAACTTTGCTGAGCCCTGGTCTTGATTATGGAATGTACACTCCTCTCTGCCACTCAAATGCTACTGCTCAGGTTTATTTGTATTAATGGCAAAGCCTGATTCTACTCTACATGGCATTTATTTGTATTTATTTTGTATAGGCTTTAAAGCTTCACCAGGTTACTCTTGGGAAAATGAAGTTACAAGGTATGCTATTATTTTAGTACATTCTCATGTTGCTATGAAGAAATACCTGAGACTGGGTAACTTATTAGGAAAGAGGTTTAATTGACTCACAGTTCCATATGGCTGAGGAGGCCTCAGAAAACTTACAATCATGGTGGAAGGTACCTTTCCACAGGGTGGCAGGGAAGAGAATGTGTGTCCAGCGAAGGGGGAAACACCTTATAAAACAATCAGATCTCATGAAAACTAACTACCACGAGTAGGATGAGGGAAACTGCCTCCATGATTCAATTATCTCCACCTGATGCCTCCCACAACACGTGATGATTATGGAAACTACAAGATGATTTGGGTGGGGAAACATCCAAACCATATCATTTCGCCCCTGGCCCCTCCTAAATCTCATGTCATCACAACTCAAAACATAATCATGCCCTTCTAACAGTCCCCCATAGTCTTAACTCATTCCAGCATTAACTGAAAAGTCCAACTTCAAAGTCTCATCTGAGACAAGGCAAGTCCCTTCAACCTACGAGCCTGTAAAATAAAAAAGTTAGTTACTTCCTAGATACAATGGGGGTACAGGCATTGGGTAAATATGCCCATTCCAAAGGGGAGAAATTGGTCAAAACAAAGGGACTACAGGCCCCATGCAAGTCTGAAATCCAATAGGGCAGTCATTAAATCTTAAAGTTCCAAAATGATCTCTTCTGATTCCATGTCTCACATCCAGGGCACACTGATGCAAGAGGTGGGCTCCCACAACCTTAGGCAGCTCTGCCACTGTGGCTTTGCAGGGTACAGTCCCCTGCCTGGCTGCTTTCACAGGCTGGCATTGAATGTCTGCGGCTTTTCTAGGCACATGATACAAGCTGTCAGTGGATCTACAATTCTGGGGTCTGGAGGATGGTGGCCCTCTTCTCACAGCTCCACTAGGCAGTGCCCCAGTGGGGACTTTGTATGGGGGCTCCAACTCCACATTTCCCTTCCACACTGCCCTAGCAGAAGTTCTCCATGAGGACTCCACCCATGCAGCAAACTTCTGCCTGGACATCTAGGCCTCTCCATACATCCTCTGAAATCTAGGTGGAGGTTCCCAAACCTCAATTCTTGATTTCTGCGCACCTGCAAGCCCAACACCACATTGAAGCTGCCAAGGCTTGGGGCTTGCACCCTCTGAAGCAATGGCTTGAGCTGTACGTTGGCCCTTTTTTAGCCATGGCTGGAGTGGCTGGGATGCAGGGCACCAAGTCCCAACACTGCACACAGCAGGGGGTCCTGGACTCAGCCCAGGAAACCATTTTTCCTTCCTAGGCCTTGGGGCCTGTAATGGGGGAGGCTGTCATGAAAGTCTCTGAAATGCCTTGGAGACATTTTCCCCATTGTCTTAGTGATTAACATCTGGTTCCTCATCACTTACGCAAATTTCTGCAGCCAGCTTGCATTTCTCCCCAGAAAATGTGTTTTTCTCTTCTATCACATTGTCAGGCTGCAAATTTTCCAAATTTTTATGCCTTGCTTCCTCTCGAATGCTTTGCTGCTTAGAAATTTCTTTCACCAGATGCCCTAAATCATCTATCTCAAGTTCAAAGTCCTGCAGATCTCTGGGGAAGGGGCAAAATGCCACCAGTCTCTTTGCATAGCAAGAGTGACCTTTAATCCAGTTCCCAACAAGTTCCTTATCTCCATCTGAGACTGCCTTAGCCTGGACTTCATTGTCCATATCACTGTCAACATTTTGGTCAAAGGCATTCAACAAGTCTCTAGGAAGTTCCAAACTTTCCCACATCTTTCTGTCTTCTTCTGAGCCCTCCAAACTGTTCCAACTTCTGCCTGTCACCCAGTTCTAAAGTTGCTTCCATATTTTCAGGTATCTTTACAGCAGTACCCCACTACCCAGTAGCAATTTACTGTATTAGTCTGTTCTCATGCTGCTATGAAGAAATACCTGAGACTGGGTAATTGTAAAGGAAGGAGGCTTAATTGGCTTACAGTTCTGCATGACTGAGGAGGCCTCAGGAAACTTACAATGATGGCAGAAGGCACCTCTTCACAGTGTAGCAGGGGAGAGAATGAGTGTCTGGCAAAGGGGGAAGCCCCTTATAAAACCATCAGATCTTGTGAGAACTAAGTGACTATCATAAAAACAGGGTGGGGGAAACTGCCCCCATGATTCAATTAACTTCAGCTGGTCCCTCCCACGATACATGGAGATTATGGGAACTACAATTCAAGATGAGATTTGGGTGGGGACATGGCGAAACCATATTAGCCATAAATGACAGGAGCTGCACACGCACAGGGAGAATGCCATGTGGAGACTGGTGATGCTTTTAGAACGCAAGGAACACTGAAGGTTAACAGTGTTCCAACAGTAACCATCAGAAGCTAAGGGAAAGGCATGGAACAGGTTCTTTGCCTCAGAGCCCTCAGAAGGAACCAACCCTGACACCACCTTGGACTCATACTTCTGGCCTTCAGACTTTGAGGCAATACATCTCTGTTGTTTAATCCACTCCATTTCTGATACTTTGTTACAGCAGCCCCAGGAAACTAACAAACACAGACACACAGTCCCAGGTAGAGTTTCTTTGCTGGCACTGACCATCTCACAATGGACCACCTTCTTTCCCATGTGGACACTTACATCCTTGACGTGTTCTTCAGCCCAGACATCACGAGCTCACAGATGTCTACAGAGCTTTGCCTTCTTCCTCTCAGAAAACCTCAACTTGACTGGCAAGCCTTCTAGTGCCTGGTCTTCAGCTCTGGGATTGCCTGTTTCCAACAGTTCTTCCTTCCACCAAACCCCAGAACAGTCACAAGTTTCCTTTTCTATGCTATCAAGCAGAACAAACAAACCATAAATGCTTTATCATCTTTCTACAAACTAATCTTTAGTTATTAGCCTACTCTGCAAATGCCCTATTGTACAGAGGCATGGTTGCCAACATGAGGGTCCTGGGTCCCCAGTGGGCTGGGAATTATAGCCACTGACCTACAGAACTGTATGCACATCAAACTTTGTTTGACTTAGTGCATTTTTTAAAAGTCCTGTATTTCTACTACCATCAGATCATGATTTTTATCCTCAAATATTACAAATTCAAGTAATAGTTTACATATTGGTTTATGTAGCTGTTTGACATTTAAAAAGGAGGTCCTTATATGTAAGTGAAGCCTGTATTTTAATAAATTTTCCCCTTTAAAATTATTGATCCTCCCATATTTGTGGGATTAACATTCTAAACATGTATAGGGTGTACTCTACTGGGTCCTAGGACAAGAAAGGAACAGACACACCCTGTGTTCTCAGTAGTTCTCAGTCTAGTGGGGAAGGCAGAGAAGAAAAGCAAGGATGAACTACAGAGAAGCCAGTACCATAGTAGAAGCATGTGGGTGAGAGAACAGAGGTGGATGCTTAGCACAAAATGGTGATGTGAGTAAAAAGAGTTGGAACAAGCTCTTAGAGTCATGTATGTTTGAGTTGTGAATGGGAGCTAGTCTGGTAGTAGAGCAAGGGCTTTCCAGAAAGAAGAGTTCACATTTTGTGAACACCTGCTATATTCTGGAATCATGCCAAATGTATTCTGTACATTTGTGCCTTCACTGTGACCTTCTAAGACAGGTACTTTACCTTCTCAGACAAGTTATTTACAATTTTTAGTGTGCTAAAATATGCATAGCATAACATTTACAATTTTAATCACTTTTAAGTGTATGGTTCAGTGGCATTAAGTATATTGCCATTGTTGTACAAATAGTTCTACCATCTACCTCCAGAACTTTTTCATCTCCCCAACTGAAACAATGTTCCCATTAAACAATAACTCTGCATTTCTCGCTTCCCCCAGCCCTGACAACAACTTTTCTACTTTTGGTCTTTGTGAATTTTACTGCTCTAGGTGCTTTATTTACTTGGAATCACATAATAGTTGCCCTTTTGTGACTGGCTTATTTAACTTTGCATAATATCTTCAAGGTTCATCTATGTTCTAGCATATGTTATAATTTCATTTATTTTTTTAAGGCAACTTGTGCTTGAATCATCCTGAAACCACCCACCCCTACCTGTCCCTGGCCCATGAAAAAATTGTCTTCCATTAGACCTGTCCCTGGTGCCTAAAAGGTTGGGGACCACTGCACTAATCCATCCATTGATGATCATTTGGTTGCTTCTACCTTTTGGCTATCAGGAGTAATGCTTCTCTAAACATGAATGTACAAATATCCTTTCAAGTCTCTACTTTCAGTTCTTTTTTTGTTTATATCCAGAAGTGACATTATTGGATCATATAATAATTCTGAGATTACTTAGGAAAATCTGAGCACAACGTTTTAATTCTTTGAGGAACCGCCATATTGTTTTTTACAGTAGCTGGCCATGTACATTCATACCAGCAACACACAAAAGTTTCTATTTCTCCACATCCTCGCAAACATCTGTTCTTTTCTTTTCTTTTCTTTTCTTTACTTTTTTTAAATAACAGCCATCCTAATGTGTGTGAAGAGGTATCTCATTATGGTGAGATAGGTACTGTTATCTGCACTTTTTTCAGATGAGGAAACAACAGTTTGGAAACTTGCCAAAAATTCTATGGCCAACTAAAGGCAGAATCAGGATTTAAACCAGAGTCCATCCTATCCAGCGCTGTGTTCTGAAGCACTACTGAGGCTGCCCATTAAGGAACTTGGGGAAAGTAGAGGGATGGATAGGCGGGGGTGTGCATAAAGATGGGGCTGTAAGAGTATGCACAGGCCAAATCATAAAGACCTTTGTGTTTTTTTTCCTAGAGAAAGTTTCAGTTCTTATAAATAGCTTGCAAGCATAAAATGTATATAGTAATTATATTAATCCAAGGATAAAGAAAAGGAAACATGAGATGAGTCCCTAAAAACTCCATTTCTCAGAAATGTAATCAGAATAGCTGTAGGTTAAGGTCTAATGTAAGAAATAACTTATTTTTCCATCAAAGCACAACTGAAAATAACCAAGAATAATATGATGTTGGCTTCACATTTTTCCGTTTGTATTGAGCAAGGATATTTTGGGGCATCTTATGGAAAATATAACTTCAAGGGTTAAGAGAGCATTCATCAGGCATCTCAGCAAATTGTGAGCCAACATAGGAGGAATCTGTGCGTGTGCAAGGCTAAGTCTCCAGAACACAGTCCTGGCTGAGTGACCCAGAGGAAGGAAAGACCACACTGTGCAGTCTTGGGGTTCAGACTGTCCAGGCATGTCCAGACAGTGAGCATTGAGGGGTGAGGGAGGAAAAAGGGATCTCTACTTTTCAGGGGCTGAGGCAGAATCTTAGAGGATGGAACACATGGAAAGAAGATGCTGAGGTCCTGGAGCCCAAGGACAAGGAGGCTTCAACAGAGTGAGGCTGCTCCTGAGAACAGCAAGGGTGTGTGCTCTCACACTGACCTCCAACTGGCCATGCACTCCTGTCTCTGCCCATGCCCCAGGGACTTTACCAGAGCCTGGAGGAGTGACCATGAGGAGGTTGTGCTTTATGGCCTAGTAATGGAGGATAACCAGGCTGGGCAGAGATCTGTTCACAAGTATAGCCCAGCAGTGGTGGTCAGAGACATACCAACAATGACATGGGAGACCATGGATGGTCAAGCTAAGCAGTACAGAGGCCTGCCATGCCCCAGGTGCTGATACACTAGTCCAGAAGGAGCAGTGGACATCACTGCCTATGAAAACCTGGGTTAAAAGTAGTACCTCTTCCCCACCAGGGACACAGCTGCTTTGGGTTTAGAGCCCTTACAGAGCTTGCCCTATATGTCTCTGCCTTTGGTCGGCTCTCATTTGTATTCTTTTCCTACAATAAAACTGTAACTGTAAGTAGAACTCCTGAGTTCAGTGAGTTGTTCTAGCAAATTATCAGACCTGAGAGGGTAGTGGGAACCCCTTAGATTGAAACCAGCTGGTCAGAAGAGAGGGTGGTCTTGGGACCCCAGAGCCTGTGACTGGTGGACTGAGGAAGACCACTTCCTGGACCAGTATTGCTGCCAGTAATCTAGACCAGCACAGTGGCCAAACCCAATGTCCCTCACCAAGGTGGAAACCTTTGGCTGTAAGTGGAGAGAAGAAGTAGATGGGGGTAAATAAAAAAATAGGTTATATAATGAGGGAAATCTAATATTACATTAATATATTGAGAATGCTAGAGCAAGAGGCGGTACTGTCTCTTAGGTCAGTTATTCCAGGTGCCTGAAAAGGTGAAGCCATGTACTTGTGGAGACCACTCCTTTTTTTGGAGTCTGATGAGGCTGAATGGAAGCCTGCAAACCTGAGTGGCCTTGTTATGGGAGACATTTGGGTCATATGATATGATGATAGACTGGACTAGTTATTAATGACTGAATGAAACTCTAGTAATGTGTTCATATCTAGACTCTTATTTTTTAGGTGACACCCACCATACTGCAATACGGTAGAACACCAGCGTTGTTATGAAGATTCTATTGGCTGATATTAATGGTCAAACGTATTGGGAAATCAAGTTAAGTCTCCTGTCCCTCCCCCACACTGGCTCCTCCAAATCTTAGGCATATATAAGAACCATGTCCAAAGGCTGGGAGTGCCCCGTATAGAGCAGAATTAACTTTACTGGCCTCTGTCCAGTTCCTGGGAGGTAACTAAACCCTTGGAATTTCCTGGGTGATTGGAGTGTCTGCCCATCCCCTTGAGTCTGAGTCACTTGTTATGCTTCAGTGACTGAAATTTATCTTTATCTGGATCTAGATGTTTTTTTGAGGGGGGGCAGTGCTGAAGGTGAAACTCTATTTCCAACCAACAGGCCTAATGACTGGTTAGGAAAGGAAGGAGCTGATGATTTGTTTTGGGTAGAAACAGGCACAGTGGATGTGCTCCTGTGGATGGGTGGGTGCATGGGGTCAGAGGGCCTGGGAGAGGGTTGGTTGGGGGAGGTGGAAAGAGAGAGGGCCAGCACCACAGTCTTTGTCATGTAAGAGTCAGCATCACTGGCCCTCTATGGAGGGCAGCCTCCTCTCTCTACATTGTCTTAGGCACTGGATTTAGGGCATCCCAGGGCCTCAAAGACTCAGGACCCTGTGGACACAACCAGACATCAAATCAAGGATGAAGATGGTCAGAGCCCTTCCCCTTAGGGGCCTTCACCTCTTACTGAGGTCCAGGTGAGATAAGGCCAAGAAGAAAGCAGAGAGATAGAGGGTCTGTGAGATGGGTTCAAGCAGGAAGGGACGGCAGAGCTGGCGGCAGGGCCTCCAGGCTGTTCTGTGTCCCAGCTGGTTGAGGCCTCCATCTCTCCACTCCTGAAGCAGCACTGCCAAAACTAGTCCCATGAACTTGATATCTGTGGGTCTCAGTTTCTCAGTTTATAAAAGGAGTGAGGTTGGTCTGTTTTGGCTCTAAGATTGTCTGATTTGGTCTCATACAACTCTAGCCACTCTGCCTTAAGAGTGGGGACCAGACTGAGCAGGTGGGGGCATAGGAGCACTTCCAATAAGCTGCAGGTGGGCTGGGGTGTCCTGTGGGCTTGTGGCCTCTGGACAGAACCAGGAGCATCAGACTAGGTTGGGAACTAGGGGAGCCCAATAACACATCTCCTGTGGGCTGAAGGCCGTTTGGTTTCTGGACACCTGGGGAGAGGGGAGCTTATGGCTACTGATCTTAAAACCTCTGGAGAAACCACAGGGTAACTGAAGAAGCATGGGACATGTTTTGTAAGGAAGGAATAAAATAGTTTGAGAAGTTTTTAATCTCTGGAAAGAAAGAGACTTAGGGAGGACCTCAATGGGGTCTTTAAGCCCCCAAAGTGTAGAAACTGCTCCTCATCTGTCCCAGGGCAAAAATGAAAGGAAGTGGGCTAGCTTTGCTACTGGGGGGATTTGGGTCACCCATAGGAAGAGCTTAGATGCAAGGAAGAGGCAGTCGAGGAGAACTGATTGTGGGAGGTAAGGGTGTGGAAATAATTCTCAGAGAGCAGCACCTTTGTAATAATGGCAATAATAGCAGCCATCACTGACTGCACCCAGGTCTGTCTTGTGCTATGCTGCTGAATTATATGCTACTCTCTTGGTCCATGAGCACCTACTATGCTCCAGGAACTGTGCTAGACTCTGGGGTTATAATGATGAGCAAAACAGATCTACTTCCACAGTGCCGTGGGTGGAGTGGGGTGGGAGCTCAGGCTAATGGGTGAGTCAGAATAAATTATGCATGTAAATGTGTGCGAGAATGTACAAACGCCATGAGAATGTGAAACAGGCGCATCTGATAGGCTCTGGGATGTTAGGAAGACTCATTTGCTACATACTAGGTTTTCTTATTCCTATTTCACTGAGGAGGAAATTGGGGCTCAGAGAAGTTAAGTCATTTGCCCAAGATTGTGTTAATGGGCAGAGGGAGCATTCATAGGTCTGTCTGATCCCAGAGACTTTTCTTCCAGCCACCTGACTCTAGAGACCCAGTTCAGAGGCTATGGAAAGAATAAGACAGTCTGTTTTATCTTGGTGTGATTTGCAAGCCTTCCAGTCTTGACACTTTACTTTTCCTGCCCTGTCTTGGAGCAAAGACCTGTAAGCCCTCTCTCTGTGTTTCCTCAGACCGTCAGCTCTCTCCCAGCCTGTCCCTTCCACACCTACAACACCCTGCCAGAGCACACAGCCCCTTTCCCAGGCCCTGCGAGGACCAGCACACCTGGGGGCAGCTCTTCAGATAAAACTGGGACCAGCATACCCGGGCAACTCTCCAAGGGCCCAGTGTAGCCTGCAACCTTGCTGGTGCCAGGTCTGCTAAGGGCACAGCATGGCTTTGTGTGTGTGTTTGCACACATGTGTGTATAGCCCACCTAAAGTGCTGTGTCATGAGAAAACCTGTGACTGCTGATGTGCATACATGTAAAGGTGCACATATATTCAAGCATTTTGTGGTCATCCACATTTGCGGCATGAGCATGTATTTGTGAGCAGGAGACTGAGCCCTCAGTCTGTGGGTCTGTGATGAGGGGGTACAGGCAGGAGACTTGGGAGCCCATGGAAAGCAACATGAAGAGGGCAAATGGATCCTGAGGGGGAGAGAAGACCCTACCTCTCTTATGTGGGGCCTCAGGCTGTGCTTTGGGGTGTGCTTGGAGGGTTGGCTGTGAAATGGAGAGCCACCCTGGGAGTGTGAGCCATCATCATTGTGATGTTGGAGAACCCTGGAGGGTGCCCTTCCCAGGCCAAGTTAGAGCCCAGGACATAGGCCAGCCCTGAGCTGCTGTTCTTTATTCCCAGGACTCTTAGGGCAACTACTTACTGGATGCTGACCCTTTGTTATTTAATCCTAGGGACACCTGTGAGTTATAGGTTATTGTGCCTGCTGTACAGATGAGGGGACAGAGGCTCAGACAGGTTAATTAACTTGCCCAAGGTCACACACATCAGTCAGTGACAAGGCAGGAATTTGAACCCAAATTTGTTGGTCCTAAAAGCCTGTGAATTTTCCAAATTCTGCTCCGTCGACATGCCAATACTCCTCATTTTACAGCCAAAGCTGCAGAGGTGAAGGAACGTGTGCAGGGGCACCTGACTGCCCAGTGACACAGCAGGGGCTGCAAAACAGCCCCCTACTCTCCCCCTGCTTCCCCTTTTCCTTTTATTTCATTCATCACATGTGGCTTCTGCTTCCTGCTCTGGGACGGACAACTGGGATGCCAGGGTTCTAAGCCTGGTGTTGACATGCTTGGCAGAGAGACCTCCATCCAAGTGAGCTATGGCAAGGTGGAACCTTGGCTCCCTCAAGGCTGTGAAGGGCAGGGACAGGGGCAGGAGCTGCTCTCTCAAACAGGCCTATGCTTAGGGAGCGGAAGAGGGAGGCACAGAGGTACCCCAGGACCCTTGCCCCTGCTCTGGAAGGGACCCTCATACCTGAACTGTTACCTCTCCAGCAACAAGTAGGCCTAGAGAAGATGCCCGTAGTTGAGTCAAATGCCTGTGAGACTGGACGGGCCCTGTCTGGCCAGCAGGCCCTAGCAGGGTTATCTGGTGGGCATTAGGCCCTGGTGAACCAAGTGACACCTCCCATCCAGCTTGACTGGTCACCAGGAGTCATTTTCTTTGCTAATTGGCACAGACCTGGAGCCTAGGATGAGCCTTTGGGGGCCTCAGGAGGCATGCTCCCCAAGATAGTTAAGTCCCAGTGCCCAGCAGGAGGTACTGCTAGGGGATGAGTGTGGGTAGAAATGGCCGGCAAAGCTCAAAGGGAGATGTTCCAGTGCCACATCGTCCCATAGACATATAATGCAAACCACATGTGTGGTTTTAAATCTTTCATTTTAAAAAATATAGTCATATTAAAAAGTTAAAAAAAAACAGTAAGATTAATTCTACTTTTTAAACATTTATTTATTTAGAGATAAGGTCTCACTCTGTCACCCAGGCTGGAGTGCAGTGGCACGATCTCAACTCATTGCAACCTCCGCCTCCAGGGTTCAAGCAATTCTCCTGCCTCAGCCTCCCGAGTAGCTGAGTCTACAGGTGCACACACCACCATATCCAGCTAAGTTTTGTATTTTTTGCTAGAGATGGGGTTTCACCCTATTGGTCAGGCTGGTCTCGAACTCCTGGCCTCAACCAATCCGCCCCCCTCAGTCTCCCAAAGTGCTGGGATTACAGGCATGAGTCACCATGCCAGGTCTGGTTCCTACTGGACTTGCAGCATATTTCTGCTTGGATTGACTGTGTTTCAGGTGCTGAGTAGCCACATGTGGCAGTGGCTACAGTGCTGGGCAGTGCAGGCCCGGAGTGAGTCAGAACAGATAATCACCTCCCCTGCCTCCGCAGTCAGCTCCCAGGTGGACATTTGCTGTTTTGGCCTGGGAGGGTAGCAGCCCAGTCCTTGCTGATCTGCCCATGCTCCCTGTGGCTGCTGCAGGGATCTCTGGACTGCATGGGGGAAAAAGGTGGTTGAGGTGGGAGCTGGAAGGCCATAAAGTAGGGACAGGATGGAAAAGAAGCCAGATTGAGTCCCAAGTCTGGAGCAAGGAGGCCACTGGTGACGTGATCATGCCCACGGCCAGTGGGAGAGTGGGTGTGGAACAGGGGTGTAGGACAGAGGAGGTCAAGACACTTGGGATCAGAGGCCCACAGGCCCATAGTGCCCCTCAGCACAATTTCTTTGGTCTTATTGGTTTTGTCCAACCCCTGAGTGTCTGGCTTCCTTTCGCCCCCACTTTCAGTGTTGCTTTCATTTTGCAGCCAGCCTGGTTGTTTTCATTCCTTGTGTCTGAAGCTCCTGAAAGGAAGGTTTTCTTTTCAAAGTTTTGATTAATTCACAGCTTGAGCCCCGAGTTTGTTTGTTAGGAAACTGCTGGCCTAACTTCGGGGTAATACCTTCTCCGTACCTCTCCCCGAACCCTACCTTTGGGAGCTCTGGTGTGCTCCTCCCTGTCCTTGTCCAGGAATGAATGGGCTGAGCCTCCTGCTTTTTCTGAAGCTGTCCAGGCTCCTGGGAAGTGGAAAGAAGACCTGGGAGATAGACTCCAAAGCCCCAGGGCCAGCTGGGCTGGAGTCCCTTCTTTTCTCCTTATCTAGGTGGGAAGGGACTGACGTTCTTAGAGTCACGTGTGCGCCTCTCTCCTTGTCCTGCAATAGCCTGTCCTGGGTTCCATGCCAACCCCCAGGGCACCCTGCCGTTTGAAAGTGATGGGCTGGAGAGTCTGGTCTGGCCTGACCTGTAGGGTGGAATCATATCACACACACACACACTTTACTAAACTATAATTATCTTCAGTTATTTACTTACAAATACTGTGCTCTCATATATGGCTCTGTAACTACACCTGATTTTTGCCTTACATCTCTTCCAAACAAGTATTTCCCATGTAAAAATGTTTTTAACAGTGCTTCTGAAGCTAACGTGTATCAGAAGCACCTGCAAGGCTTGCTACAACAGATTGCTGGGCCCACCTCAGAGATTCTGATTTGTAGGTGGGACCCATGACTTTGGCTCTCTGAGGCCCTGGGCCATGCCAAGGCAGCAGGTCCTTTCATCATACAGTGGACAGCAGTGCTTCAACAAACACCACTGCCCTTACAAGAGCCATGATCTGTTCTAAACACTGAGAATAACAACTTCCAATCCTTATGAGAGTCCTATGAGGTAGGGATCCATATCATCCCTGTTTTATAGATGAGGAAATTGAGGTGGCAGAGAGACTAAGTAACTTGTCCAAGGCCACTCAGCTGGTTGAGCAGCAGAGCCAGGACTCATGTGTACCCGTAAGTTGCTATGTGTCCGCATTGGAATCCAGGCCTCCCTGGATCACATCTTTGCATGCTTGCCCAGGCAGACAGGTGAGCTATGAGCATCTGCTGCTCCAGCTCTGAGTCTGGCATGACCATAGGAAACTATTCCCCAGGATCCTGTTCTGGCTCAACTTCTCTACACGTCCCAGCCAGTGCAATGGTAGGACGGGAGGCAGCCATGGGGCGCAGCCCAGGCAGAGCCAGCCGGGTGTATCAGCTGCTCAGCCAGGGAGCACACATTCAGAGGCTCACAGGGGCCAGACGAGACGAGAGGCTCTAACTAGTATGAGGAAATCTTCCCCTTAAAATCACTCATCCTTTCAGCCCATTATTTGTTTTTCATATTTTGACAGATATGTGGATATATAAAATATTTCTCTTTTAGCTCTACTGTTAAAAAAACAAAACATAAAAGCATATTGTATAGGGCAGTCAATACTCCATCTCCATTTGAGAGAGTATTAGGGAATGTAAAATAAAGAAAATGGAACCTACCAGAGTGAACTGTTTTAGGATTTAAGACTATAATCTATGTAAGATATAGATACACACACACACTTATTTCCCCTAGGAACACTGGTTCAATATTCACTAATTCAGTGTTCACTGCAGCTTTATAGAACAAAACTACTGCAAATAATGAGAATTGACTGTATATAATCTTTGGCTCCATTGGGCTCAGAAACAGCCAACTAACAACATCTGGTTTCCTTAGATGGACCCATCAGCTCAATAGTCACAAAATTGCCACACTCTGGGAATGCCAAATGTTGAGCCCAGGCTTCTCTAGACTTTTCTATTAAAAATAAAAAACAGAATAAGCTTTTCTAATTTTTTAAAAGGATAGACCTTTAAAATAATTATAGATTCATAACAAAATTGAGGGGAAAGTACAGAGTTACCACACATCCCTTCATCCTCCCTCATACACAGCCTCCCCCCTACCATTAACAACATCCCACATCAGAGTTGTACATTTGTTACAATTGATGGCCTTATATGGACATAATTATTACCCCAAAGTCCATAGTTTGCATTAGGGTTAGTTCTTTGTGTTGTACATTCTGTGAGTTTTGGCAAATGTGTAATGACATATATACACATTTACAGTTTCACATAGAATAGTTTCATGGCCCCAAAAATTTCCTGTGCTCCCTTCTAAACACCTAGCAACCGTGGATCTTTTTACTTTCTTCATAGTTTTGCCTTTTCCAAAATGTTGTATAATCAGAAGCATATGTGACCTTTTCAGACTGGCTTCTTTCATTTAGCAATATACACTTACGGTTCCTCCATTTCATGGCTTGATAGCTCATTCCTTTTTAGTGCTGAATAATATTCCATTGTATGGATGTACCACAGTTTGCTTATCCATTTGCCTACTGAAGGACATCTTAGTTGTTTTAAGAGTTCTTTGTATATTTTGGACAACAGTGCTTTATCACATATGTGTTTTGCAAAGATTTTCTCCCAGTCTGTAGTTTGTCTTTTTATTATCTTAACAATGTCTTTCACAGAGAAATGCTAATAAAGTCAAATTTATCAACTTTTTCTTTCATGGATACTGCTTTTTGTGATGTCAAACCCAAGGTCACCTAAACTTTTTTCTATGTTCATTTCTGGGAGGTTTATACTTTTACGTTTTACATGTAGGTCTATAGTCCATTTTGAGATGCTTTTTGTGAAAGACATAGAGTCTATGCCTAGATTCTTTTTTTTTTTTTTTTTTTTTTTTTTGGCATGTGGATGCCCAGTTGTTCCAGCATTATTTGTTGACTTTTTTCCATTTAATTGCCTTTCCTCCTTTGTCAGAGATCAGTTGACTACATTGTATGGGTCTGCTTCTGGGTGCTCTATTCTGTTCTGTTGACCTGTTTGTCTATTATTTCACCATTGCCATACTCAATTACCGTAGCTTTACAGGAAGTATTGAAGTTGGGTAGGGTCATCCTCTGACTTCATTCTTCTCCTTCAATATTGTGCTGGCTATTCTGGGTCTTTTCCCTCTCAGATAAACTTTCGAATGTTTGTTAATATTCATAAATAACATACTGGGATTTTTATTTGGATTGTGTTGAATCTATAGCTCTAGCTGGGAAGAACTGACATTTTAACAATATTGAGTCTTTCTGTGTGTGTGTGTGTGTGTGTGTGTGTGTGTGTGTGTGTGTGTGTTTTGAGATGGAGTCTCGCTCTGTCGCCCAGGCTGGAGTGCAGTGGCACCATCTCGGCTCACTGCAAGCTCCGCCTCCTGGGTTCACGCCATTCTTCTGCCTCAGTCTCCCGAGTAGCTGTGACTACAGGCGCCCACCACCACGCCTGGCTAATTTTTTGTATTTTTAGTAGAGAAAGGGTTTCACCGTGTTAGCCAGGATGCTCTCGATCTCCTGACTTCGTGATCCCCCCACCTCAGCATCCCAAAGTGCTGGGATTATAGACATGAGCCACCACGCCTGGCCTAATATTGAGTCTTTCTATTCATGAACCTGTAATGTCTCTGCACTTACTTAGATGTTCAGTTTATTTCATCTGACTTTTGTGGTTTTCTTCATACAGATCTAACATATGTTGTTAGATTTGCACCTAAATATTTCTCTTTTTTGGTGTTAATATCAATGGTATTATGTTTTTAATTTCAAATTGTGATTGTTCACTATTGGTATATAAGAAAGCAGTGAACTTTTGAACATTTATCTTGTATCCTGCAACCTTGCTATAATCACCTATTAGTTCCACAGGTTTTTAAAATTTGTCATCTGCAACTAAAGACAGTTTTGTTTCTTTTTTCTCCTTATTATCTGTATGCCATTTATTTCCTTTTTTTTTTTTTTTTTGTCTTATTACATTAGCTAGAATTTCAATACAATGTTGAATAGGAGTGGTGATAGAGGATATCCTTGCCTTGTTCCTGATCTTAGCAGGAAAGCATATATTTTTTGTTTGTTTTTTGAGACTGAGTCTCACTCAGGCATATAGTTTCTTATCATTAAATATGATGTTAGCTGTAGGATTTTTATAGATTTTCTCCATCTAGTTGAGGAAGTTTCCCCCATTCCTAATTTGCTGAGAGGTTTTATTAGAATGGGTGTTGGATTTTGTCATAAGCTTGTCTGTATCTGTTGATATGATCATGCAATTTTTCTTGTTTACCTTTTAGATGTGACAGATTACATTAATCCATCCTTATGTCAGTTTTTGAATTGTGAACTAGCCTTGCACACTTGGACTAAATCTTACTTGGTTATGGTGTATAACTTTTTAATGCATTGTTGGATTCAACTTCCTAATATTTTGTTGATTTTTGCGTCTGTGTGTTCATGAGAGATATTGGTCTGTAGTTTTTTCTTTCTTTTATATCTTTGTTTGTTTTTGGTATTAGGGTAATGTTGTCCTCATACAATTAGTTAGAAAGTATTCCCTCTACTTCTATTTGCCAGAAGAAATTGTAGAGAATTCGTATTTTTTTTCCTTGAATGATTGTGGTTGCATTCACCAATGAATTCATCTGGACCTGGGGCTTTCTGTTTTGAAACATTATCAGTTACTATTATCAGTTATCCATTCAATTTTTAAAATAAGTATAGACTTGTTTTAATTATTAAAATAAATACAGACCTGTTGGATAATCTGTTTCTTCTTGTGTGAGTTTTGATAGATTGTGTCTTTCAAGGAATTGATCCATTTCATGTAGGTTGTCAAATTTGTGGGCATAAAGGTGTTCATAATATTTCTTTATTATCCTTAAAATCTCCATGGGCTCCATAGTGATGGCCTCTCTTTCATTTCCAGTATTAGTACATCAGTTTTACTTATCTTTTCAAAGAACGGCTTTTGGTTTTGTTGATCATTTCTATTAATTTGCTGTCTTAATTATTTTCTGCTCTAATTTTTACTGTTTTTTTTTTTTTTTAATTCTGCTTACTTTAGATTTAATTTGCTCTTCTTTTTCTGGTTTCCTAAGGTGAATGCTTAGCTTAGACTATTGATTTTAGGTCTTCCTTCTTTTCTACTACGTGCATTCAATGCTATAAGTTTCCCTTTAAGCACTGTTTTCACTGTATGCTACAAATTTTAATAAATTAGATTTTTATTTTCATTTAGTTCAAAATATTTTCAAAATTTCTCTTGAGATTTATTCTTTGACCCATATGTTATTTAGAGTTGTGTTATTTAATCTTCAAATATTTTTAGGGGATGTTCTAGCTATCTTTCTGTTGTTTATTTCTAGTTTAATCCCATTGTAATCTGAGATAATCTTCTATATGATTTCTAGGCTTCTAAACTTGTTATGGTGAATTTTATGGCACATAATAATTTGATCTTCCTTGTGAATGTTCCATGTGAACTCGAGAAGAATGTGTATTTTAGTGTTGTGGGATACAGTAATCTATAAGTGTTGATTAGACCCAGTTGGTTGATGGTGCTGTTTAGTTCAGCTATGTTCTTATTGATTTTCTGCCTGCTGGTTCTGTCAATTACTGATAGAGGAGTATTGGAAGTCCCCAACTATAATAACAGATTCATTTATTTCTCCTTGCAGTTCTATTAATTTTTGCCACACATATTTTGGTGCTTTTTATTAATTGCTTGCTTACATATTAAATATTGTTATGACTTCTTGGAGAACTGACCCCACTACCTGCCCCCTCCCAATTCATATGTTGAACCCCTAATGTGACTATATGTGGAAATAGAGTCTTTAGACTCTATAATCGGGTTAAATCAGGTCGTAAGAGCAGGGTCCCTGTCTCACTAGGATTAGTATCCTTCGAAGAAGAGACACTAGGGATTGATCTCTCCTCCCCCCACACTTCCCCCAACAACCCCACATAAGCACATAGAAAAAGTCCATGTGTGAGTACAGCAAGAAGGTGGCTGTCTACAAGCCAGGAAGAGTCTTCACTGGGAACCAAATTACCTAGAAACATAATCTTGGATGTTACAGGAAAAAGAACTGTGAGAAAAAATTTGTGTTATTTATTTTATCTTATATTGTTATGGCAGCCCAAGCAGATTAATATCCCTTTATACCTATATAATGCCCCTCTTTATTCTTGATAATTATCTTTTCTCTAAAGTATGCTGTGTGTAAAATCAATATAACTATTCCATTTTTCTTTTTGATTATTGCTAGCCTGTTATACAATTCTCCATTCCTTTATTTTTATTTTATCTGTGTCTTTATATGCAAAATGGGTTTCTTGTAGAGATATTACTGTATCTTGTTTTCTTGTTTATTCTGACAGTCTCTGTCTTTTAATTGGTGTATCTATACCATTAATATTTAAAATGATTATTGATATGGTTGAATTACTATTTACCACATTTGTTACTGTTTTTTATTATTGCTCTTGTTCTTCATTTCATTTTTTGTCCTCACTCTTTTTCTGCCTTCTCTTTTTTTAACTGAGGACTTTATATGATTCCATATTTTCTCCTCTCTTAGTATCAAGTATATATTTTTAAGCTTTTTTCAGTGGTTGCTCCAGAGTGTACAGTATAATCCATGTCTATGTCCAAATAACACTATAACACCTCATGGGTAGTGCAAGTATTAGGTTGGTGCAAAAGTGATTGCAGTTTTTGCATTACTTTTAATGGCAAAAACTGCAATCACTTTTGCGTCAACCTAACATCGTAGAGTATCTTTCCAGTCTCATATAATATTACTGTCATTTATTTCACTTATATACCAGGTATAATCACTGAAAGCATTGTTACTATTGTTCTTTTGAACAAAGGATTATCTGTTAAATCAATTAAGAATGAAAAGTGAAAGCTTTTATTTTACTTTAATTTATTCCCTCTCTAATACTTTTTCCTTTTTAAATATAGATTTGAGTTTATGACTTATTATTTTCCTTCTCTCTGAAGAACTTTATTTAGCATTTTTTGCAAGGCAGGTGTATGGTGACAAATTTTTTCACTTTTTGTTTGTCTGAGAAAGTCTTTATTTCTCCCTGCCTTTTTTTTCAAAACAGAGTGCAGTGGCAGGACCTCAGCTCACTGCAACCTCTGCCTCTTGGGTTCAAGCAATTCTCATGCCTAAGCTTCCCTAGTAGCTGGGATTACAGGTGTGTATCACCACATTTGGCTACTTTTTTGCATTTTTAGTAGAGATGGGGTTTTGCAATGTTGGCCAGGCTGATCTCAAACTCCTGGCCTCAAGTGATCTGCCCACCTTGGCCTCCCAAAGTGCTGAGATTATAAGCATGAGCCACTGTGCCTGACCTCTTCCTGACTGTTGAGAGATAATTTATCTGGACACAGAATTCTTGTTTTGGGGAGGATTTCTTTCAACACTTAAAGTTTTTCACTCCACTCTCTTCTTGTTGCACAGTTTCTGAGGAGAAGTTCAGTGTATTCTCATCCATGCACCTCTATAGGCAATGAAACTTTTCTCCCTCTGGCTTCTTTAAAAACTTTTTCTTTGCCTTTGGTTTTTCTTCTGTTTAATATGACATCCCTAGGTATAGATTTTTTGGGGCATTTATACTTTTAGGTTTTCTCTGAGCTTTCTGTATCTGTGATTTGGTGTCTGACATTAACCTTGAGAAATTCTGTCATTATTGCTTTAAATATTTCCTCTGTTCTTTTCTCTCTTTTTTCTCCTTCTTGCATTCCCATGATGTGCATCTTTTGTAATTGCCACATATTTCTTGAATATTGTATTTTTCATTAACTTTTCTTTTTGCATTTCCATGTTGGAAATTTCTATTGACATTTCTTCAGGTTCATTGATTCTTTACTTGGCCATGTCTAGTCTACTAATGAGCCCAACAAAAACATTCTGCATTTCTTTTTTTTTTTTTTTTTTTTTTTTTGAGACAGAATTTCACTCTTGTTGCCCAGGCTGGAGTGCAATGGCGTGATCTCAGCTCACCACAACCTCCACCTCCTGGGTTCAAGTGATTCTCCTGCCTCAGCCTCTTGAGTAGCTGGGATTACAGGCATGCGCCACCACGTCCAGCTAATTTTGTATTTTTAATAGAGACAGGGTTTCTCCATGTTGGTCAGGTTGGTCTCAAACTCACAACCTCAGGTGATCCGCCCACCTTGGCCTCCTCCAGGGAGGAGCAGGAGTGGCCGAGGACAAGTACATCCCAACTAGCATCCTCTCTTCCTGCCAGGCAGGTGACAGGGTTTGACTCTGTGTCCCCATCCAAATCTCATCTCGAATTGTAATCCCCATGTGTCAAGGGAGGGGCCTGGTGAAGGTGATTGGATCATGGGGGCGGTTTCCCCCATGCTGTTCTTGTGATAGTGAGTGAGTTCTTTCATGGTTTAAAAGCATATGGCGGTTCTTCCCTCCCTTCCCCCGCATCCTGTAAAGAAGGTGCTTGTTTTTCTTTTACCTTCCACCATGATTGTAAGTTTCTGAGGCCTCCCCAGCCACACAGAACTGTAAGTCAATTAAGCCTTTTCCCTTTATAAATTACCCAGTTTGAGATAGTTCTTTATAGAAGTGTGAAAACGGACTATAATACAGCATTCAGCTGGGGCATCAGCCTAGAGGCTCTGCCCACATCTGAGTCCAGGAGAATGCATTCAGCTAGGGGTGGGGAAGGCTCCCTGTGTGGGTCTGCAGTGATGGTGAGAGCTTCCATCCAGCGCAGGGAATTCCAAAGGGTGGCTCACGGGCCAGGCTGGGGTAGCTCTGAGCCTGGAGGCTTTGCTGCCACCATGGGTAGAGAAGGGACAGCGGTGTATATGTGAATATGGAGGTCCCTCAAAGGTTCCTGTCTCCTGAAGGTTCAAGGCTGGCTTCTGCACAGCGAGGGGCACTGGCACGTACGCACCTGTGGGACTCACAACTGGAAAAATGCATGAACAGATGTACACCGCGTCCTGGTTCCAGCCCTGCAGGGTTCCATCCTTCCTGGTGCCTGCTTTGCTACCTTGCTGCCAATTTGTTCCGGCTTCCAATGTGGCTGCAGCTCCTGGATAACGTCATTCAGATCCATGGATTGCCAAGCCTGGCCGGCAGCCGCGGGAACGCCTCCTACCAGCCCTCCCCTGGCCCACAGGCCGCTTGGGAGTGCGGCCTGCCACTGCCGCCAGCTACCTGGAACGCCCGGAGAGAGTGACGGCGCGCGGAAACCCGGGATGCCGCACCCGCACCCGCACCCGTCCAGGTCCCTGCCGGGCCGCTCCTGGAGCAGGGAGGTGGCTTCTCCCTTCTCATCCAGTCCCTTCGCACCCAGGCTGGGTCGCTCCCCCCTCCACCCCGGCAGCCTGGGACGCAGGCAGTGGCGGGCTCTTCCTGCGTATTCTTGCTCCCTGCTTCCAGTCCCCGGACCCCTGGGAAAGGCTCTGTAGGAGAGGGCCCTGCTGCATCTCAAAGGCCCTCCCTCCTGGGAGCCTGACAAGCACCCCTCTCCAACTCCAACACGCACTTGATGGAGAGATGACATTTGATGATGATGTGTGTGAGTGTGTGAAAAGTGTGCGTGCCCGTGTGCGTAGGTGGGTGGATGGGGGGTATTGTGCCTGACAGGTCACTGAGTATTTCCAGGCATGGGAGTATTTAAACACCCTTTAGGCCAGGATTTTGAGCAGGACAGAGTTTGAGTCACTAAATAATTCTTAAAGCCTCCCCCTCCCCTAACCCATCCTGAGAGCCTGACTGAAGGCAGGTCCTAGGCAAGCAGGTTTCCCTGAGCCTCACACTTTGCTGGGCATTAGAGGCAAGGAGGTAGGGCAGCCCCTGTGCTTGCCCTTGTGGAGGGGAGATAAAGGCCTGGCATAACTATAGGGCCAAAGTACAATGAGCTGGTGATGGTGGTGGTGGTGGTGGTGGGATGTGTGTGTGTGTGCATGCACATGCATGCATGTTAGAGGTTGGGAGAATAGGTGTCCTGAGGAAGAGTTTCTGTGGGGAAAGGAGACATGAAGAGAGGTCAGGCCAAGTTAGGGGGACTTTCTTTGCTAGCTGGACTCTCTGATCACTCTGTCACCTCCTAAGCAGGGCTCTGTAGGCTGTCAGCCTTCTTGGCCACAGCCAGCCTCAGTTGTCCACGCTCTCGTCTGCCTCAAGGACCTCATTGGTCACCACTTCCTTAGAGGGAAGCCTTCTTAAGAGACCAGATCTCTCACTGCTCCAACCAGAAAAGTACCTTCAGAGAAGAGGCCCTTTTCTGTTTCCCCAAGTTGTCCCTTTGGTGTATTTGGGAACCACTCATACTCAAGAGTCCTTTTGTTATTGCTGTCCAGAATCCAGATCTGTCCAACAGAACTTCTGTGATGATGCTGTGTATCTTATAGGTATGGGATGAGGCCTAGGTATTGGGAATTTTAAAAGCTCCCCAGATGACTCTAATGTGCAACCGGGTTTGAGAACCACTAGCTTGGCATGTAACCTGTGCATAATGACTCATTCCTCTTAGAGGGCCCTGCCCAGCCTTCCTCCCTGCCACACACTTGAGCCTTGCCTGTTGTAGGTCATCTGCACTGGTGAGAGGGCGGTCCCTGCCTTCGAGGTGGAAGGAGACGTTGTGCAGTGTGGGCTCCTGCTTCCAGTCTATGACACACAGGAGGAGGTGGGCAAGGGAGCCCAGTTGAGCCTGCAGGCCCTCTGGGCAGACACAGAACCTGAGCTTGTGGCCTGACCCCTCCCCTGGAGAGGGCTGAGTGCAGTGCTCTATCTCCCTCGGGGACCAAGCCACACATGTGAAGGGTGTGTAGGAGATAAGGAGGCAAGGACCTGAAGTGGTCTCATTTGGGACCTGATGCTATGCAGGGTGATTCTGTGGCCTGGACCAGGTGGCTCCCTGCTAGCCTGAGCACCATGCCTTCAGCTTCGATGTGGGTATCTTACCTCATCTGTGCTAAGCTCCTCGGTGCCCAAGTTCTCCATGAGCAGCCTTGGGGAGGCGGAAGGACCTAAGATACAAGACAAGCCATTCCCGTCACTGTTGTGCAGCCCTCCTCACAGAGCAAGGGGACAGACCCCACAGACATGCTGGGAAAGGGCACAGGCAGACAGGCAGACAGAGGCCAATGGAGCACAACCGGGCTGCAAGTATTTTTTGAGTGAGTCTGAGGGGTTGGAGGCCATACTGGTGGTTGTCATGGATGCATTGGCAAAGGAGTAAGGAGGAGAAGTGATGCCATCCCCTACCCTTAGTACGTGGCTTGGTGACACTTTCCTGCCTCTCATTAGTTCCCACCACCACCCTTCACATTCCTCATATCTCCATGTTTCCCATCCCTGGACAAAACAGGCAGAGAGCAAACACTGGCTGTGCCTTGAGAAGTGGCTGCATTTGGGGACAGGGCAGGATATTGACCTACCCAAACCCCAGTGACAGCAACCTTTTGCAGTGTGGGGAGAGTTTAGGATTCCGCACCCCTCCCTGTGTTCTACCAGGAGCCGGTCTTGCTGATGCTCGGGTAGCGGACATTCCCTTGGTAACACTGAGGGTTGCTGCCTCCCAGCCCAATCTCTCCCCCAGCAAGTGGAAATTTCTAAAGGAAAGATCAGAAACTCTTGGAGACCTGTAACCTCAGAGACCCAGTGATCCAAACAACCAGGGAATGTGGACAAGGGTGTGGGGCAGGGCAGAGGGCTCTGGGGTTGGAGGAAGGTGGGACAGGTGGTAAGGCTCAGAAGCTGTCCATAGCATGTGCTCCACCTTTCTTTGCCTTTGCCAAGCCTGACTAGAGATTTTTCCAGGGTAGTCTAGGTGTACCCAACAAAGCATCCTCAGAGAGGTCACAGAAGAGAAACAACGCCAGTGGTGAAATGCAAACAAGGCACAAACTGGCCCCACTGCCACCTGGGTTTGGGTTGCTGCTGGTTGAGTAGGTGCTTGGGAGGGGACTCTGGGAAGGCTTTTGGGTGAGGGGTGGGTGGGGGCATGAAGACAGCAGGAAGAGACTGAGAACTTTGGCATCAGCAGAACCTGGACCTATTGCAATAAGTTTTGGGTGAATGCTGTGGGTCATGTGGTCAGGGGGTATTGGAGTGTCTAGGGCCTCCTGGGTGCTCATCTCCTTACTGGGAATTTCGCAGAGGAAGAGACAGAAGGAAGGAAGCTTTTCTTTCAGGTGAGTCTCACTAGCCCTGTTTTTGGCAAGGTGGGTATGATTCACCCTCTTTCAGCCTTCAGACAACAAAGTCACCAGAAGTGAAGTCGTTTCCCTGAAGTCAGCCAGGCTGTGTGTGGAAAAGTGAAAGCCTGGAGCCGTGGCTCCTGGTGCCGGGTCTGAAACGGATTCTCCTGGCTTTCCTCCCCTCCACACTGCAAGATGCCTCCCACAGCTCAGGGGCTACCTCAGGCCTGGTTTCCAGGGTGTGCATGTGTGTGTGATGTGATTTCCCAGCATTTGTGATAGGCGGCATGCATACATGCACCCATATGTGCATGTGTGTGTAGGTGACCCATGTTATTTTGTGCAAGTATGATTGCAAGTGTGCAACTTCAATACATATGTGCATGTGTTAGCACAAGTTTCTCCCATTCCCTCTTCATAACTCAGGATCTCACATTCATTCCTTTTCCTTGGGATAAAGAGGCAAGTCCCCTCCTCAAGGAAGCCTGTGTTCCTCCTGCTTGTTGGCTCTGCATCCCTCCCAGAGCCTCCAGGTTCCTCTCCTCTTAATTATCTCCTCTTTTTTCCTTATTTTCAGTCTTTCTTTTTCCACTGGCTTCTTCTCCCACCTATAAGCATACTCAGGCTCTCCTAGCATTTAAAAACACTCACCCTTCCTTACCCTGCTTCTCTCTGGATCTCACTCCCAACCTCCTACCCACCACATTCGCTTTCCCGTTGGCTTTCTCAGGGCAGCCTGTATTTGAAACCTCTACTTCCCGACACCAACATCTATCTCTTAGCTGCTTGCCATCTGCCCTTACTCCACATCCCCATCCTTTAAAATGGTTTTTCCCAAGACCATACTGGACTGCAGAGCTGCCAGCTGCTGGTGGTGGCTTTTTCTCACTGCCTCCCTTCCTCTCACCAACGAGAGACTTCTCTCCGTTTTACCTATGAGATTTCCCCAACTCTGACCCTATCTGTCTTTATCCTCTCTGCTGCTGGCTTCACCTTCTTACCCTTATGTACCTTGTCTCCAACTCATACCATCTTTCTAAACCCAGCAGCCTGGAGCAGGTCACAAACCTTCTTAAAAGCTGACAACAGTGCCCTCAAGTCACCCAGCATACAAGCTCTGCCTAAAATTGGAAAGCATCTATGGTTTTAATCCCTGTGCTCCTAGTATGCCTGTAACACTTATCTCATCGTAATGGTTCATGTCTTCCTTATTAGACAGTAATTCTATGAGGGTAGCAACTCTGTCTTGTTTGCTGAGTTCATTGCTGTACCCCCAAGAGCCTAGCACTACAATGCTTGGCACATAAGCACCCAATATTTATTGACTCCATGAATGAACAAGCAAACAAATGAAGAAATGAATGAATGAATGAATGAATGAATGAATGAATGAAGTTGGCCATCTCTGTGTGAGGAGTTATTGCTCTTCACGGGGGTGGTCTCCGTGTCACTTTCCCTACTCGCAAGTGAGAGGCAAACCCCTTTTTAGCCCCCCAGCTTTTAGCTAATAGCTCTTGTTTGCTCCATCACAGACTCTGCTTCTTTGCAGCTCCAGCAGAGCAGGGTGTTCCTCAATGCTGAAGGCTCTAGGGTGGGCCAGAGTGCACCTTCCCCCAGGCATGAGCCTGAAAGGGAAGAGGAGCCCTGGGACAAGAAGAGCAGAGGTCAGATGGCCTGGGGTGGCCCCATTCACAGTCACCATGTCCTGGCTCAGGAAGCCTTTGACTTTCCCCTTAACTGTAGTGGATAGCAAATTCTGTCCCATTCCCCATGTAGCTGGTGGATCCCAAGGAGTCCTAGTTGTTCTGAGTCTCTGGCAGAGAGGCATAGGCTCAGGTCTATTCAGGTGAGGCCCTGGCAGTGGGGCTCTGAGGCAGGCTGTGTGTAGGTCTGGCCAATATGGTTGCAGACTTAGCTTAGGTATAAGGATAGGTTGGTCCTGGGGTCAGGCACTTGGACAAACTATTTCACCAATCAAAGACTGTGTTTTTCAGCTCCTATTTATGTGACTACACCTCTGACAATTTTGTCTCAAATCATATTTTTAAAATAATTGCTACCACCAGAATGGGAAGAGGATTCCGCACACAGACTGAACACTCATGAGATTGTTGACTAAGGACAGGAATGGAGGTACCAGCTTGCAGTGGGTTTGAAAATTCAATCCTGTCTCAATCTCAGAAAGACTGAGATATGGGCTCCTGGGTGGAACCAGGGGCTCCTGGAATGGTTTTGACTTTGGTGGCCATATTTAGAAATTAGGAGACACCTTTCTCTTTCCTCTCAGGGCCAATGGGAGCAGAGGCAGGGAGGAAGAAATTGCAATGGTAGCAGGAGGAATTCAGCTGGGTATGAGGCAGCACTGCCCAACCATGGCAGGGCAGGACACTTAGGGAGAGGCACCAAAGGTCCTGTGGCTCAGCACAAACAGTGTAAGGGCTGCACTGGGTGGAGGACACCCAGAGGTTGGCTGAACCCATGACAAAGGCAGCTTTGAAGGTCTGGAGTGGGATGCTGTCTTAGTCTGTTTGGGCTGCTGTAACAAAATACATTAGACTGGGTGAACAACAGAAACTTACTGCTCATAGTTCTGAAGGCTGGGAAGTCCAAGATCAAGGTGCTGGTAGATTCAGTATCTGGTGAGGGTGCTCTATTTTCATCTTGCTGTGGTGTGCCCACATGACTGAAGAGGCCAGGGAGCTTGCTTGAGCCTCTTTGATAAGGGCACTAATCCCATTCTTGATGGTGGGGCTCTCATGACCTAATCATTTCCTGAAGGCCTGACTTTGTAATGCCATCACACTGTTTATTAGGTCCCAACACATGAATTTTGGGAGACATTAACATTCAGACCATAGCAGATGCCAGTGCCTCTCCTGCCATAGGGCCGGGTTTGTCGGGGTAAAAGGAAGAGGGCTGCTCAAGGGAGTGCAGAAGCCTCCGGCTTTGGGGTCTCACCTGGCTTCACCCTTGGCTCTCAGGGTGGGATTCAGCAGATCATATAGGTGCTCTGGGTTTCCATTTTCCAGCAAGGACTGGGGTGGAGGCTTAGCCCTGTCTTATGACTTCCTAGAAAGTGGGAGCCTTGGTGAGACAAGGGGGCAAAATAAAGACATTGAAAAGGAAACTGAAAGGTGTCCAGACCCTTAAGTAGCCACTAGTGTGTAAGAGGCCAAGGTGTGCTCAGCCAGTCACAGAAAACCCTGCCTGAGATCTCGTTCCCCTCCCCATCCATCAGTGACACTTGGGCTTGAGGCCCAGATCCTGGATGCCTGATTATAAACCTGATCCTGACTCTGGTTTCTGAGATCCTTCTTGCCTTATGTGTCTCAGGCTTTCTAGCTGTAAAATGGGAATTTTCTAGGGTGTTCATATGCTTCTCAGCTCCTCAGTCAAAGACAGTGGAGAACATAAAAAAATCGCAGCACTATTCACAATAGCAAAGATACGGAAGCAACCTACATGTCCATCAATGAATGACTGGATAAAGAAAACATGACGTGTATGTGTGTGTGTGTGTGTGTACACCGTAGACTACTACTCAGCCATAAAGAGAAAGAAATCATGTCTTTCACAGCAGCATAGATGGTACTGGAGGCTATTATTTTAAGTGGAACAACTCAGAAGCAGAAAGTCAAATATCACGGGTTCTCACTTGTAAGTGGGCGCTGAATAAATGGTACACCTGGACGTAGAGAATAGAGTAGTCAACACTGGAGACTTGGAAGGGTGGGAGGTGGGTGAGGGATGAGAAATTGCTTACTGGGTACAATGTACACCATCTATTCAGGTGATAGCTAAGCTAAAAGCCCACACTTTGCAACTACACAATATATCCATGTAACAAAACTGCACTTTTACCCCCTAAATCTGTTTTCATAAAGACAATTGAGAAAGAGCGGGCCTTACAGGCAAAGAAAGCCTTGGGTCCAAGAAGTAAAAGAGATAGGGAGGAAGGAGGGGCCGAGTCAGGCACTCACATCCGGGTCGTTGGTAAGGGCCACGGTGTGGTTGCCAAAGGAGAGCCTCATTGAACTGTCTCCACTCGATACTGAGCCAGGCCACATTTGTGACTCCCTCCTTCAGGTTTTCCTGGACTGCGGACATTTTTTAGGGGAGGTCCTGGCCCAAAGAAGAGAAACAAAAATAGAAGAGACCTGTACTTTCCCACATGGCAGAATCCCTGAATCACCCCCTGCTTCTAGCACAATTGCCCTAACCTTAACGCAAGCACTTCAGAATCACTTTGTTTCCTAAAACCTCTGAAGGGAAATTTACAAGCCTCTCTGAGTCACCTGTGCTGGCATTAAATAACCCCCAATTAAGTTTCTCTTGTTTTTTCTGTGATCTCCATCCCTGCAAGACCATTTGCTCATTCATTCATTCTGCACGTGTTCAACACCTACTCTGCGCTTGCACTGTGCTGTATAGTGGAGATATAAGTAAAGCAGATAAACACTGCCTTTAAGGCACAGCAGCAGGCAGGCAGACAGACAGATGAGGAAACATGCAATGGCATCCCCTTTAACGAGGTGAAGGCTGGGAATGCTGGGCTCAATGCTGGACAGGGGGAGGCAGTGCCACATGGGGCCTATAGGTGGCAGCAGAAGCCCACCACAGCCTGCTGGGGCCCTGGGACACCTGGGGGCAGGTACTCAGTCAGGGGATAGCGGGTAAGGTGGTCGGATTAAACTGGATTGGGCAAGGAGAGAAGTCAGCATCGCCAGAGCACCTGTGCACCTTGTCCTTAGAAAGATGAGGTTGGGCCCAGTCCCAGTTCCTCAGCTTTTTGTCCAGATACCATCCTCTCACCTTTGGGAAGCAGAGTTGAAAAAGAGACCCGGAAAACTCCCAGCATACTGAGCTGTTCTCAGTGCATGTCAAACACTGCACACCCCCCATGCATCCCCTACAGCAACTCAGCAAACTAGCTGAGTTATCCCCATTTTATAGATGTGGAAACTGAGGCTCAATGGAATGAAGGTGGCTCAGAATTGATGAAGGGCCTGACATATTTCCATAAAGACCTCCTGGGCTTCACCGACATGAAGATTATTTAAAGAAGCCCGGAGGAAGTTGTCTTCAGCTGTTGTTCAAGAGGCCCCAGGATCCCAGGCAAACTTAGCTTTGCCAAGTAGGCTTTCCCCATGCCTATGGGGACTTTCCCTTCCTTCTTGGCTGTGGGTCCTCCTTCAGTTCTACTACTTTTTCTTTCTCATACCCTGCACATTCTATTTACTGTCTCACCATTATGCCCCACAATATGAACACGACTTTCTTGCCTGTCAGCATAAGGTTATAATCAAAATGACTTGGCATAATTATACAGCAGTTTAATATTCAGAAAGTATTTTCAGCCGAGTATGGTGGCTCATGCCTGTAATCCCAGCACTTTGGGAGTCTGAGGTGGGAGGATTGCTTGAGGGCAGGAGTTCAAGACCAGCCTGGACAACATAGCAAGACTCTATCTCTACAAAAAATAAAAAATTAGCTGGGCGTGGTGGCATGTGCTTACAGTCCCAGCTACTTGGGAGGCTGAGGCAGGAGGATCACTTGATCCCAGGAGATCAAGGCTGTAGTGAGTCGTTATTGTGCCGCTGCATTCCAGTCTAGGTGCCAGAGCGAGGCCCTGTCTCAGAACAAAAAAACCAAAACAGAAAGTATTTTCACAATTAAGATCTTATTTGATTCTCACCCTTCCCATGAGGCAGGTAATTTCATTATTCTCCTCTTATGGAAGGTCAGAGAAGGCTTTACCCCAAAGATGATGCATTCCCCACTATTTACTCCAAACAGCCTTTTGCCCAGAAACTTTACTTTTGCCAATTCCTCTTTCAGAAAATCACTTCCTTCTCCAATTCCTGTTTTCCTCCCAGGTCTTTAACCCTTCAAAGCCCTGCATGTGCACCTCGTCTAGGAAGCTTGCCTCAAGAATTCCTGTCCACACTGGCCTCCCCTTTCCCTTTGCTCCTGCTCTGTTTTTTCCTGGGGCCCCACAGCTGGCACTACAAAGCCTGAGGCTTGTGGAGGTGGTGCCATATGGTGTGGAGAACGTAGTAGTGGGCAGGAGGGCACATGTGAATCCAGGTACCTCCTCTTACTACCTGTGGGATTCTGACCAACTTAACCTGTCTAGACCTCTTCTAAGCAACTCTATGAAAATGGGCTTAATATTTGCACCTACCTCAGAGGGTCCCTGTGCAGATTAAATGAGCTGCCTGCTGCTCAGTCAATGTAAATTGAGTGTGCATAAGGCAACGAGTGCACCCTGAGAATGCGTTCATGGAAGCAGATCTCAAAAAGCGCCCTACATCATGCTCTGCATGTGACAGCTGATAGATTTCTATAACTGTGTTTCAAAAGCCTGACTCCCCTTCCACCCCGGCCCAATATTCTTCTGACTCTTTTCTTTTGGAATAGAACAAGGAAGGACATTTTCCATCTCCCTATACCTTTACAAGGAGGTGGGACTGCCCTGGGCCTGTGCTCACCCACCCCCTCACCCTACCCCCAGCCTAACAGTTTTTCCCCGGGGACCTGAGGCAGGGAAAAGAGGCTTTGGAAACAATAGGTCAGGTGTGCTTTCAGGCTCAGACTCTTACTTATGACCCAAGGTTTGCTGTTCAACTTCCCTGAGCCTCAGTATCCTCATCTGGAAAACAGGAATGTTGGATTGTTGGGAGGATGATTGGAGATCAGACATGAGAAAAGATCCGTGAAATCCAGAGCATTTTACAGGCTTAGCAACCATGACTACTATAAAACCTGCCTGTTTACTTACCTTCAGGTCTTCTTATCCTGTTTGCACTCCCCGTACTGAAATCCCCTTTCTCTCTGAGATCTTCTCCCAACCCTGCCTCCTTCCTTCCTCCAGTCTTAATGAATTGCTTGTTCCCATAGGACTTGGCACAGGATAGATAATTTTTCTTCTTCCTTTAGCCTGCCTTAATCCTTTCTTTTGCCTTTTTGCTGCCTTTTACATCTTAACATTTATGATAATCTGCCCTTAGTACTAATGACAGCAGAGTTCTTACAATGTTCGCGGCAGCACGCTAAGGGCTTTACATACATTATCTCATTACATCTTCAAAGCAACCCGTGGAGCAGGTGCTGCCAATATCCTTGTTTTGGAAATAAATGAACTGAGACTTGAGCAGTTAAGGAACTTACCCATGGTTCCAGACCTCATTAGTTCTGCTAGTGGAATGACGTTTAAACCAAGAACACGGAACTCTACAAGCCTTACTTTTAACCACTGTATTGTGCTGCTTCCCTGGTAGAGCTAACTGTGCCCATGCCCTGCCTCCCTTTCCTTTCTTTGTTTCAAGAAATGGGCTTGTGAGATGTGGGCACTGACAAATCCAAAATCCATAGGGCAGGCTGGCAGGCTGGAGGCTCTCACAGGCAGGAGTGGATGCTACCATCCTGAGTGTGCCCTTTTTACTAGTGAAGCTGCAGACTCCTTGAGGGCAAGGGGCATGTCTCAAACATCTCTGAGTTTTCCCATAATGCCTAACAAGGGGTGCCTAGCAGGGCCTCAAGATAGAAATCAAGACACAGCTGTTAGGCCTCCCTGCCACTGATCTATTTGCTGTGTGGCTTTGGCACTTGACCTTTTGGAATGGGATCCTCCTTGTCTGTTTGGTCATGAGGATTGGATGACATCACATATCCAAAAACTGGGGATGTTAGGAAGGTGGGAACCCTTGAACCCCTGCCACCCCCTCTCTGCCTAAGTCATTATCTGAAAGCACCAGTGTCTGCATTGGGACAGAAAGTGCAGGGGCCGCAGAGCTCCAGCAGGAGTCCCCAGCAAGGAGTTTCCTCCACCGCCCCCTGCCTCCCCTCAGTCTGGGGCTTGCTCCCTGTGATCCACTCAAGCCTTGTGGCCCCAGAGTCTTTTTCCTTTTATACATTTAACGTGGGGAGGTTGCAGTTTTCCTCTGCCTTCATTTACTACCCTGGGGCAGATGGCAGGGCAGTGGGTAATAAGTCCTATCCTTGATACCTAGCTAGGTGAGTGAAGGGTGACTGGGTTTTCAGATCAGGACCAGGGAGCTGGAGGAAGGAGGGCTGTGGGAGAGGAACACTGTCCCCAGCCCTGTCTCAGCCTGGCTCTGGGCTGCCAGAGGGGCAGAGGCTGATGAGGAACAGCACTGCCTAGGGATAGTCAGGGCTGGGACAGACATTTAACCTAGGTTTCCAGCTCCCCCAGCCCCGACCCTGCCTTCTAACTCCTTGAAACTCCATCCTTGGTATTAACCTTGGCTTTGCTCCTGACTGGCTTCCTCCACATTACATCCTGATTACATCTAGAGCATGGGTGAACCCTCCAGGCTTGTTTCCTGACAGAGTCAGACCCAGGGCTCTCAATGCTGCCTCCCTCCAAGCTTCTGTTAGTAGTGGCTATTTATGGGAAAGTCTACCACAGCCTGGCTGGGGAAGAGGCACCAGGTAACATTCTGAAAGTGGGGAGCTGGGAGTGAGATAGAGGGTGCTATATCTATCATCAGTTGACCTAGTAAGAGAGGGAGGAAAGGCAGCCCTCGGGGGCTTGGGGAGGCTTCTGCGGAAGAGTGAGGCAGGTCTGCTCGTCTTCCAGCTTCTCTTTTTCCTTGACCCCAATTCCCCTTTGGATCTCTTCTCTCTGGCACTTTCCCTTTTCCTTCAGGTTTTCAACTAGTCTAGGGAAGCTCCCCCAACACACATCCATCCCATAAGTCTCAGAATGTGTAATATTTTTTAAGCCTTGGATGCCCTCTCCCAGCTTCACCCTGCTCCTTCTTCAGGGCCCACTTCTGATATCATTACCTCCCACCTTCCCCATGGGCAGGCCTGAGTCAGCCTGGCATTGACTGTTCTCTGCGGTGGACTCCCACAGTCCAGATACAAACTCTTTTTCAAAAACTCTGGCCTCAACTGTCCTTGAATCAGAGTTATTTCTGTATGTGTGCATCTGCCTGTGGCCCAGCACAAAGTGAAGCTTAATATGTATTAAGCGACTGAACTAGTGAGCTGTGATGGGCAGCACAAAGAGTTCTGGGCTCATTGTCAGGGACCCAAGTTCTAGTCCTGGCTCTACTGTGAACTTGCTGTGTGACGCTGGACCTGTCCCTTCCCCACTCTGGGCCTCTATTTCCCAATCTGTATATTGAGGAGATGGCTAGATGGCTCCTAAGGTGACTTTCAGGTCAAGTACTCTAGCGCCCTGAGTTCTGTGCCTCCAGGATGGTGCCTTCTTCCAGGGAAGAAAATAGAAGCCCAAAGGGAATGGCGTATGCAAAAGCCATGTGGAAAGAGGGAGCGTGATGAGAACAAGGGCCCGAGAGGGAGCCAGCCCGGCTAAAACAGACTGATGAGCAGATGTGAGGGGAGAGATGAGGCTGGGGAGGCAGGGGTCATGAGGGCTGAGGCCTAATGAGTGCTTACTATGTGCCAGGCACCACTCTAAGTGCTTAACACATTTATCTTTATTTTTTTCATCAATTTTTATTTTAAGTTCCTGGGTACATGTGCAGGATGTGCAGGGCTGTTACATAGGTAAATATGTGCCATGGTGGTTTGCTGCACGGATCAACCCATCATCTAGTTATTAAGCCTGGCATCCATTAGCTATTCTTCATGATGTTCTCCCTCCCTCCTTCACCCCCCTCACAGGCCCCAGTGTGGATGTTCCCCATCACGTGTTCACGTGTTCTCATCATTCGGCTCCCACTTGTAACTGACAACATGCTGTTTTTTGTTTTCTGTTCCTGCAATAGTTTGCTGAGGATAATGACTTTCAGCTCCATCCATGTCCTTGCAAAGGACATGCCCTCATTCCTTTTTATGGCTGCATAGTATTCCATGGTGTACATGTGCCACATTTTCTTTATCCAGTCTATCATTGATGGGTGTTTGTATTGATTCCATGTCTTTGCTATTGTGAATAGTGCTGCAATGAACATATGTGTGCATGTATCTTTATAATAGAGTGATTTATATTCTTTTGGGTATATACCCAATAATGGGATTACCACAACCTTATGAGATAGATACCATTATTAGCAACCAATATTATCATTTTACAGATAAGAAAACTGAGGTATGAGGGGATTCAGAAAGTAACTTGGCCAGTATCACACTGGCAATAGTGGTAGAGCCTGGCTGTGAATTTAGGCCATGTGACCCAGAACTCACTACATAGTTGACTTGAGTGTTAAGTCATAAAGGCACTTAAGCCTCATATTAAATAGTTCTATGTTTACTCTAAAATCAATGGGAAGCTATTGATAGGTTATGCAGGGGATGATGTAATTAGAGGTGTTTGGCAAAGATAACTCTGACTGCAATATGGACTAGCAAAGGATCCAAATAGGCCTAGAACAGTCTAGCATAAACTAGTTGGGGTGCCACAGCATTTGAACTTGAAAGTTACAATGGAAGCTTGGACTGTGGTAAGTAGTTATGCTAGAGCTAGAGATTAGATTGAATTGAGAGAAATATAGGAAAGAAAATTCACAGGACTTGATGATGAATGGAACATAGGGAGTGAAGGAGAGGGAAGTTTTTGGATGGCTGGTGATACATAGGGAGTGGTGGAAGAGAAACAGGTTCCAGAAAACGAAGAGAGTTTGAGGAGATCATGAGTTTGAGGACCTGTGGAACATAAAGTTCTTATGAGATATTCCAGGGATGAGGTTAAATGGTAGATGGACATAGGGATCTTGATGGCAGATTCATGCATTATTTGCAATTGATAATTAATACTGTGGGTATGAATAAAATTAGCCAGGGAGAAAGCATAGTACAAGAAGGTCCAAGACTCCAAGCTTTAATAGGCCATGAGTGGAGAAAAATTCTGTGGAGGAGCTCAAAAGGGAGTGGCCAGAGAAAACCAGCAGGTGTCCCTGAAGCCACAGGAGAGTGAGGGGCAATGGTGGCTGTGGCTGCAAGGTCAAGTAAGACATGGACTAAATATAGACATGCAGCCCTTGATGCTGTTGGTAGTGGGTATTTTGGTGGAGCAGAGGGGTGGGAATCCAGACCGGGATGGATTGAGTCATTATTGGGGGCCAGGAGATGAAGACAGGTATTTTGAGAATTGGGGCTGTAAAGGAGGGGAAAGAAGGTGATAACTAGGGAGAAATGAGGACCAAGTGAGGATTTCCTCTTTCTCTCTTCTTCCTCTTCCTCCTATTTTGCCCCTTCTTTCTTTCCTTCCTTCCTTCCTTCCTTCCTTCCTTCCTTCCTTCCTTCCTTCCTTCCTTCCTTCCTCCCTCCCTCCCTCCCTCCCTCCCTCCCTTCCTTCCTTCCTTCCTTCCTTCCTTCCTTCCTTCCTTCCTTCCTTCCTTCCTTCTTTCATTCCTTGTTTCCTTCTCTTCCCTTCTTCCTTCTTTTCCTTCTGTTTTCTCTCTTCCTTTTTAATAATGGGAGGGCGTTGCATATATTTAAAGGCTTAGAAAGGACACAGTCAAGAGGAAAGGATAATCAATACAGTGAGATTCCCAAGAGGGTAGGAACGCAAAGAGTAGGATAAGCTGGGGGGCAGGCAGCCCCTCCACTGGAGCAGGTAAAGGAAGTCAGGATGTATGCAGGTGTCAGTAGTTTATATGCTTGCTATTAGAAGCTGAGGGACTTCCTGTCCAGTGGTTCTTATCTTATCTGACAAGTAGGAAACAAAGACCTCTGCTGAGAGCTGGAGATGAGAAGAAGTTTGCAGGCATGAGAAAAATGGAGAAGGTTTGAAATAATCACAGAAAGCAGGAAGGAGATGACAAGGGAAACCAAGAGGGTTTCTGGGAGGAATTAAGAGCATATATAATGGCTGGAGATCATGACTTTAGAGGAAGCCAGTCTGCCCTGTTCTCTGACTTCCTCTACCGCCACTAAGTGCTCAGCTGCTTGGATACAGATGTGGAGACAAGTGTGACTGGCTTCATCCAGGGCTGAGGTTTTGCCAAAAGTGGTGATTAACTATGAGGGACAAAGGAATTTAGAGCCTTGGCAAAAAAAAAAAAAAAGTTACTGAATGGTGGACTATGGAATATAAGCTGGATACAAGAGAGAAGTCAAGATAGAACAGGATGGGTGAGCTCAGAGCAAGCAGGGAGGACTACAGAGGGGAGAGAAGAAAGAACAATGATGGTAAGAAGAGTTGAACCATCTCGCAGGAAGGTGAGGAGCTGGTGGAGCAAGAGTGGGATGTCGAGATCATCTTTTTGGAAGCAGAACAATTATGAGTGATGACCCTCCAGAGGAGGAGGACAAGGGAGTGAATGGTGGAAGTGGAGTAGGGGTGAAGGCCACTGGAAGGAATGCACTCAAGAAACTGGGGAGCTAGCATGCTGGCAGGTCAATGTCCATGTGCTGTCATCCAGGGTAATCGTAGGGAGGTGAGGGTAGAGGAAATATGTGAGTCCAGAGCCAACGTCTTTGATCAATGACATGGTAGGAACTGGAGGTCCAGTGATGACAGCAGTCTGTCAGGGAAGAGGACCCAAGGCAAAGAAGTACGCGCCTGCAGGAGGAGCGTCTTCTCCCATTGTCCACGTCAGCCCTGGAAGACGTGAATCTCCATAATACAGAGAAACCAAGACGTTAGAGGGTAAATCTTGTGTTCTAACTCCCAACCGGTAAGTGGCAGAGGCAGCACATGAATCTCCCTGCCTCACAACCTGTGTCACATGTGGGTATAACTGCCCAGGTAGTCGGTGTGTGGCCCAGAATCTCATCTTGGCTCACCTCACCCCTCTGCTGGTGGACAGTCGGTTATGAATCCAGGGAGGGTGACGTATCTCCTTTCCACCAGTAGGCCTTGACAAGACTGTGACTTGCCATGGCCAGTGGGGTGACTGTATTTGGTGCCCCCATGACTGGAATGTCTACTGCAATCCTCAAGACAGGAAGCCTCCAGCCTCTTCCTTGCGGGGTGGCGTGAGAGCCTGGCTGTGCTGGCTGGGAAAGGGGACCCAGGAGGTATAACTCCTCCATGTACACATTTCCAGCCAGTCTCCTGTTTTCAGTGCAGGCTTCAGCTCTACCAGACACATGTAAGTCCCAAGACTTGGTCCTAGGGGTGAGATCATCATATCTCCTTCATATAACGCTTTGCCAGCTCTGCTCAGCAATGGTTTTCTCTTCCTTCTCTTTGTCCATGAGAGTTTATATTTTTCTTATTCCTTTGCTAAATAAGAAATATATTTCTTATTCTTTTATTCCCTAAGTCTTTTAAGGGACTTAGAGAGAAGACAGGCACAAATGTGTCAAAGTGACTTTTTTTTTTTAACATTTTATGAAGATAATGTGTTGAAGGGACAGTTGTTAAGACCATATTGGGTTGACGTTAGAGAAACTATAGAAAAACAAAATCTAAAAGGGTGGCAAAAGTCAGGGCTGTTCATTATGTCCTGGCTCCATCAACAACCAAAAGCAAGCCCTGCTGCAGGATCCCCTCTCTGAGCCAAGCATGGGGCCATGTTGGACTCTGATGTCTTTTAAAATGGCAGGAGGCACTAAAGGTGAAGAAGGGCACACTAGCACTCCTCAGACTCAATGTCCCTCACCACCTGCAACCAAGCCTTGCCCTCAGGAAGCTGCTGACAGAGGGAGAAGGAGGCAGGGGTGTACTTGGGTAGGGGTGCAGGAGCTAGGTGCCTGACTGCCACCAGAGGCTTGAGGCGGGAAGGCCTGCTCTGGGGATGGCGGCTCCGCCTCTGCTGTTACGGAAGGAGTCTGGAGAGGAGCTAGGGAGAGTTATGCTGACTGCCACGCCTGCTTCCCAAAACAAATCGCTCAGGGAAAGCGTTGGCTCTGCCACCAGAGGTGCTTAAAAGGGTGGGGTTGACGAAGAATAAGAGACTGTAGTGTGTCGGAAGATGACAGCATTTAGAGTTGGAATGTGGGAGTTCAACTCTTGGCTCAAACTCTTCAGCTCTGTGGCCTTGGACACACTGCTTAACTCTCTAAGCCTAGGTTTCTCTTCTGTAAAATGGGGATAATGTGTTCCCCTCATACAGTTGCTGTGAGGGTGAAATGAGGCAACTCTGCACTTGACACACTGTAGACACTTGAAAGTCACCTGTTAAAATATCCAGACTGACTCTAGTCCAGGTTCCCCTGAATCTCCCTCATCCCCCACCCTCACTCCTATTCCTTTCCATAGTCATAGAAAGCCATCCCTCTACTATTGTCATGGACACACCAAAAGGGGTGGGACCTGTGAAAAGACCCTCCCCCTTCCTCTTCTCCTATCAGATGATGCTCAGGCCCTCCTAGTTTCTCACATCTTGGGTACTTTTCAGAGATGCCAGAAGGAAGTGGGTTTAAGTGCCCCTTGGTACCCAGCTTTCTGAGCCCACCCAGAAAGGGAGATGAGAGCCCTTGAAGCAAGTAATATCTATCCCCCGTCAGAGTCTCCAATTTGCTCCATGCCTTCTCCCTACCTACTTTACAGTCTGGCTGGGGCCACGTGAGGCAGAAGGCATCTTTTGCCCTGCAGAGACTCCCATCCCTTCTCAAGGCATGTGGCCAAGAACTGCAAAGCCCAGAGTCTCCCAGGCAGTAGTCTTGGGGTAAGAAGCATGGGACAGGAGGGCCTGCTCTGTTCTGACTGTCTTCCGCAGTGGGGCCTCTGCAGTGCTAGATCTTGGGGGCCCCTGCGTTGCAGTGGAAGATGACAAGGCCTGAAATGTGGTTACAGGGGCCCATAGCACCCGCAAGGTCACAGGGGCACATGACCATGAACACACATGTGGATTCTCACACTTTTATCCTTATCCCCATATACTTGCTCATACACAGACAGGCCTAGAACCATCAGCCTCTTCCTACCCACAGCCATCATCAGAGAAAGGCATGTTCCAGGGGCTAGGAGAATGACTCTCTTTATAGATTAACGGTTGAGTTTGTGATTCCTCACTCAGAGGTGCAGAGAGACACACCCTGGCTGTTTGGGAATGAAATGCTCTCTCCAAATATCAACAGTATCACCTCTGTCATCCCCTGCTCTCACATGAGCTCACCATGGTAAGGATAAGTGGAGAGGTCCTGGAGGGACGTTCACAGGTAGAGATAGGGTTAGGCAAGTTGTCACATTCCCATGGTGGCCTGTCTTTTGCCAGAGCAGCACAGATCTGCCTCCATCCCATGGAATCCTGGTTTCTGTTATGGGTGTAACACTACGGGGCTTCACAACATGGTGGTGGGCCCCACAGTCCCTCTGGAAAGGAACATTTCCATCCCGGACCAAGCAGCTCTCAAGTAGGGCTATGTTTTCTTGTGTGCGTGTTGGGGGAGGGCAGATTTCCTGGGGTGTCCCTACTGCCAAGTTCTGCTCCTCCTACAGCAATTCCTACAGTAATTCCAACTCTCCAGCTACTGGGGCTCCCAAGGGTGTCTAATTAGCATCCCCTGGGCCACAAAGGTCTTCTTGATCTCCACCAGGGCTGACTCCCATGGAAATCCTGCCATCTCATAGAGGCATCACCGTGCAACGAGGGAGACAAGCCCTAGTGTCAGGAGCCCTAGGGGCCGGTATTAGACTTGCCACTCACTGGCTGTGTGCTATGAGTTATTATCTTTCTGAAGCTCAGGTTCTCACCTGTCTAGAGGGGGAACACATGCCCAACTCCTTGCGCTGCTATGCGGATAAAGTGAAATGACATATGAAAAGTGTTGAACTCATCCTGGGCTTCCACGCAGGAGGGTGGATGGCTGAGTCCACTGTTGATTATCTTGCATGTGAAGTGGGGCGTCAGTGTCTTACTACTCCAGCAGAGATCTGACTGTGAGGGAGGATAATATTTAAGCCTTTCCAGACAGGATAGCTTCTGGGGGTGGCTGGCCTCATCTTCCAGAGTGAGCTAGCTGGCTGGTAAGTTTCCTGGGAAAAGAGAAGGTATTTAACTGGTTTGCCCACCTTTGGTCCAGATCAGTGCTACTTAAAGTATGGGCTGTGGCCATGCCTCTCTGTAAAATGCTTGTTTCTGGACAGCCATGAGATAAATACAGGAATTAAAAGGAAGTCCAGAAAATATTTTAGAAATTTGGCATTGCTGAAACATCCAAGCGGCATCCAATATGGCCATACCCTTAGTTGTTTTTATAAAATTTTAGTTTTCTAGTGATTCTTTTTTTTTTTTTTAAATTATACTTTAAGTTCTAGGGTACATGTGCATAATGTGCAGGTTTGTTACATATGTATACTTGTGCCATGTTGGTGTGCTGCACCCATCAACTCGTCAGCACCCATCAATTCATCATTTATATCAGGTATAACTCCCAATGCAATCCCTCCCCCCTCCCCCCTCCCCATGATAGGCCCCGGTGTGTGATGTTCCCCTTCTAGTGATTCATTTTTATTGTATTTTTATTGATTAGGAACAGATTGGAGGTAAAACTTGGTCCTTTATATTGTTCAGTAGTGCTGGATGCAACCTGGGCCTCAGGGGGCTGGATGAGGGGCTCACTGTGTACCCATCCCCTATCTCCCCAATAACTCCTCATTCTGGCACTTCCAGCAGCCAGGACAGGCGGACTTCCTCAGCCCAGATGGAGGGTTCTGTTCATAGGAGGCCAGGAGGACCATGAGGACCAGGAATCCAATCTCTGGCCTGAGACAAGAGAGCAAGGAAGGGATGCAGCTAGGGCAGGCAGCAATGAGCTCAGGGGGCTGAGAAAGGTGACTTTGGAACACCTATTCACAAGCCCATCCTGTGCTTCCCTGTTGCCCAGGCTGGAGTACAGTGGCTTAACAATGGCTCACTGCCAGGCTGGACCTTTTGGGTTCAAGTGATCCTCCTGGCTCAGCCTTCTGTGTAGCTGGGACTACAGGTATGTGCAACCATGCCTGGCTAATTTTTAAATTTTTTGTAGAGATGGGATCTCAGGTTCTTGTTATGTTGTCAGACTGGTCTTGAACTCCTGGGCTCAAGCAATCCTTCTACCTCAGCCTCCCGAAATGCTGGAATTACAAATGTGAGCCACTGCACCAGCCCTTTCTTGTTCCTTGACTTCTGTGATGCTCAGGGCTGAGTGCTGTGTAGCCAGCAGGACCATTTTAGCTTAGGTTGTTAGCCCCTCCTTCAACATGGCTTTGAGTTACAACGTTTACCGGTGTTATCTTAAATACATTTTATATTAAATTGCTTTCTTTTAGAGGACAAACAGGGTATCACTTGGAAATTACAAACACTAAAGAATTTGTTAGTTGTCCAGCTCTGCCCCCTTCTTGGCTCTCTGCCCAGCTCCTCTCTTGAGCCTGTGGATCAGGCTCCCCACTGACGGCAAGTTCCTTGGGGAAGGTGGAGGCCATGTTCACTCATCTCTGTATCTCAGAGTGCTTGAAACAGTGTCTTGCAGGCAGGGCGCGGTGGCTTATGCCTGTAATCCCAGCACTTTGGGAGGCCGAGGCTGGCGGATCACGAGGTCAGGAGATCGAGACCATCCTGGCGAACACAGTGAAACCCCGTCTCTACTGAAAATACAAAAAAATTAGCTGGGTGTGGTGGCGGACGCCTGTAGTCCCAGCTTCTAGGGAGGCTGAGGCAGGAGAATGGCGTTAACCCAGGAGGCAGCGGAGCTTGCCGTGAGCGCAGATCGCACCACTGCACTCCAGCCTGGGTGACCAAAAAAAAAAAAAAAAAAAAAAAAAAAAAAAAAAAAAAAAAAAGAAACAGTGTTTTGCATATGGCAGGACTTCAGAAAATGCTTGTTAAATATATAAAAGCAAATGAATAATAGCTTGTTGTAACAGAAATCCAGAAAGCGGAGCTAAGTCCAATGTGCCTTCACCCACCTATGATCCAAATCCACTATCTGATAGCAATGGCTGTGAACCCCCTCGTAAGCTATACGGAGACTCAGTGAAGAGCAGAAATGATCTAGGTCACCTACACCACCTCCCCTTCCCTACTCCTGGTGGAATTTCCTCCCTTCCTACTTAGGGTTGTTAACCTTGTTAGGCTAATTTGGAAGATACATTACATGCAAGGCTCAATAAGTTATTTAAAATTTCCACAGTATAACAGGGCAAGTAGCTCTGAGTAGACAATAACCCCAGCCAGTCATGGCAAGAGATGAGTGAAATGCGGCCTGGTTTGGATGTGTGTGTGTTGAGGGGCGGGAGGGTTGGCTCTGAGCCCTGCTCCTCAGTGTCCTGGCTCACTGTGGGAAAGAGGCATGTGGGCACAGTCCAGAGTTAACGACAGTCCACTCGGTGGCCCTTCCCACCCCCTTGTCCTGCCTTGGGCTTTTGATTAAGATATGCAGTTGGATTTCAACTGAAACAAACCCCTAGCATGAGCAGCCTAAAGCCTTTCACCCATGTCTAAGCCACTCGCATTTCTCCCATCTTATCCTCTCATTTGCTTTGTGTGCCTGGTATGACATTAATGTCTGAGGGATGAGTCGCCATCGTCACAGGCACTCACTCCTCTTTAAAAAGAGAACTTGGAGAAATTTGAACAAGAAGTATGGGTAATAAATGCCTGTACTGGGCCAAGCATTGGGGTTTGGCACTGGGTATGCCGAGATGAGTTAGTCTACTTTCTACCCTGCGTGTGTCCATGGCCAACTCATATGCTGTGACTGAGTGACAAATGGTGATGTGGGTGGAGAGGCTTCCCTAAGGAAATGGCATAGGGCAGTATTCTGAAGGTTGTTGTGGATTCTGCCCAGAGGAGCAGGAAAGGAGAACCTTGTAGGGAAGGGGCATGTCAGGATTGGTGAGGTATAGGCAGTTTTCCAGGAAATAGTGACCTACTGAGGATTACTGTTCAGCCAGAGACACGAGGTAGTGACCCGTCCACTGACACTGCTGCTCAGTGTGATCTGGGGCCCGATTATGCCAGACTCCACTGGAGTGCTTGTTAGAAAAGCAGATTCTAGATGTTGAGACCCTCTGCCATGGGCTTACTCCTATTCCCAGCCTCACCCCTGCTTGGCCAGGGACTAAGTGACATACTGGGGCTGTGGACCTGAGACATGCCATTGGCTGTACAGAGCAGGACTCAACGTCATCATGTCCTCCCCAAACTGCACAAATAAAACTCAAAGGACATGTATATCATGGTCACAAGTGCTCAGGACATGACTCTGGGACTCTTGCTTTAGCCCACTGGGCTTGTCACAGTAAGAAACTGAAGTCCTCTCCACCAGCCTGATGATCTGAAAGTTTGTGGTTAGCAAGGTATGGACCAGTCATTCCCAGCCTCCTTCTTGGGAAACTTGACAAGTTAATCTAGAATATCTAGATCTCTGCTGTCTAACATGGCAGCCACTAGTTTACATGAGGCTATTTAAATAGAACATTGTCATCATCACAGAAAGTTCCACTGAATAGTGCTCAAGAGAAAATAAATTCTATTCACAAATGTGTTACTCAGGAATTTGACAGTGGTTCTCCTGTGTGTGCTGAAAAGATGGGACAAAGTCAAACCCAAGCGGCAAAGCTCAAGGTTTATGTGACAAATGCCTCGACAGCCAGTCCATCTGGTTAGTCAGTTTGGTGGGGGAAAAGAAATTAAACAGGTTCGTAAACATCGTCTGTAGCAGTGATGACATTGCTAGCTTATTATAAAATTTCCTTTTCAACTCTTCAGTCATTTTACAAACATTTGTGGGGTACCTGTTATGTCTCGGTACCATGTCTAGACGCTGGGGATACAACAGTGACAAGATAGATGTGGCTTTTAGCCCTGTGGAGCTTATAGTCCTGTCTGGTCGAGTATTAGTCTTTCAGCTGAAATACGGAGCATTTCCAGAGTGGCTTCAAATTTCTCTCCCAGGATGGGTTTCCACCAACTGCCTGTGGCTGTCAATGAAAAGATATAGCAAAATTTTAAAGATCCCAAATTGGGTTTCATAGTGAGCATTCACAACTGCACCCCCAAATGTCCTAGGCTTTCTCTATGAGGCTCTGCAACCCAGACCAAGCCAGAGCCATCTGGACACATTTAGATGAATGAAGGTGAGGGAAGAGTCCTGGCGGCAGCTTGGGAGGCCGTCCAGAGGGAACTCCTGGAGGCAGCTGGAGTAAACAAGTGCCGAGTGTCTGGTGAAATGGTTTGGCTGTAGAGGCTGATATACCCAGGCTCAAAGCTTTGAAGAGAGTAATAACAAACAGCTTTGATTTAATTACACACCACAGACTTTCTAACAGACTTTTGAGGAAGGCAGCATTTCTGAGATCCAAGTCTGGCAAGAATTTGCCATAGGTGATTTTTCAGGTTATTTTACAAACTAACATCTTTGTAAGACTCAGGAAATAAACAAGGCCTTTGAACTAAATGTGTGTGTGTGACTGCAACTTAATTTTCTAATTTCAAAATAACAGAGTAACAAAGTTTGTGCCTGATCATAATGTATGTCTCAAATCATAGCTAAAAGTCTTTTTGAGTGCTACTCATTTATTCTCAGAAAAATGTATATAGAAGCATGTTGCAAAGTGTATTATGAGAAACACAGAGAGTCCTGGGTGGTGGGCTCTTTCGGTTCATATTTTAGGAAACCATTTAAAGGACAGAGTAGCAAGGAATGCAATTGCTTATGTTGAGAGTGAGCCATTGTTTCCAAAATTTTCAATACAAGTTACTCTTACGGAACATATCTCGGGGACTTACTATGGGTTTAGCACTGATCTGGCTGCAAGGGAGATACAAAAGACAATAATAAAAACTTGGCTTGGTCTCCACAGCTTGCAGATTCTCAGGAGAGAGAGGCACAAGTCAGGCCAAGTGAGTGGGAGAGAATTATCTTTATGGAGGGGATTTGGGAAGTCTTTCAGAAGGAGAGGGCCATGGAGAAGTTCAGGCCCAGGGGCTTCACCTTGCACATTGGAAATTGCCCTTAACTTACTGTCAATTATAATTACGAGAATCTCCATTGAACTTATAAAATATTGAACATGTTTGTGCAACTTTAAGAATTTAGTTGGGGCAGGTAGATATTTTATTTTACAACAAAACTCAAAATTGCATTTGTTTCCATAACGAATTTGTAAAGTCCTTTTTAGGGTGAAATCTTTATCAAAAAAGTATATGCCACAGGCCTACCCTCGGGAAGCAGGTGCAATAGTGACTGTATATGCTATAGAGCCAGAGATCTTTGAAGTTTGGCTTCACTCCAGTGAGATATTAGGCAAGTTCCTGAATCTATGTGAGGCTCAGTGTACTCATCTAGAAAATAGTAGTCAGAATACCTATATTATGAAATCAGTTTATGGTGAGGCTTTAATGAGATACTTTGATGAATTTCATAGTATACTGTTGGGCATGTAGTAAGTGCTCGATTAATGTTGGCTCAAATAAGCCTGACCTCCTGATATCTCAATCTTATCCCGTCTTAACTAGCCTACCTATCCTGTGGTCACTTACAACCTGGCACCAATCATGATAAAGCAGTGTTTTGGGTAGGGAATAATTGAGACGAAAGGATTCTCCTGGAGTTGGTTTAGGTAAAAGTCTAGAGAGGGTTGGTTTAAGTAAAACTCTGCATAAGGAAAAATCTTGTCAAAAGCACTCTGCAGGCAGCTCCACTCCATGTGACAAGGCTGGGTTCCTGTCTTTCTTATCCACTCCCAAGCTATGCTTATCTCAATTTAGCCCTTGCCACACCATGTTCAAATAGCCTAGCCTATTTACAGGTTGGTCTCCACTACTTGCTATAAGATCCTTAATAATTGGAACCCTGTCTTTTTAAGACAGCAGAGCCCAGTGCCTGGGAGGAAGCTGGTACTCAATAATACTTTGTGAATGGATAGATGGACAGATAGACTGGTTTCAAGTCTGAACCAAAGCCCTGTGGCCAGACATCATGATCTGGATTCTCTTTCAGTTCACTTAAGTGGCAGGTAGGAGGCAAACTAAGAATATTTATGCAGCAAATTACAAATCACTATCCCGGAAGAGTTAGTAGCATTTCCTTAAGTGGGCAAGCTTGTAAAACCCAGGAAATCCTAAGACTGTGTTAACTTCTTTGTGTCCAGCTTATTGCTCTAGCCCATGGAGATTCTATATTTGGATGACCAAGAGAAATTACAATGTTCTCTGTGCTTGAGGAGGACAAGTCATCCTATCTGGCTCTCCTCCACTGTTTGTTAGACTTGAACAGGCAGGAAAGTAAGATGTTTGGGAAAGGGTAGCTCAGGTTGGGCATTGTGCCAGGGAGCAGGAAAAAGAATTTCCAGGGTTGGAGAAAGTCCTTAATTGATGATTCTTTAGACCAAGAAATGCCTTCGTGACCATATGTTTATGTCAGCCCATGCCAACACTTCCTGCTCTCTCTGCTTCAGGATGAACTCATCAGTGGCTGGTTATTCACTAATTCACGCTGTGTGGTAACCAGTTACCATCATTCACTTATTCAACAAATACAGGGGAATCTTTATATGTAGTATAGCAGCACGAAAGGTACCATATTAAGGGTTAAGAGCTGCCCTACTTTTAAACAGTCCTCAAGGAGCTTATAGTCCAGTAATGCGGATTACTAGATACACATGATAAGTATAATAAAAGGTAGCAAATGAAAAGTTAAAAAGAGTCCAAGAACCATGGGAAACCAAGAGAATGAGATATCATTGCCACTGGAAAACAGTTATCAGTGGGGTTGAGAGGTTTTGGGAGTAAATGTTTTCAAATCTCAGAATGATCATTTACTAACTGGATACCTCAGTTTCCTCACTTGTTGGATTTTTGTGAGTGTTAAATGAGAAAAGTGTACATGGAACTCTTAGCACAGAGCCCTACGCATAGGTGGCTAGTGCTTCCCAGCTCAACTCCGTAGGCCAGTGCACCTGCAGAGCTTTTAAAAATCACCTGTGTCCCAGTGGCAGTCAGGGTTACTTGGTTGTAAACATGAAACTTACTTCGGCTAACATTAAACGAGCAAGAAATTTACCAGGAAGACAGAGTGCTCACAGAAGGAAGGGGAAGCTGAGGAACCAGGCCTGGGAACGGACGAGGCAGGGTGGAGCTGGGCATTACCATGGGCAGAATGGACTTGGTGAGGCCTCGCCAGAGCAATCCACTCCAATAAATGTCCATTCTTGCTTTTCTTCATCCAGGGTTCTCATTCTGGGAGAGACTGGGTTATGGACTGAGTGTTTGTGTCCCCCACAAATTCATATGCTGAAATTGAATCCCCAGTGTGATGGCATTTGGACGTGGGGCCTTCGGGAGGTGATTAGGTCACGCGGCTTGTTCTCTTCTGCATATGAGTATACGATGAGAAGTTAGCAGTCTACCACCTGATAGAGGGCCCTCACCAGAACCTGACCATGCTGGAATCCTGATTTCAGACTTCCAGCCTCCAGAACCTGCAAGAAATCGATTTCTGTTCCTTATAAACCACCTGGGTGTGGGACTTTGTTGTAGCAGCCTGAACTAAAACAATGGCCTTGCTCGGTCTCATGCCCATACTTGTCGAGGTCCTATGGAGATATCTTCACTAACACCCCTTCCAAGCAGTGTGTGGTGCTGGGGTATTGTTTCCCAGGGAAAGAATGAGGTGATTTCACCTTAACTGGTAGAAAATGCTGAGCAGATTAAAAACAGCAGTTGTTCACAGCAGAGCGCCTGTCCCACACCTACATAACGGGCATCCATTCATGGGGTATGGGCATGTATAATTTTCTAAAGCTTCACAAAAAATCAGAGATGCACCAAAAGTTGAGAATTATTGCAAAAGCATTAAATTGCTGAGGAGTATGATTAGCTCTTAAGACGAAGAGCGGAGATGGGTACAAAGCTGAATAACATGTATCTCCATATCTCGTCAGAAACTTGACGTCCATTGTGATAGCCGGTATAGCAGGATTTTGCTAAGAGTGACTGGAACTTCTCTCCTCCTAGTGAGGGAGGTAAACAATACTCACATAGCTGCAGGGATATGTGTGAGGTTCTGAGGGAGCCTGGGCCTTTCCTCTAGATGACTATTTTGTTCTCCATGACATCCACTGCTCCAAGGGTGTTTCAAGGCACACAGCAAATGAGTGGTCCAAGAAAAGAGGATGCTACCAGTGACTTAAAAGAGGTAGCCCTCTCTGCATCAGGGGTTAGCACCCCACTGGCAGCTTCTTAGATTGCAAAGAGAAGACCCATTAAGTCATTTCAGGGAACGCTGCTCTCCCTGGTTGCAGGATCAGCCTCTTCCACAGAAGGATTGGGCATCTGCCAGGTGACCCGTGGGAGTAGCCTGCACTTTCTGAACTTTTCTGTGGAGCTGGGGAGGGTAAAGGGAGCAGCAGGCTTGGCAGTCCACCAAGCAATAGGGAATCATAGGATGTGCTTGAGCAGCTCTGGGAGGTTGCCCAGCCATGATGGATCTGGACCTAAGGGTCTTTGAAGGACCAAACATTGCTCCAGACATTTTTCTCTAGGTCCATTAATCCTGATGACAGGCTCCAAAATTGCAAAGGGATTGCCCTTTGCCAGATCACAAATATCTACAGTCTGACATTAAACAAACTGAGTTTGTCTTTATTGGGTATAATTGGCACCCAAATATAGATAAAGAAAAAAAGAGAGAGGCAGAGAGGGAACTTTTGGCTTCCTCTCCAGTTTAAAAATTACACTGTGACATCTATTGCTTTCATTATCCAAGAATGTCAGTTTGAAGCAGTCTTGCCTCTCTCTCTTTGCAGCCATCCCATCCCCTCTATAAAGCCTTCCCTACTGATCTAATCAACATTGAATCTTCTCTGTGTACCAGGAAAGACCCTAGACAAGACTGGAGCTGAGGAGAAGGGTGTCTTTGGGCATTGCCAGTCTCTCTTTCTATGGCCCTTCTATCTCCCCTTCACCTGATGTTCCTTCTTAGTCTCCTTCCAACTCTCAATCAACTCACTTATTTGATAATGTATCTCAGAGCAGCTAATATTCTATGCTAAAGATTATAGGTACCTAAGTTAGGATTAAAAAATAATTTGATTAGTATTTCCAGGATATTTACCTTTTTATCTCTAATTATTTTGGCTGGGGAGGTACATTAGTTAGAATACTGGTTTGGGGCTGGGTGTGGTAGCCCACGCCTGTAATCCCAGCACTTTGGGAGGCCAAGGTGGGTGGATCACCTGAGGTCAGGAGTTTGAGACCAGCCTGGCCAACATGGTGAAACCCTGTCTCTACTAAAAATACAAAAATTAGCCAGGCTTGCTGGCGCGTGCCTGTAGTCCCAGCTACTCGGGAGGCTGAGGCAGGAGAATTGCTTGAACATGGGAGGCGGAGTTTGCAGTGAGGTTGCACTCCAGCCTGGGTGACAGAGCGAGACTCTGTCTCAAAAAAAAAAACAAAAAAACAAAAAATTTGGTTTTCTTATTTTAACAAAGGTCAAAGTGGTAGTGACTTAATCGAGGTGGAGATTTATTTCTTTCTCATATATAATTCAAAGATAGGCAATGAGGACTAATATGATAGTCCACGCTGTCCAGCACTCAGGATCTTTCTTATTGCTTTGCCATCCTAAGAATGCAACTTCCACCTCGTTGTCCCAGAAGCTGCCTAAGCTCCAGCCACCACATCCATGCTGCAACCAGAAGGAAGGGGAGACAGGAAGGGAAGGGCTGGCCTGTGCTTTTTTGTGGCGCTAACTGGAAATTGCCTTTTCTCACATTCAATTTTCTAGAACCTTGTCAAAAGTTACAAGTAGATCCTGTATCTGTATGAAATGAAGTCTTTCAATAGGTAGAATATGCCTAGACAACACTTCTGTAGGACAGAGGATATGAAGGACTGATGGGGGTAACAACTCTCTTCTTGATGCCTTTCAACTCACACCCCTCAAGTGACCCACCCTGACCAAGGCCAGTGCTGTATCTTTACAAAGCATGCACCTCAACTTTCCTTCAAACGTGTCTGTCTCCTGCGTGGGCAATCTCAGGAAGACATGAAGGCACTCAGAGCCTAATTTACAGACCAAGGGATATGACTGGTGCTTTGTTACCCTGGTTTACCACACCTAGATCCTCCTCTGAGTCCTGTTGTTTCTACTTCAGAAATATCTTCCACACCTGGCTGCTTCTCTCCCTCTGCACCACTATCGTCTAGCACAGGGTTTCGACATCTCATCTCATTCTCCATTTATTGATTTCTTCAATGAGTAATTATTGAACACCCACTCCAAAGCAAGTGATAACGTAGGTGCTAAAGATAGAAGGATGGTGCTTGTCCTTCAACTGCTCACATGTAACAGGGGAGATGAGACCAAAACAAAACACTCACCTAACCAGAGGGTCATGCACAGACTACTGAAGCCTACTGTTTCTTCTCCAGGGCACCAATCTACCTGATTCTAATGCATTCTCTTCACTGCTCCAGAGTTATATTCCTTCTATTAAAATGCATGATTATTTCACCATTTTCTGTTTAAAATCAACTCCCACCTGCTTTCTCTACCCTTTATAATTAATATAAAGAAAGCAGGGGTGATGGTTTTAATAAATGATATGGCAGGAGCACCAACCAACCAACCAAAGGATAAGGTTGTGCCAGAGTGGCTGAATTGAACCAACCCTGCAGGGAAGACTACTCCTTTTTTGGCCCTAAACCTACTTCCCCCTCTGAACACTATATGCTCTGGCTGCTCTGAGCTGCTTTGTATTCTCCTAACATGCCAAGTTCTTTTATGACCTTGCATTTTGCCCATGCTGTTTCTTCTAATATGAATGTTCTTACTCCCTTAGTGGCAAGGTTTTCTTCCTCCTCCTCCTGTTTCTCCTTTTACCAGCTCTTCCTCTTCCTGTTAGCTAATATTTCTTGTTAGTTAATATTTCTTGAATAACTCCTACATTTCAGGCACTAAACACTTTACCTCATGTAATAAATCATTTGATTCTTACAGCTATGTGATTAGAGTACTATTATTTACATTTCATAGAGGAGGAATTGAGGCACAAGGAGGTTAAATAAATTGTCCCAGGTCACCCAGCTCAGATGTCATTTTCTGTGTGAGACATTTCTAGACACACCTGTCAGAGTTAGCTGCTTTTTGCTTTTTGTTGCCATAACACTTTGTGCATATTTCTATTATTTACCACATTATATAATAAATGATCCATTTATATATCTCTCTTCCAAGATGGTAGATAATACAATCATCTTTGTGTCTCTGGGGCCTGGCACAGCACTTAGCTTATCATAGGCACACAGTGAAAGGTTATTGAATGTCAAAGGAATGAGTAAACTATAAGAAAATTCCTTCCTACTTTTGTGGTTTCCTATATCACCTTCTCATCAGTAACTTCAATAATTCTCTACAAGTGTCTTTTTTGATTTTGTTTTTCTGTATTTTTCTAGCCTGGATGACCTTACCTGAAAGAAGAGGAAACAACCATCAATGTAGTATGAATCCAGGAGCTCTTAAAAGACATAATTACTTTAAAATCAAATTTGACCAACTGGTTACCTAGAAGCTTCCTGGCCAGAATAACCCACTCTGTATTTCAGGTTTTGACTGCTATTGGGATGCAAATCTGCCTTAAATATCCAACGCCATAAACTGTTAGTATGAATACACCTTCATGGGAATGATGATTGGCAAGGAAGCTTTGCCAGAGTACTCATGGAGCCACACATAGGAGCCCACTCTGGGGACAGGCATGGGAATGAGGAGAAAAGTTGAGATGGGGAGAGGCAAGCGAGTTGGAGTTGGAGATACTCACGAAGCCAGAACCAGGTGACAGGAAGAAACGTAAGCTCATCAGATAGCCTTCCTCCTTTCCCACATCCTTCTAGGGTCTGAGCCTATGCCCAGCACTGCTTTTATTAAGGTCTTTAGAGCAGGAAAAGAAGAGTCGGCCACTGTCAACTTTTATTAATAAATGACCTAAAATCTCACCATGGCTTTCTTCCTAACTTTGGCAGTCTCCCTCCCTTAGTTATATAATATTTAAAATGGGAACCCCACAAGAATACTGTGTTTTCCCATAATAAGGTGTAAAAGAGATAATCTGGATTCCTTATGAACGGTTAGAGTCTTCTCCAAAGTGATGTTCAATGCTGTGCTAGGGATTACCATCCCCTCAGAGTGCCTGGCACAGGCAGGCATCAGCCTTGATTACTTCAGACAAGCCATCCGTAAGACCAATAAGCAAGAAAATGAGAAATGATATAGACTTGATGTGAGTTTTAAGAGGATGCACACACACACATTCCTTCAAGTAAAACTGAAGTCACTATGAAATTTTAATTTTGTATACTCATATTTAACTTATAAATCACAATTCTTCTTCTTTTTTTTTTTTTTTTTTTTTTTTTTTTTGAGACAGAATATCGCTCTGTCACACAGACTGGAGTTCAGTGGTGAAATCTTGGCTCACTGCAGCCCCTGTCTGCCAGGTTCAAGTCATCCTCATGCCTCAGCCTGCCGAGTAGCTGGAACTATAGACTTGCACCACTACTTTTTTATAATCTTTGTAATGATCATCTTACATGACTAAATATTCCATCTAGAAGATGCACTATAACTGAATCAGATATTCCTTTATAGTTGAACACTTAGACTCTCGAAAACATCTTTATAATTGTAATTAATCATACAAATTTTTGACTTTATGCAATGAAAAATTTCAAACAGAGAAAATGTAATGATGAACCCCGAAAACTCATTACCTATATTTAATAATAATTAACATTTATAATTTTTGTACTTATTTTTGCTAAAGTGTTTAAAAATATATTACAGATATCATAATATGTCACCACTAAGTACTTCAGTTTGCATCTCTAAACAATAAGGGCATTTAATGCCAATATCAATATCAGTTCTAACAAAATTAATATTTATTCCTTAATATCACCTAATACCTGGCCAATATTAGAAGTACCTAGTTGTCTCTGCAAATGTCTTCTTACCAGTTTTGCTCAAACCTAAACTCAAACAAGGTCCATCCATTGCATTTGTCATGGCTCTTGAGTCGCTTTTAACTGTCCCTAATCTTTTTCCCTTCCATTGACTTGAGGAAACTGGATCAGTTTTCAGTTAGAATTTTCTGCCTTCTGGATTGCTTCCTGGAACATTTTTAAACATGTTCTCCTAATCCTTGCATTTAAATTGATACTTGAATCTTAATCACATTTTTGGTAAAAGTACTTTATAGGGGACTGTATTTCATACTGCATCAGAATGCACCTAATATAAAGTTGTTCTACCAAATGTGATGATAAGATTACTTCACTAGGGACTTTAAATAGTGGCAGACTGATCTGTCCATCCTAAAGTTGTATTTATTTTCCCTTTAGGTTAACAAATAATCAACCAAGGTAATGTTTTAGCATCCTGCAAATATCTAGCTACCATTCAATCTTTCCCCTATTGATTTTAGTGTCATTGTTGAATATCGCCTAAATCAAATATCTCTTAAGGGATTGTAAAATGTCAGTTTCTATTTCTATCACGTCTATATTTATTTGATTAAATTTTACTGAGATTCTTTTTCTTTCTATGTTTACTAATGAGATTATTTTCAAAAGAAGAACTTTCTTTTATTAGCTAGGGCTATTTAGTGACCCTGAATTTCAGGTAATATTGCTGTGTAGGAAACCACCTCAGACTTAATGGTGTAAAATAAGAATTTTATTATGTTTGTGGATTCTGTGGGTGAGGAATTCAGACAGGGCACAATGGGGATCTGTTCTGTGATGTCTGGGCCTCAGCTGGAAAGACTCAAGGGCTACAGTGACTCAACAACTGGACATTTGAATGATCTGGAGACTCCTTTATGCATAGTCTCTCTTGGGCCAGAATGATTTGAACACTGAGCTCAGCTGAGACTGCTAACCAGAGGTCCTACATGTGGACTATCCATGTGACTTGGGCTTCCTCACAGCATGGTGGCCTCAGGGGAAGTGGACCTTTTTATGTAGATGCTCAGAACTCCAGAATGAATATCCCAGCAGACATGACAGAAGCTGAATTGCCTTTCAGGACCGATCCTCAAAAATCACAAAGAATTACTCTCATGATAGTCTGTTGTTAGTTGAAACCATCACCAGCCTGCCCAGATTCAAGAGGAGGTGACACAGAGCCCACTTCTTGATGTTAGGGCAGAACAGTCACCCTGTGAAAGAGCATGTGGGATGGGGAGCACTGTGGCCGTCTCTAGAAGATGCAGTCTGCCACATCCTGAAAGGCAGTTCCTACATAACAGGAAAATAAATGTCTGATTCTCTCCATTTAGCCGTCAATATTCTGAGTAAGAAACCACTGAAGTAGAACCCTGAATTGTATCAGATTAGGGTGTTTCTCTGAGAGGTGAGTGTGAGGCTTTCTCACTTTTGACTAACATTAGTAACACATTGATTTTTAAAAAATATTTAATATGCTTCAATTTATTCTTTTTAATACACAGATTATCCCAACTTTGGCTCATGGGAGCCCTTGCAAGCTGGCTTCCTTGTCTTTTTGACAATATGTCATTAACCTTTGATAGCTTCATTGCTTTCTGGCATAACAAGATGAGTCAGGCTCATGTATATCCCCTGCTCTATTCCTGGAATTAGCCATTGCACCTAGGAAGTCCTTTCTATTGATATTTAGAATATTGATATTTAGAAACCAAAACTGAACACTAAGGATGTTCATTAGTACATGGGAGGCTTGGCTTCCACAGCTTTTCAATGGACAGTGCAAAGACAAGTTCTTTCTCAAAAAATGTATGTATATATATGTATATGTGTGTGTGTCTTTATAATTTTAAATGTATACTAATATTTATAATTCAAATTTAAATATTATAGGATTTTTACCTAATATATTTGATTTTATACTTTTATGTCTTTTCTTACATTAATTACAATATAAATCTTACACTATAAAGCTATCATAGATGACACAAACAGTTTCAAAATGACAATAATAACATTACTTCTAACAATGTCAAACAATATAAGTTAATATTCCTTTGAAGTTTTTTATTGTTGTTACGCTTGGTTTTGTTTTTTTTTTTTTCTGTCCTTCAGATAAATCACACTAAGCTTGTATAGTAGATGAACCATGTTCAAAGAATACTCAGATAAATTTTGCTTTCTCATGATGCCTTTATTCCATTCTTCTCATCCTTTAGGTAACCATTTTTATTAGATCTTGATTTAGGCTTCCACCGTTTCTTTTCACAAATATAAGAAACTATTATGTACCTGTATAAACGTGTGGATTTATACTCATACTTTCACCTCTCCTTACACAAAAATAGCATATTTTTGTTTTCCTGCATCTTGCTTTTTTCACCTAAGAATATATCCTGAAAAACACTCCACAAAATTTTTTCTCAACTTTTTTATGGTTACATATACTCCATTGTGTAGGTTTACGATAGTTTAATCAGTTCCCTGATGATGGAGAGTCGGTTAATTCCAATCCTTTTATTACAAATGTTATTTTATATCAGGGCTACAGTCACTTTGGGATAGATTATCAGAACTAGGATTGCCATATCCAAGGTCCACGCGTGTGTAATTTTGCTTGATGTAGTCAGTTCTCTCTGTGGGGACTCTGCTATTTTCTGCATTCCTAGGAGCGATGAAGGAAATGCTGATTCCTCATAGTCTTGTCGTCAAAACCTGTTATCAGACTTTGGGGCTTTTGCCAATCTGATAGGTGAGAAATGGTATCTTCGTGTACTATTGGTCTGCGTTTCTCTAATTATGAGTGTGCTTGAGCAACGTTAACATGTTTAAAGACCATTTTATGGTTTAAAGACTATGTTAATATATTTAAAGACTATTTTAATATGTTTAAAGACCATTTTATGAGTCCTGCTTGTTCATGTCTTTGGCTAATTCTTCTATTAGATTGTGGGTACTTTTTTCAATATCTGGGAATGCTGTTTTGCCATGCATTTTTTTCCTTTTGATGTTGTTGAATTTATCAATATTTCCTTTCATTAAAGACATAGATTTTTCTCATCCTCAGGTTATGGGAATTTGTGCATATTTCTCCACTATTTATACTGATGAGGAGTTTGACTATCCCCTTATAGATGAAAAAACGTTCCCTATTATAAATAATATGCTTATAAACATCATTGTTTGTAACGTTTTACTTTAATCCTATTTTTCATATTGTTTCCTTAGGATAGAGGCCCATAATGGAATTTCTTGGTCAAAGGGTAAAAAACATTTTCAAGATCTTGATACAGAATGCCAAATAATCAAAAAGTTTTAACACCATAGTAGGTTTAATGAACACATTCTAAGCCTTGAGTATTGACAAAATGTCAAATCTGCTTGTCAGTTTTCAGAGAGCATATTGTGTAATTACATAGAAATTCCCTGAGGGGCACATGTGAAACCAGAATGTCACTATAGATTACCAGCCATGATTTAATCCTGAATTGTGGTTGACTCATTTCCCTTCATACTACTTTGTTCTTGTGTGAAAGCCTCCCCAGTTACTTGGGGGTTCACCAAGTGTCCTCTGAGGGGCAAGGATTCTTCCTCTCTAGCTCCCTTGTACATGTCCATTGTCCAAGTGTCCCTGGAGAGGCACCTTATCATTGCCACTGGGGCAGATGTCCTCTATGAGATCCTGAGTTTTAGAAAGAACAGAGGAACTGAAAACAAAACCCAAACAAGCTGCTGCATTTAAAACTCTGTCAGATCTGGAGACAGAAGCAGCATAACAGACAGTGCCACTCTAAAGGGAGAAGACATCCATCTTCACCTCACCTCCAACCACTTCCCAGCCTGAAGTGTTGGTCCTGAGGGGTCCACCACTTTAGACATGAGTGCCCAGTGCAGGAGCAGCCAGGCCCAGAAGGGCACTTGGGAATGAGTTTGGGGGACGAGAGGATCTGACCTAGGTATGTGGATGTGATAGGCCAGTGAAACTTGAGTTATTACTATGACTGTGACATTATTCATACCCTGTTACCCACAGACTGGCCTAGAAATATTTGGCTTCAGTATTTCATTCAACTGAGGTTTGTTTTCTGTTTGTTTTTAAGCACTTACAATGTCAGTTGCTGAATATAGACTTAGGTTGAACCAAATCTGCTTCCATATAAGTTACCCTTGGTGCTCCTAGCTCTGCCCTGACCTGACTGCTCCTCTGAAAAAGTTTTTGGTAAAAATCCCTGTATCAGTCAGATTCCTTTATTGCAAAATAACAGAGACCCATTTGAAACTGGATTCAGCAAAAGTGGGTATGTACTGGCTCATTTAACTGGAAGGTCAAGGAGCAGAGGCAGGAAGGGTTTCAGGTCCAGTTGGATCAAATAATATCTTCAGTTCTAACTCTCCCAACCCAACTCTTCATTTAGGTTTTCTCTGTATTAATTTTATTCTCAGGAAGGATCTTGCACCTAGATGATAAAAATGGCTCTTGACAGCTCAAGGACAGAGCCCTGGCTTCCTAGAATCTGTGTTTTTCTGAACTCTGATTGATCTTACTTCAGATTATATGCCTACTCCTAACTACAGCAATTAGGTACTCTAATTGGCTCTTCTGGGCACATGTCCACCTCATGGTGGTGCCCTGTGATTAACAGTCTGTTTGAAGCTTTGCAAACATTTTGACCTCTGTCTCTGCCTTAAATGTACCAGCTTTCCAGGACCCTGTCCTTGGTAAGCATGGATTCTGTAGACAAACTGCTTTGCCTTAAGTTTCAACTCCATTACTTCCTAGCTGTGTGACCTTGGGGAAGTTACTCTGAGTCTTAATTTTCTCATCTGCAAGAGTAGGATAATAATAGTACCTACCTCATAGTGTTATTGTGGAGATTACCTGAGGAAACATGCATAGAACACTTAGTGTCTGACACACAGTGCTACATAAATGTTAACCATTATTATTATTACCATACCTCCAAGACCAGCAAAACTTGGCCCAAAACTTAAACTCCATGTGTTTGAAAGAAAATTCAAAACAAAACAAAAAAAAGCAGCATAGTTCATGCTACTATATAAGCCCTTAAATATGTCTTATTTAGAGAGAACATACTGGAGCCACTTTTATCAGCAGATCCACGAGGAATTTATCACTGCTGAACAGTTTAAGATTGTTAGATAAACTGTGTCCTAGTCAGAAAGTGGGGGTTTTATACTTCAGAAAGGATCCCTTCTTATTAAGCAAAGATGAATGGCATTTTCTGCATTTGCAAAAGTATAGATCAGCATTCTAAAAGACCTCGCACGCATCTAGCCCTCATCCTGATTAGTCACGGCAGTTAAAAATCTGAGGAAGACAAGCATCCTTTGTGGACTTTTACATTGCAGCTCTTTCTCTTGAAGTTTGGTACAACTGTATCAGCTTTGAAATATATAAATCCAATTAAAGTGTGTTTGGCTTTTTAGAAAGCAAAGGGGAGATTAGGCCCCTGAGAGCAGCTTTGTCATTTTATGCTTTTTTACCAAACCACTTGACTTTTTGCCACCTTGTTTCTGGAGGTTAAGTCATAGGTCAAGGTGGTAGCTGATGTACAATGCAGTTTAAAACCCCAGCTTGAGTTGGAAAGCAAGCTAATTTGGAAACAACCCACACAGACATAGGCACGTGCACCTAGTCAGAACCAATTTCTCCAAAGATGTGTTTCAGGAATGAGAAGTTCTTTTTTTTTTTTTTTTTTTTTTTTTGAGTTGGAGTCTCACTCTGTTGCCCAATCTGGAGTGCAGTGGTATGATCTCGGCTCACTGCAACCTCCATCTCCTGGGTTCCAGCAATTCTCCTGCCTTAGCCTCCTGAGTAACTGGGTCTACAGGCATGTGCCACCATGCCCGGCTAATTTTTGTATTTTTAGTTGAGATGGTGTATTAGTCTGTTTTCATGCTGCTGATAAAGACATACCTGAGACTGGGCCATTTACAAACGAAAGAGGTTTATTGGACTTACAATTCCACATGGCTGGGGAGACTTCACAATCATGGCGGGAGGCAAGGAGAAGCAAGGTCACATCTTATTTGGATAGTAGCAGGCGAAGAGAGATTGTGCAGAGAGACTCCTGTTTTTAAAACCATAAGATCTCAGCCAGGTGTAGTGGCTCACGCCTGTAATCCCAGCACTTTGGGAGGCTGAGGCGCGCAGATTGCCTGAGGTCAGGAGTTCAAGACCAGTCTGGCCAACATGGTGAAACCCTGTCTCTACAAAAAATACAAAAAAATTAGCTGGGTGTGGTGGCGGGCGCCTGTAATCCCAGCTACTGGGGAGGCTGAGGCGGGGGAATTGCTTGAACCAGGGAGGTGGAGGTTACAGTGAGCCGAGAAAGACACCACTGCACTCCAGCTCTGAGCAACAGAGCAAGACTCCATCTCAAAAAAAAAAAAAAAAAAAAAAAAAAGACCATAAGATCTCATAAGACCCACTGACTATCACGAGAATAGCACAGGGAAGACCCGCCTCATGATTCAATCATCTCCCAACGGGCCCCTCCCACAACAAGTGAGAATTATGGGTGCTACAAGATGAGATTTGGGTACAGACACAGAACCAAACCATGTCAGACAGGGTTTCACCATGTTGGCCAGGCTGGTCTCAAACTCCTGACCTCAGGTGATCTGCCTGCCTTGGCCTCCCAAAGTGTTGGGATTACATGGGATTACAGGTGTGAGGCATCACACCTGGACAGAAATGAGTAGTTCTTGATAGGATTGGAGGTAACCAGCTCAGTGTAGCTGTTCATTTCTGTCTTCTGAAATAAAAGCATGAGAAATGCCCATATTCAAACCAGAAACTGAGTATGTTTCCTTTGGTAACATCCTCTACAACCAGACTTTCACACCCTGACCACACCACACATCTGTCCTTGAATTTCCATTAAGGCATATCAGTAACAATAACCTTACAAAAATTTTCTAAGGAAGTGCATTAGAAAATAAGTACTTATCACTTCCTGTGAGTCTATTGTGTGAGCAGCCTAATCTCAGCTGCCCGGTATCTTATGCTGCAATCAGTAACTGACCATGAAGAGAGAGGTGGAGGAGTCCTGACTGTCTGAGCCCTCAGCTGTTTGTCCTCTTGGCCTGGGCACCAGATGTGTGAGTGAGCAAACCTCAAGGGGATTCTAGTCCCCAGCCCTTGAACCACAGCAGTCCATTCCGAGTTGGAGCAGAGATGCGCTATCTCTTCCAATATCATGAACAAAAGGAAGTCTGTTGTTATTTGAATGTTAAAATAACAAAAGTAACAAAATAACAAAATTTATTTTGTTCACAAATTGGTGGTGGTTTGCTACCTAGCAATAGATGGTAGGAACAATAAGGACAAAAATATCTGCTTTACTTAAAATAAGATTGTTATGAAACAATGAGAGAATGTGTATAAAAATGCTTTGTAAATGTTAAAGTGTTATACAAACAGAAATAGTTGTTACAAGAGGACTCGAGTAAAACCCAAGCATATCTATGTATATATGACAATTTCCCAACTACGTCCCACGTAGGAGAGTGATTACTAGAGCTGCAGACCCTGACTGGGGCTTCTCAGAGGCTCCTGGTGTAGTGAAAAATGAAAATGGGTCAGAACAGATTCATAAAAATTATGGTATATTTTAAACATCATATAATGAACAAATTAATATTTTATTTTAAAAGTATAATTGAACAATGCACAATATAGCCCAAGAATTTATTTAAAAAAAAATTCCAGTGATGCCCAGGTGGCACAGCTTAATGATCAGACACATACTTTTAAGGCTGTATGAGTAACATCTTGTTCCATCAGTTTCTCTGTGACTGTATAAGCTCACTTGAAAATAACATCCAAAGTCTACGTTTGAGATGAAAGTGAAAAGTTGTGAAAGTGAGTCCTGGCTTGTTGGGCCAGGCCTGTGATAGCACTGAACTGGATGCTCTGGTCTGCTGCACCCAGTTCCGATGCCTGATCCTCTGACATTGGGTGGCTGCATGACCCCCAGGAGGAGACCTTCTCTGAAGCAACACCTGCAGCCTTTCGGGTTCTGGACTTCCTCACCCACCCTCACACCCAAGAGAACTGTCCTGCGCTGCTCAGTGTCTAGGGAGCTAAAGAGCTTTTTCCCCTCTTGTCTTTTTCCTTTCCTAGCCTTACTGCTAGCAGGTCTCAGGAGTTCCATTAGGAGTCATTGTTTTCTCTGCTCAGCGCCTTTTAGTCTCTCCTACTGTAAATAACAACAGCAACTAGAAGAATTAACATTTGTGTAGTGAATTGCAGTTTGTAGAGCACTTTCACAGACATTCTCTTAACTGAGTGTCACATCAAATAAGTCGTTATTATTCTCCTGTAGTTGTTATTACGATTTCAAATTTATAAGAGAGGAACTAGGCTCTGAGAGGTGAAGGACCTTGTCTGAGATCGAATAACCCGTCAGTGGAGAAGCCTGGAGAGAATGCAGGTGTTCTGAGTCTGACCTCATATTCCGTCCGTTCTGTCAGTTGCGCTTCTGTGGGTAGACAGAACGGCACCTCTTCTTCATACACAAACAATTATGGTGATGATTGTTGTCATTGTTCACCAACTTGGGCTCACTCCGTGTACCTTCATTTTCTTTTCCATGGCAATAATTTTGTATTTCCAGAATAGGATTATGCAATGGAAACTTCCTGGGAATTAGATACTTTAAAACTCACTTTACCCATCAGTTTCTATTTTTTTTTTGTTTGAAATATAATAATAATCGAACATTTACTGTAATAATAATAATAAACAACAAAAGTTTATGGTGTTTAACAGTTTAGTATTTAGCAGTTTACAAGGTACTTTAATATACATTAATTCATTTGGTTTTCACAACTGCTCAGTAAAGTTAATTGAAATAGTATGCCTATTCTTTTTTAGAAGAATAAGGAGGTAAATGCCTAGTTCACATTCTCTCAACAAATAAAAGTTGTCCTATGATTTGTACTCAAGGTTTTGGCCTTCCTCTGCACGTTTTTCAGTACCTCCAGCATAGGGTAACTTGGATTGAGAGAGGGAGGGTTGAACTTGAATTCAGCCTCTAACCATTATTCCGTGTCCTAGGGCAGTGCTTCTGAAACTTGAGCACTGCCAGGAACCACCTGGAGAGCTAAATCCTGGGACGTGTCACCCAGATTCAGTCAGCTCAGGGTGAGGCCCGGGCGTTTGCATTTCTAACACGCTTCTGGTTTATATTGCTATTTCCAGCCTGTGGAAATACACTTTGAGTAGTTCTGACAGAGAGAAGCTGATGTATCCCTCAAAGCCTCAGCAGCATCATCTCTAAGGGGGTTAATAGAGCTACCTGCCTCACAGGGTAATAATGAAATAATGTGCATAAAGGACTTTCTAAATGACCACAGGCCACTAACGTTATTATCCACTGCTTATGACGCAAAATGCAAAATACACTTGAAAGTTGAAAGATCACATCAAAAACTTTCTCACACAGCTCTCAGGGGTGCTACTCACATCATATTCTATGCACTGGTGCCCAGAGCTGTGCAGCACGATGGTATTGGCTAAATGAGAACCACAACACTCATCTCATTGTTATGAATTTCTAGTGTGGGATTCCACTCTGAATCCAATCCTCAGGGAGAAGGGGTCGATCAGCACAGCTGGTAGAGCCTCTGTGGTTGCCTCACTGTCCTAGGAGTGGGATTACACCTTCCTCCATGGGAGAGGGGGGCACTCACAGGGATGGGCAGGAAGAGGCGAAAGAAAGCCACTCTGAGCTTTCCATCCTTATCCACTGACATTGTGAGCTTCCTTTTCACACGAGCCTTGGCCAAGCAGCCAAGTGCAGATTTTTTGTTTCTCTTGCTTTCTCTAGTTCAGGGCTTGCTGGGAGACTTGAGGGTGCCAACAAGTGGTCAATGAGAGGGAGAAGGAGCCACAGCAAAGGGCCCCTCAAACCACATGTTGGTTAATCAGCCTCTGAGTGAGAGAAAATGAACCCCACAGGGATCCATTTATTCTTGAGCTTTGGAGTCTGCAGTGCTGATTCTAAGTCCCAGCTCTGTCATTTACTAGTTCCATGGACTTATGAGAGTTGCTCTGCCCCCCTTGAACTAAAGTTTCTTTACTGTAAAAGAAGATGAATAATATCCCAAAACCCAGTGCCCTCAGTATTTGACAGCTCTTCTTATTATTATTAATGTTCATTCAACAAGGATTTACTGTACATGTTCTGTGTGCCAAACAATATATTAGGCACTGGCCGTACAGAAATAATACAATATCGTGCCTGTCCTGGGGAAGTCTACAGTCCAGTGTGGGAGACAGCAATTAAGCACAACACAGGTCACAGGTGCTATTGTCAATACACGTACAAAGTATAGCACAAAGGAGGGAAATTGGCAGAGGGCAACAGGATTTCGCTCCTTTGGAACTAGTGGCCTTCTGATTTCTCATTTCTGTCCTTCCCTGTACCCTCCCATGTCTCAGGAGGCAAATCCAGAAATGAACAGTTTAAACAATAGCTCAGAATAATCATCCTAGGTCAATATTCCTGAGCATCCCTGATCTGCCACCTGACTGAGCCCTTGCCAGCTGAAAACAGCATCCATCAGTGATGAACTTACACTATCCTCTCAGCATCGCCCATCCATGCAAGGCATCTCATTCAGGTTTGGAAAGTTACAGCCTGACACAGCCCTGGAGGTTTGTTTGACTTTTTTTTTTTTTTCTTTTCAAATGTTTCGTTTCTTTCCTTTTAGGATCTGTGCCCTAGTTGTTCTGGGAAACTTGTGACCTCTCTGTGTTTTTAATTAGAAGATGTCATTTTTCCATGGCAACCTATCTTGATGTCCCAAATAGAGAAACTGTAAAATCAGTTTCCCTATGAAGGGCCAAGCAGTTGGAATGGGAGGCTGCCCAACGAGTGCTGGTGCCCAGGCCTGGTGGCTCCACCCTTGGGAAGGGTCCCCTTAGCAGAAGAACACCACCAGGGTCTCCTGCTAATGTAGACCTGCACCAGAGTAGCCTCAGCTGAAACCCTCTTGGCTTGAGTCCATAACACCCAATTCTTGATGGTTGTTTGGGAGAATTTGCACTTTCTGACTGGCATGGGAACAAACCATGTCAGCCATGAACTATGGTGTCTCCAGGGCCAATAGCCCATAGGTAATAACTTACGGAAGCCAGAAAAACATTGATGGGAAGCAGTTGAAACCAGCCCAAACTCCATGGTGACCGAATTTGAACTGACCTTCTCTCCCCAGCACCTCACCTCCTAAAGGAATGAGTAGCTTCAGGAAATGATGAAGGAAATAAAGAAATTACATCCACTCTTTGCAAGTTAACAATAAGGAAACAGTAGTTAATCATTGGGCAAAAAGTGGTTGGTTTCAAAAATAATGCCCTATATTTTGTAATTCTGGTTTTTTTCTTTTATTTTTTAAACGATCATTTGCATTCAGAAAGGCAGACCGAATGATAAATAAAAGTCATCCTGACCACAGAGATTATACTGATGCATTTTTAAGTTAAGTGGTAAAATTATATGCTGAATCCTTCCACTACACTGATCAAAATGGAAGGGCATCATGAGAAAACACAAAGGAATCCCCTTATTCCCTGTGTACCCTGTCAAAAACCCACGAGGTGCTAGGCTCCAATAACGACAGCTAACTCTTGTTGACTGCTTATTATTTCCAGGAATTGTTCAAGTGATTTATATCTATTCATTACACACTCATCACAATTGTAACAGCAGTAGTTTTCTCTGCTTATTACATGCCAAGAGCAGTTCTAACTACTTTCATGTGTAATTAATTTCATATCCACTATCATCTTCCTAATTTGCAGACCAGGAAACAGGCATAGAGGGTTGGATAATGCTCTCAAGGTCATAATCTGGAGATGTAACCAGGCAGCATTTGCTCCAGAGTCTGTGCCTGTAGCCTCTGTAAGTACTACTTCTTCCTTCTTCATGTAAGAAAGTTTCTGGAATTAGGGAAACATATTTGACATGCTGAGTGCATTCCCATCTCAAGACCTTTCGCTGGCCATTCCCTTTGCTGGAGCGCGCTTCCCTAGGTCTTGTCTTGCCTGGCTCCTTGTCATCATTCACGTCTTGGCTCACTCATACTTCTTGGAAATGTTTTCCCTGACCCCAAGCCAAAGCAGCCCTCTCCACTGCAAGCCCCAGCCTCTTCAGCCCATTTTTGAAAATTTTAGTTCCTTTGGAGAGATTTTCACTTCCAGATATTGCCCCATTTCTTTATTTATTCTCCCCCCACTGACTAGAATGTAAGTTCCATGACTGGTGTATGTGTTCTACATCAGATAATGCCTGGCACAGAGTTCAGTGCTGTATTAGTCCATTTTCTCACTGCTGATAAAGACATACACACGACTGGCAAGAAAAAGAAGTTTAGTTGGACTTACAGTTCCACATGGCTGGGGAGGCCTCAGAATCATGGCAGGAGGCCAAAGGCACTTCTTACACGGTGGTGGCAAGAGAAAATGAGGAAGATGCAAAAGCGGAAACCCCTGATACAACCATCAGATCTCGTGAGACTTACTTACTACCATGAGTACAGTATGGGGGAAACTGCCCCTATGATTCAAATTATCTCCCACTTGGTCCCTCCCACAACACATAGGAGCTATGGGATTACAATTCAAGATGAGATTTGGGTGAGTACATAGAGCCTAAGCATATCTGGTGCTTGATAAACACTTGTTGAATGAACAAATGGAGTCTATTAGTAATGAATTTTGTCTTGAGGTCCAGTTATAATGATGATGACACAGCGGCAGCACCAATAGTACTAATTGGTGCTAACTACTAAGTGTTTACTATAAACTACATATTGTGCTAAATATGTGAAGTAGACACTATTGTTGCCCCCATTTTGCACAGGAGGAAACTAAGACTTAGAGCAGGTACATGATGCTGGTGTCATCAGGTAGCCAAGAAACCCTCAAGAACATATGTATATGCCTAAAGTGAAGAGAATGAATTTACTGTTATTGAAGCAAAGGCTGTAGGCAGTCCCTGCACACCACAGTGAGGCTGTGTGCCTCCTGGGGCTTCCATTTTCCTCTCAGAGGTAAGCTCGTGGAAGCAACTAGCAACCCAGACTAGTTGGCAGTTGGAACTCAATAAATGTGTCTTTCCCTCCTCCATTACTTGATGTAAGTCATCCAGTATTTCTCCCCTCAAAACGTCCTGTGATCTCTGAATGTTTGAAATCCATAGCCTCAAATTATGCCCCAAACTATAGGTCACCTGTGGCCAGATGGCTCAGTCTTTGGTATCATTAAAGAAAGGATGACTGAAAAGTAAGAGGGAAAAGCAAAACAGACCAGGACAAAGATTTCAAGGAGGGAAATAGAAACACAGTGTGTGGGAGGAGAGGATATTGCACAAGAAGGCAATAGCAGGAAGAGCCTCAGCTGAAGAAGAAACAGTGCTGTCCACATAGGTCATGGAGGACTCCATGTGGAAGGGAGTACCTGGGAAAGGCATGGCATTAGCTGGCTGACATTACTGCAAGCCTGTAGGGTTCTTGTCCTGGATGGGACACTTAGGAGCAGATTGGGGACTTGGGTACAGTGCATCCAATGGAGCAGTGGCCCAGCTGCACCTGGCAGGAGAGCCCTGTCCTGGAGCATGAAGGAGCACAGGGGTGAGGAGGCTGCAGAGCCCTGGTCAGGAGCCGGGGTGCCCAGCGTTGGTGTCTGGTGCTGCCCCCATGGCCCCGATGCCACACTCAGCTGCTTTTCAGCTCAGGGAACACCTGTCAGGCCCCTCTATTTCAGGAGACTTTCTTGGGTGACGAAAGTGTGAAGTAAAAGCCAGCATTGGAGGTCGGTGGGCTAATCAGGTTTGAGGGTTTACTTATTTCACAGAATGACTGTGGTAAATACACAGATTTCTGTTTTCTACAGGGAGGGAGATATGGAGAAAACTAAGCATCACTTGTGCAGCCCAGGTCCCTTCTCCCGTCAGGCACAGAACACTTGAGACAGCCTACATTCCCCCGAGGCACCACCGTGGGAGGGTGAATGGCACACATAGCCGAGGGTCTGTACAGGTCAGTGGTGACGAGCCCTCCCAAGGGCTCTGCCGCAGCGGGCTTCAGTCTGCACTTTAACAAGATCCCCATCTCAGGTAATCCTTGTGCACAATGAAGTCTGAGAAGCTCTGAGCTAAAGTATTACCACTCTTCAAAAGCATTTTTTGAAACCCCGGGTAGAAAACTCCCCAGATGGTCACTCCCATACACAGAGAGACTCTCCATGTGCTTGATAACCACCATTCAGTCATGCTTGGGGTTCTCATGAAGGAGAATACATCTAATTCTGCTCAGGCTAAACTTCAGTGTTCCCTGAAATTCTAATCTCGATCTTTCTCTCTTTACTTCTTCTTTTGAATTTAATTTAATGTTTAATTTTTGTAGGTCTCTAGCAGGACTATTCTCTTTACTTCTATCTCTATCTCTTTTGAGATGTTGGAGACTCTCTCACTCCAGGAGTTCCCAATCCTGGGTAAGTTAAAGAGAGGTTAAGAGAATAGAGCAGCTAGAGGTGTAGGCTTTGGAATCAGAAAACCTGGGGTTTAGTTTTGGCTCTGTTCCCTCTTGGCTGTATGAAGGTAAGAAACTCTTATACTCTCCGGCCTTAGTCTTCTCACACATGGAATGAAGCTAGTGGGAATGCCTACTTCACGAGGTTATAGTGAGAATTCAGTTAAAAAGGTACACAAAGTGCTGTCACGATGGAAGCATCCAACAGCTGCTGTTGCTGTCATGAAGATGGTGCAGGGCCTCGATGCTGCCACCTTGCTCTTTCATCTCAGGAGCATCTGCTGCCTTAGTCCTCTGTTGGTGACTCATCATGCGTCCCTGGAAACCCAACTTAACAATGAGTTAATCTGCCAACAATGCATACTATGACGGGAGACATTTATTGGTTAATCTGGATGAAACACATTAATGAAATTTTATGGCCATCCCCGATGTAAAAGATTTTTTAAAGACTCATTTCAAATTGCTCATGTTGAGCCGATATAGAATTTTATTTTATATTTATTTACAAGAATATTTACTTTGTGGCAGTCACTGGGTGAGACACTGGGCTTGCAAAGGTGAGCAAGATATGGTCCTTGTTCTCAGGCAGAACACAGGGTAACGGGGAAACAGACACATAGACAAGGAACTGGAATAACAGAACATTTGTGTGGGTGGAAGCATGACAAGTTTACGGGGCAGACATAGGAGAGGGTCTAAGTCAGAACTGGGGAATAGGCAGGGAAGGGGGTTTTGAAGACAGAACTAAGTTTTAAGGTAGGACAGATGAAAAGGAAAAGAAAGTGTGTCTGGAAAGGGAGAATAGAGGCATAAAGAAAGAAAGAAAGAGCAGAGAGAGAGAGAAAGAGAGAGAGAGTGTGTGTATGTGTGTGTGTATGTAACTTACAATAATGTGGTTTTGCTGGTTAGTGGATGAAAGACAGAAGTCACATCATAAAAGGGTTTAGATTTCACACGCGGGAGTTTAGTCTGTAGCCAGTGAGTGACTACTGAAAAATTTAAGCCAGGGGAGTTGTGGGGTGAAATTTGAGTTTTTGCAGGATCCTTCCAGGGACTGTGTGAGAAATGGAGAGTGGACTCGAGACAGCTATAGCAGAGAATGGAGAAAGAGAATGGGAGGGGAGAAACAGAGCAGAACAGAGGGATATTCACAAGATAAAAATGAATCAGCCTCAGTGATCGTTGGATATGGAGGTAAGAGAAAGTAAAGTGTTCAGGATGATTCTTGGTGTATAGAGAGGCCCAGCAAGCAGCTGACTGTGTGAGTGTGGCAGATTCTGATCTTTGCTTCCACAACAACTGTTATATTCTGAATGTTTGTGCCCCTCCCCCAAAATTATATGTTGATGTGTTATCCCCAAGGTAATGATATTAGAGGTGGGGCCTTTGGGGGTGATCCTGAGGGCAGAGGCTTCACTAATGGAATGAGTCCCCTTACAAAGATAGTGCAGAGAATCAGCTAGCCCCTTCCATCATGTGAGGGCACAGTGAGAAGATGTCCATCTATGAAGGAAGTAGGCCCTCACCAGACACCAAATCTGCAGGCACTATGAGCAATGAATTTCTGTTGCTTGTAAGCTACCCAGTCGGCGGTATTTTGTTATAGCAACCTGCATGGACCAAGACAACAATCATCTCCCATATGACACTTTCCTTCTGCTTGAACCCCAAAGTATTCCATTAAAAGCAGAGATCACTTTATATTAGAAGGGTATATACCCAACTCCAACGGATGAATTATGACTGGTCTAAATGAGCTGTGCTAATCTCATTCCTTTTGGCCACTTAGTCAAATTGTGGGCAAGTGACTCATCTGTTTCAGCTAATGAAGCATAAAGAGGGACTTTTGCCCATTTCCCCTTCTACTTGCATGGAAGGGAGACATAACCTTCATATCCAACATATCTCCTTGCAACAGCCTACTTGTGACCATGAGCCAAGAGTGAGAGAACGAAGTCAGTACACTAGGATGGTGGAGCACAAAGGGAGAACGAGGTCCCTGATGGCATCTTTGAGCACCTGAATAAATGCTACCATCTACTGCCTCAGAACTTCCTGTTAAGTAAGATAAAAATGGTCTGTTAGGTTAGGCATTTGCTTTTTAAAGGATGGGAAATATGAGGGTAATAAATAGCTCCAAAAGTAATGGCTCAGACACAATAGACACATCTCTTGTTCTCGAGTGACTGAGGCTGGATGTTACAGGTCACAGGTGGTGGAAAGCTCAGGGACACAGCCAACGGAGGCCCTGCTCTTCATAACACATGGCTCCCAAAGTTGTCTTGGGCCTAGAGTCACAGTTAGTCAGAGGGGGAGATGACGATAGAGCTACTCTTTTGGGAGGTTTTATGGGCCAAACATATGACTCCCACTCACATTCCATTGGAGAGAACTGGCCACATCTAACTGCAAGGCAAGCTGGGGAATGTATGGTAACCAGGAAACCATGTTCCAGCTTCTACGAAAGGATGTATTTTGGTGAACAACTAGCAGTCTCTGTCACACAACTGTAAATTAAGTTTTATTTTTCTTATTTGCAGCTGAAAGAATTTCTCACTGATCTAATGGGTCTGGAGATAGGAGAGGCATTTTGGTGGGTTATCCAGAATTTTTCTTTGACTATGGTATCTACATTTTTCAAAACATATCATATGTGATAGGTAAAGCCAAGGGAGTGGATGACTTCACTTAGGAAGAATGTAGAGAGTGAGAAGAGATACAGAGATAGAGCCCTTTGAAGTGTTCACTGACCCATCCAGTGCAGAATCATTCCTCCTTATTGCTAGTGAAAAGAACAATTCAGACATCTCAGTGGCCTACAGGGACCTCCCTTGGGTTGAGTAGTCTCATGACTCAAATGTAAGAGTAACTCTATAGACCATGGTTGCCCAAATATTTCTGTTTTATGTGGATTCTGAATATAAAATACAAACAGTGCTATATTTGCCTCTGTTTTCATTCTTTAAGATACTAACTTTGACAAATAGCTGAAAGAAGTCTTGAGCGTGTAGTGCGTTCAACTTCCTTCCTTTCCTAGTGAAGATATTATATGTGGACACCTAGCAACCCGGATCCTGAAATAATGTGGCAAATGCTCCAGGGGTTGTTCTGTTCTTTCCTCTTGCTTATCCTCTCTCCTATAGCTTCATATTTGGAAATTTATTCAGGGAAATTTGGCCCCCAACATTTCACGTGGGTCCTTTTCTGTTTTCCCTAAGTGTCAGCTGGTCTGAGAAATAAAGCGAAAGAGTATGAAAGAGAGAAATTTTAAAGCTGGGTGTCCAGGGGAGACATCACATGTCAGCAGGTTCCGTGATGCCCCCGAGCTGTAAAACCAGCAAGTTTTTATTAGCAATTTTCAAAGGGGAGGGAGTGCATGAATAGGTGTGGGTCACAGAGATCACATGTTTCAAGGGTGACAAAAGATCACAAGGCAGGAGGTCATGGCGAGATCACAAGGTCAGGGCAAAACTAGAATCACTAATGAACTTCCATGTCCAGCTGTGCACGCATTGTCATTGATAAACAAGGTTCAAGAGCGGAGAACCTGTCTGATTAGAGTTTGCCAGGTTGGAATTTCCTAATCCTAGCAAGCCTGGGGGCACTGCAGGAGACTAGGACGTGTTCCACCCCTATTTACATCTGCATAAGGCAGATACTCCCAGAGCAACCATTTCAGAGGCCTCCTCTGGGAAAGCATTCTTTTCCCAGAGCTGTTAATTATTAATATTCTTTACTGGGGAAATAATTCAGTGACATTTATCTTACCCATTTTTGGTAATAAGAAAAAAAGGCTCTGTTCTGCCCAGCCCACAGACAGCCAGACTTTAAGGTTATCTCCCTTGTTCCCTGAAAATCGTTGTTATCCTGTTCTTAAGGTGCCCAGATTTCATATTGTCCAAACACACATACCCTACAAACAATTTATGCACCTAACACAATCATCACAGGGTCCTGAGGCGTTTAACCCAATCATCACAAGGTCCTGAGGTGACATACATCCTCAGCTTACGAAGATGATGGGATTAAGAGATTAAAGTAAAGACAGGCATAGGAAATCACAAGAGTATTGATTGGGGAAGGGTACATGTCCATGAAATTTTCACAATTTATGTTCTTCTGCCATGGCTTCAGCCAGTCCCTCCTTTCGGGGTCCCTGACTTCCCGCAACAGAAACTCTGACTTTTCTGGGTTTAACTATATAAAGCCACAATAGAAGCAACAATAAAGGCATTTGCTGGAACTTTCTTCCACCAGAATCTACCTTGAGATTTGAATTTTCTTGAAAGGGCATCTCCATTAGACTGTGGTTTTTCCTGACAACTTAAGCCATTCTAAGGGGTAATACAGATGACCCCACGATTTGAGTTGACACACCTTGTGAGCCTCATGATTTGTAGTGTATACAGTCATGGGTAGACGTCAGATGTCCTCCACCTGACTGGCCAACGATGTTCTCCAACACCCTCCCTTCAAAGCTCCCAATCACAGGAGCTAAGGAGGAAGAGAACACTCAACTGTGGGTTGGTCTGAAAACTTAGGGATGTAGGCACTAGTTTGCTGGAGCCCTATCTATTTATAATTCAAATAAATTCCACCAGGGCAGAGACCATATTATATACATTTAATTGTACTCTCTCACTCTGCCATACTATATATTTAAAAGTAGTCATAATAATCACCAGAGATGGAATTCTTACTTTAAACCAGGTACCATGCTATATGTTTTACCAGAGTTCCTCATTTAATCCTCATAAAACTTTATTAGATAGGTAGTACTATTTTCATCATTTTATAGATGATGAAACTGAGACTAAAGGAATTAAGTACCCACCTGAATAACAGAGTTTAAAAATAATCAAGCCAAGATCCGAGCCCAGCAGCTTAATTCTTACAATAAGGATCAAGGTAGGTTACCTTTACCTTAGATCACCTCCCCTTAATCCTTGTTGTAAAGGTTAAAGATCTATGTAGAGCAACTGAAGCCAAGCACAAGAAACAGCTACTATCTTTACATCATTGTTCCTTCTGAACAGATGCAAGTCATGTGATTTTCTTATAAGATCACATGGGTGGTCTGTCTTGCATTTTGTGTGATGATGAGAAAGCTATGCAAAGATTTCCTTGTTAGAAAACGTAGGGGTTTTGTGACATGGTAACAACTAAAGGTTTGGTGAACAGGCAATATCTGAGGAACCTGGCCCAGGAAACTGCCCACCCAACAGTAGACCTCCTGGCCTGCTAAGTTATAAAGCTTTTCTAATAATATTTATAGGAGTCCCTTGGATAATTAAATTAAATCAATTAGATGTTATTGTGATCTTTTTTCTTAATAAAGTTTATTTTTCCAGCATAAAAGTAATATAAAGCTTGGAAAATACAGCAAAATAAAAAGAGGAAAATCAACATAATTTTACTGCCTAAAAAATCCCATTGACATTTTTGTCTTCTAAGAGAAATTTTGTTCATTTTTTTATTTGTTTGCTTTGTTGATAGCTTGAGAGACCTTCAAATTCCCATGTACCTGAGTCATCAAAATTTCTAAATCTGGTCGGTCCTTAGCCCTAGAGTCCCAAGAGTGCCATAAGATAGATCCTGGCAGGGCAGTGGTCAGAGGGGCTGGTTTGAACAGGGTGACAGAGGCCCTGATATCTCAGGGAAAAGCACTCAGCATAAGCCAGGGTCGACCTCGTCCAGAAGGAAGTTTTCCTGGGCTCAGTTCCCACCCTCGTGGTCACATCACCGTGACACAGCAGGAAGCAGCCTCCCCAGAGCCCAGGTCTCTCACAGGAAAGTGTTGTCAGAGGCATGGGCCAGCAGTCCCTGCACATTGGGTTAGCAGCAGCATTCCAATCTACAGGATTTGTTCACAGGCTGGAATGCTGGCCTCTGGGCTGGGCTATGGCGCTTCCTCCACTTAGTCCTGATGCTTGCGGTGATACCTTGTGGTGGTGCCATCAATCAGCTCTGCTCTGCGCTTTCCCCGAGAGATTGCCAAATGAATTGCCCTCCATGCAGGCAGGCTGAGATACCTCCTTTCAGATGTCACATACTAGATGGAAGTTTGTTCTTAGTAGAGGGGGTGAATAGCAATGTCAGGCTATGGTGTTGGAGTCTATTCAGTTTCCCACACTTGACCCACATGTCAGTCATGAGCTAAACCTCAGAGGCTGTCTCCTCAGTGTTAGTGGTTATTTTTCCTCAGCTAGAGGGAAGCGCAAATGAATGGGAACCCAGAAGCTGTCACGGCAGCTGCAGGTTTGCATACCCGGTGCTTGACATTAGGCAAACCACCTGATTTCTCGGGGTGCTCGGCTTCCTCAAAAGTTTATTCTCTTAATTGGACAATTTATTAGCTGACCTTCCTTGCATCTACCAATCCAAGAGCAATTGATGTTCACAACAGTGATCCTTCAATACTACAAGACCCTAAGACACATGTGAGCACCCTATAATCTTAGGGCTGCATGCGTTTTATTTATTCACACTTGTTAAAACCTGGTGATCCCTGTGCGTCACTTATGGAGACTCTAGTAACCAGCATGGTGAACAGCTGCGATAGAACATGGAATGTTAAGCAAATACCTCATTCTTTATTTTGAGGATGATGCCATGAAATGTGTAGCAAGAACACCAGCAGGGCTGAAGCAATACATACAGGAACATGGGCCTGTCGTGGGCACTCTTAGGAAGACGGCTGTAGGCATGGGACAAAGGCTTTAGGTTGTAGAACCCAGTGCTATGTGAGGTTCTATCTTTTTGCCCCACAGACTTACAAAACTTCTGTGGCTGAAGAAGGCTCTCGCCAATTCACATTTCTGCTGCAGTCACTTTCCAGTTGTCCTGTCACATGGCTTGCCCTTTAATGTCCTGCTTCCTCTATCCAGTTGCATTTAGCCTGTGCTAAATGCACTTCTCCACAGGGCGTATGAAGTTGTGTTATAACAAGGCCATGACTTAGTCACTGGGTGGGCTGTGTGTCAACCTAAAACTCAAACTACACATGAAGATAAATGTGATTTAGGAGATAGACATGTGTCTCAAAACCACTACGCCATAGACTTGGGCATGTTTTGGACTGTGACGTTTCATTCTTACTCTGACAGAGTTTTAAATGGAACTTTACCTGTGTTTTCTGAGTTACACCTGAGCTCCTGAGGTGACAACTCCACTTTCTAAAGAAACTGCCAGGCCATCCATGTTGCTAAGAGGTGGTTCAACCATAGTTCTATGGTTCTTGTCCCACCAACCACCTCTAGCCTATACATAGAAGAAGGCTGGAGTTTGATCAATGATACTAAGGAGTAAAGATTTCCTTGAAGTGACTTATCAGTGTCCTGAGTTTTGCTTTTCATGGGGGTTCAGGGAAAGTGCTTTCTTTCCCCTTTTTCAAACCAGTACAGAGATTCTGTTGCCCCGGTGCTGCTGGAAGACCACAGCAGAGCAGGATGGAAGAGTCCCTTAGAATTTGTAGAGCAAATACACCAGTGCCTGAATTGCCTCCAGAAAATTCTAAAGGAGAGAAGGCCACTAGTGCCGTTTATTAGAGTCAAAAGTGGACAAGGCACTGAGGTTAGGCAAGCTACTCTTTCAACAGTGACTGAGCAAGGTTGCTTTCTCCTGGGGCTAGCACAGATACTGCAGAAGATGATTGGTCTTGAATTGTCTTGAGAGGATCCCGCCCATATGTCTGCCCAGCTGGGGCAAATTAACCCCAGCACAAACCACTTGGTGCTGGCAGTGGCTTGCCAGGAGACAGAGTTTGCCAGCCAGAGACTGCATGACCCATGTCAGAATAACAATTGCAGCATCTGTGGTCCCCACCAGAGCACGGTCTCAGAAGGACCCACAATTGAGAGCAAGAGCCAGCATCTGGGCACCTTCCAGGCAGAGTGCACTCACGTCTAATTCCAGCAGCTCCAGTCCATAACAAAACACTTTGCCCATTTCCTTTAATTTTCCCCTCTTTTGATCCCAACCATGGAGGGAAAAGAAGCGATAGACAGAGAGCTAGAGGGCAGACAGAGAAAAACAGAAAGGAAAGTGAAGTCCTCCTCTATGCGGGTTGCCAAACTGAGGTCAAGCCTGATGGGGCAGAAAGAAAAAATAATCGTTTGAAGTGGGTACGTTGAAGTTTTGGTTTACTTCGGATTTAATCCCTGAAAATGAAGAATGTTCACACATGAAACTGATCTGCAAAGCACAAGGATCTGCTGATGACGTCATCCACTGCAGGGGGATATGACAGTCTATTTGATGGGTAGCAGTGAAAGGAATGTAAAGTTTGCTTTCTGATTCAACCTCTTCAGTAAGCTGGACACATTACAATTTTGGAATCAGACTTCTGATTCTGGGAAGAGAATAAATGTATTTTCCTCCATCCCTCTTGCTTGGTCCAACTAAAAACCCTGGATATTATGTGTAAAACAACAACAAAAAAGACCCTAAAAGGGTGAGAGAAGAGGCAGACAGACTAAGGACCTTGTGATCCGAAAAATGACACAGAGGTGAGTTGCCTGGGCTTTCTTTCCGCCTCACATACCCCAGACTGCATGCTGGAGAAGCCAGCAACAGAGAAACACCAATGGTGCAGACATAAAAAACCCCAACAAAAGCCTGCTCTCTGTAGCCAAAGTACCAGGAAAAGAGCAACCTAGAAAGGTACAATAAAGCTTATAGTCAGAAACTGCTCTGTTCCAATCAAATAGCAGAGGAAAAACTGGTTCTCAACCCCACCAACACCAGCAAAGATGAAGTGGTGAGCCTAGGCTTCCACCCTCTCTAGGATGTAATGAGGTACCCCAGCTTCCCCCACCTGCTGTTGGGGTGTGCCTGAGAGGGCTAAATAGGGAGCTGGCACTTTCATCTCCACCTATTACATTTAAAAAGAGGAAAAGTCTCAACTAAATAGTTTAAGTTCCTGCATCAAGAATCTAGAAAAATAAAAGCAAAACAACCCAAAGGAAGTGAGGTGAAGGCAGGAAATAATAAAGATGAGAAGAGATATTAATGAAACTGAAAACAGAAAATCAATAGAGGTAGTCAACAAAATAAAGACCTAGTTCTTTGAAAAGAGGAATAAAATTGGCAAACCTCTAGCAGGACTGACAAAGAAAAAGAGAAGACACAGACTTCTAATATTAGGAGTCAAACAAGGGGCATCACTATAAACCTTGCACACAGGATGATAAAGGAATATCACAAACAACTCTATCTCTACAGATGTACTCACAACTGAGGTGAAATGGACCAATTCCTCAAAAAGCACAAACCACCAAAACTCACTCAACATTAAATATATAACTACTAAGGAAGCCAATTCATAATTTGAAATTTTACAAAAAAAGAATCTGCAGAACCGGATGGTTTTACCAGAGAGTTCTACCAACTGTTTAAAAAAGAATCAAATCACTTTTACAAAATGGCTTCCAGAAAATAGAAGAGGAGGAAATACCTCTTAATGTGTTTTATATAGTATTACTATGATACTAAAATCAGACACTGCAAAAAAAAAAAAAAAAAAAAAAAAAACAGATCAATATACCACATGAATTTTAGAGGCAAAAATCTTTAACCTCTAAAACTTTAAAAAACGTTAGCAAATAGAATTCAGCAATATATATATAAAAAATTATCCTCCATGACCAAGTAAGGTTTGTCTAAGGGATTCAAGGCTGGTTCATTATCTGAAACTCTATCAACATAATTCACCTTAATAAGCTAACGAAGAAGAATCACATGAGCATCTTAATTGACAGAGAAAAAGCATTCAACAATACTCAACACTTATTAATGATAAAAACTCTAAGAAAACTAGGCTAGAGAGGAACTTCTGTATTTTGATAAGGAGCACTTCCAAAAAAATCGATAGTTAACATTAATCTTAATGAAGAAAGAATGAATGTTTGCCCTCTATGATCCAGAGCAAGTCATGGTTGTCCTCTCTCATCGTTTTTATGCAACGTATTGTTGGAAGTTCTAGCCAATGAAAGGCAAGAAAAAGAAATAAAAGACATGCAGATCAGAAAAAAGAAAGAAAACTGTCCCTCTTGCAGATAACATGATTATCTATGTGGAAAGTCTTAGGGAATCAACAAAGCAAACCTCCTGGAGCCAGTAAATGTGATCAGCAAGGTCACGGGTTACAAGATAAACATTAAAAAATTAACTGCATTTCTGTATACTCACAGTGAACATGTAGATACTGGAATTAAAAATACATTATCGTGTACAACCACTCAAGGAAATGGAATACTTAGGTGTAAGTCTACCAAAACCTGTACAGGACTTGTGTGCTAAAAACTACAAAACACTGATGAAAGAAAGCAAAGAAGATTTAAATAAATGGAGAGACATACAGTGTTCATACTGAATGACTCAACTTAGCAAAGACGTCGGTTCTTCCAAAATTGATGTACACATTTAATATAATTTATATCAAATTATCTGCCAGAAATTTTGTAGATATGTAGAGTATTATTCTAAAATTTATATTGAAATTCAAAGGAACTGGGATAGCTAAAACCATTTTCAAAAAGGATAAAATATAAGGAATCCATCTATGCAATTTTATGACTTATTATATAGCTAGCCTAATCAAGGCTGTGAAGTGTCGGTAGGAGATTAGACACATAGATCGACAGATGAGAAAATAAAACCCAGAAATAGACCCACACTAACATGTCCAACTGATTTTTGACAAAGTTGCAAAAGCAATCCAATAAAGAAAAGATAGCCTTTTAAACAATGCCAGGGCAATTGGTCATCCACGGGCAAAATAATGAACTCTGACCTAAGTCTCACAACTTATACAAACGTAAGTTCAAAATGTATCAAGTTCTTAAATGTAAAACACAAAACTATGAAACTTTTATTTTTAAAAAGAGAAAATCTTTGGGATTTGGGACTGGGCCAAGTTCTTAAACTTGACACTAAAAACATCAACCATACAAGAAAATTGATTAAATGGGTTTTATCAATATTAGAAAACTTTTCTTTGCAAATTACTCTGTAGAGGGAATTAGTGATGAGCTGCAGACTGGGAAAAAATATTTGCAAACCCCATATCCAACAAAATACTAGTGTCTTAGAATATATAAGGAATTCTCAAAACTTAGAATATATAAAGAATTCTCAAAATTTAATAGTAAAAAACAAAAAATGCAATTAGAAAATAAGCAAGATACACGAACAGATATTTCACTGAAAAGGATATACAGATGACAAATAAGTACATGAAAAGTTGTTCAATATCATCAGTTATTAGAGAAATGAAAATTAAAACCACAATGAGATACCACCATACACCTATGAAAATGGCTAAAATAAAAAATAATGACAACATCAAATGATGATGAGGATATAGAGAAACTGGGTGGCTTAAACATTACTGGTGAATGTGTAAAATGGCACAGTTGCTCTGGAAAACAGTTTGGAAGTTTCTTAGAAAACTAAATATGAGCCACCATACAGCCCAGCAATTGCAATCTGGGCATTTACTTCAGAGAGAAGAAAACTTACTGTCACACAAAAGCATGTATACAAATCTTCATAGAAGCTTCATTCATAATAGTAAAAATCTGGAAACAGCCCAGATACCTTTCAACAGGTTAATGGTTAAACAAATTGTGGTATGTCCGTACCACAGACTACCACTCAATAATAAAAAAAGAAATGAATTATTAAGACATGCAACAAACTGGATGACTCTCCAGAGAACTTTGCTGAGTAAAAAGTGCCCAAACAGGTTACATACCACATGATTTCATTTATATAACATTCTTGAAATGACAAAATTACAGTAATGGAGAAAAGATGGGGTTGTTTCAGGGGTGAAGGAGTGGGTAGGGTGGGAAAGAAGTGAATGTGGCTATAAAAGGGCAACCTGAGGGAACCCTGTGGTGATGGAAATATTCTGTATCTTGAGTATATCAATGTCAATATCTTGGTTGTGATATTGTACTGTCATTTCCAGGATGTCACCATTGGGGAAAACTGGGTAAAGGGTACATGGGCTCTGTCTATATTATATCTTACATTATTATAAGTCTATAACTGTCTACATTATTTGCTACTAGTTGAAAATGAACTCAAAATAAAAAGTTTAGCTAAAATAAACTTGCAATCTCAGAATTTAAACACCTCTATCTGGGAAGTATCTGAAAGACAGCAGTGGCTTTTAGATTTTCTATATGAGGCCATGTCTGGTGCCTCTTCTTGATACACCCATGATACCCTGTGCTTAGCTGTATCCCTGCTTTGATCTTATTTTCCTACAATTAGCAGTTTACATGTCTGTTTCCTCCACTGAGCCCTGTCTTTTTTAAGTGCATGGACTGTGTCTCAATCATCTTATACTTAGTATGTATTCATTTGTTTGTGGACATTGGGTCTGGCACATAGTAGGTGCTCAACAAATGTTGTGTTGCATGGGCAAGTTAATGAATGCCTACATGGCAGCACCAGGTGGCAGATTTCTGTCTGAGACTGACTTGTGTGCTGGCTTCTGGAAGACATCTAAGAACAAACAAAGAGGAGATTGAATACAATGGAGACGGTAACTGCTACTACACTCCTTAGGCCCTGGAAAATGCTCGTCAGAGCAGGAAGAATTTAGACATGTCAAATTGAACTGATTGCAAAGGTAAAATGTAAAGCAGGCAAAGATTCTCTCTGGGGTCTTTTGATTCCTTTTAATTTGCTCCATTTTTCTTCTTAAGCATTTTCACATTCATGCCCAGCTCCTATGCACAAATAAGTTTTCTAGTTTTGGAGCTTTCCTATGGCTATACAAAATTTCCTACTAAGATGCTTCAGCCAAATAATGCCCCAAATTGCATCTTTCCTATCCCCATTATTAGACGTTGAACTGTCTGGCCTTCACTTTTTCAGGTCCCAATTCTTTGACAGAAACAGTTTGAATTGAAATGCGATTATCTAATAAATGACAATATGTGAGTCTGTCTCTTTTTAACAACCCATAATAGTAAGTGTCATGCTATTCTTTAACCTGGAGCATGAAAACAGTGGGAATTTAAGACCCTCATGCCAGGTCCAGTTAGTGGGCACAGTAAGTTTGACTTTGCTGTTTTAGCTCCAAGGGTGATTTCAATACAAAGTAAGCATTATAGCAGCATTGATGAATTTTTATAAGAAAAGTATTTTCCATTAAAAACTCTATTAAGACAGTTTCTTAAGCTATTATAAACATTTCATAATTCATTTTGTATTTTGAAAGTATTTTTATTAAAATTAAGTATTTCTATTTAAATACTTTATAAACATTTGATTTGCTAATTAGTTTTGGTTTATTTTTTCTGATTATAGCTTCTGTCATTTTTATTTTTTCATGATTTCTTCCTTATGTCAAATTTGCAGATGTAAATTTGTCTGACAGATGCAATTTTTCCCTTAGTTTTTCCCAGTAACAAATTCTGCTCCACAGAGTTTAGCCAACATCAGTTTTAGCCTCAGACATAGTAAGGACTTAATAAATGTTAGCTGTTACTAGCAAGCTGTCTTTGAAACGGTGTTCTTTACAAATTTAAGATATAATTAGACACCGTAAAATATCAGTGTGTACAGTTTAGTGGTTTTTAGTATATTCACAAAATTTTGTAATCATCACTACTACCTAATTCCAGAACAATTTATTCTCCTCGAAAGAAACTCCATACCCTTTAGTGGTCACTTTTCATTTCCTCCTCTCTCTAGGCCCTGGCAACCACTAACCTACTTTCTGTTTCAATGGATTTGCCATTCAGGACATTTAATGTAAATAAAATCAGGATTGTGTGGCCTCTTGTTTCTGACTTTTTTTCATTTAGTATAATGTTTTTAAGGTCTATCTATGTATTAGTGCTTCATTCCTTTTTATGGCTGAATAATATTCTATTGTATGGATTTACTGCATTATATATTCATTGAATGGATATACAATTTTGTTCAACCCTTCATCAAATAATAGACATTTGAGCTGTTTCCACTGTTTGGGTATAATGAATAATGTTGATATAAACATTTGTGTACAAGTTTTTGTGTTGACATGTTTTCCGTTTTCATGGGTATTTGCCTAGATGTGGAATTGCTGGATTAGATACCCACAAGCAATGTATGGGAGTTCCACTTTCTCTTCATGCTAGTCAATATTTGGATTGTCTGTCTTTTTTGTTGTACCATTGTAGTGGATGTGAAGTGGTATGACATTGTGGTTTTAATTTATATTATTTTAATGACTGATAATGTTGGGTATCTTTTTATGAGTTTATTGACCATTTGCATACCTTCTTTGGATAAACTTCTATTCAAGTTCATTTCCTTAATTAGATTATTTGTTGAATCATAAATGTTTTTCACATATTCTAGAACAGGTCCCTTACTAGATATATGATTTGTAAATATATATATTTTTCTATTCCTTGGGTGTCTTTTACTTTCTTGATGGTGTCCTTTGAAGCACAAAAGTTTTTAATTTTTGATGAAACCCAATATAATTTTTTGTGTGTGTATGCTTGTGTTTTGGATGTCATGTCTAAGACCATTGTATAATCCAAAGTCACAAAGATATGCCTATTTTTTTTTTTCCAAGAGTTTTAGTTTTCACTCTTACATTTAGGTCTGTGATCCATTTCTAGTCAGTTTTTACATATGGTTTGAAGTAGGGATCCAACTTCATCCATTTGCATGTGAATATCCAGTTGTCAGAGCTTCATTAGTTGAAGATGATTCTTTCCACATTGAATTGTGTCTTTGCTGAAAATCAGTTGACCATGAGCATAGGATTTATTTCTAGACTATCAATTCTGTTACACTAATCTATTTATCCATTCTTATACCAGATCACTCTGTCTTAATTATTACCGCACTGTAGTAAGTTTTGAGATTGGGAAGTGTGAGTCCTCCAACTTTGTTCTTTTTCAAGATTGTTTTGGTTATTCTAGGTTCCTTGATATCCCTATAAATTTTAGGATCAGCTTGGTAATTCTTGCAAACCAAAAAAGGCAGCTAGGATTTCAATAGGGATTATGTTGAATCTGTACATCAGTGTGGGGAGTATTGTCATATCAACAATATTAAAATTTCTGACCATGAGCATGGGATGGCTTTCCATTTATTTAAGGCTTCTCTAATTTCTTTCAATTATGTTTTATAGTTTTCAGTGTATGAGTCTTGCACTTCTTCTGTTTCTTTGCTAATTAGGTAAAAACACTGATGAAATTTTGTTTCTACTTGATGCATGAGAAAATTTTTCTCATATTTGTGAGGCAGAATGAGACAGACTGAGAGAGAGGCTAGAGCTATTGCAGTCAATCAACTGCTCAATTCTTGAGTGTCTTGCAGCGTCAAAGCAAAGTGAGAATATTTGGGGGCCACAAAGACAGAGTGCTAACTCACTTGATGAAAACGGTCCATCTTCCACAGTGAGATGGAGTAAGGCAAAGAAGGCCTCTGACATACCTCAAACTGCACCTCATGATAAATCCCTGGCCTCCCAGGTAAGAGACTGGTCCTTTCCACAGTAATCTCCCAGAGGAATGCCAATATTTCTGTGAACTTTTCTGTTCTGTAATCATCTGAATTCAGAGTCACTAGTAATATGGGATAGGAATGTTTTTCCCAATTATTCCAGACCTGCCAAGCTGCAAAAGACCACTGATGCCAAAAGTTCTCATTTAATCAACAAACAGTAATCCAGGAATGGCCTGTCTATCTCTCCCAGTGCTGTGGCAAAGGGGAAGAAAACAGCAATGGCTGGGAAAAAACCAACACTCAGGATTCTCTAGAGTCTGAAACAGTTGTGGAAAAATTCTGAGAAATTCCCCTGAAAAGAATGGGAAAGAATCCACATGAAAAATTTTATTGCTCATGACAAACTCCTGCTGCTCATATAATTTTTTTTACAAACTAAACTAACATTATAAAAATGCAATATATATATATATATCTCACATGCACACACACACACACACACACACCCTGACTTATCGACTAGGCTGCATTCATAATGTGCTTCTCAAAAGAAGATACTGATTTCACTCTAAACATCTCTAATCGCAAATGGAAACAGAATTTCAGCAATCAAGTCTTCAAAGACTTTCGTGTTTTGAGGTGGGCTTCCCATCCCTTCCTATTTCATTCAGGATACTTCTATCAACAGAAACTATAGCAGATAGTCATATTTAATTTAGTTTACAGATGTGCTACTTCTTAATTTACTAGAATATGTTTGCTGCCACCCTTTTAAAGAGTGGTACTTCCTGAAGTGCCCAAGTTATTTTATATTTATTACATCATTTGTCTACTCAACATTCCTGACAGTAGATCAAAAAGAGGACAGACAAGGAAATAAGCAGTTTTATTCTCCCCATTATACAGATGAGGAAACTGAGATGGGGGAAGGACATGGTCTTCCATCCATCATCAATTCTTTCACTCATCAGTTACTTATGAAAGTTGTTTTCTATTATGCCTAGCCTCTAGATGCTAGGGTTACAGTAACTGTTCTGCTCCTTCTTCTCATGGAGTTCCTGGTCTCATAGGGAGTCACATTGTTATTTTCAAAATACAAATCTGGGCTGGGCGCGGTGGCTCACGCCTTTAATCCCAGCACTTTGGGAGGCCGAGGCGGGCAGATCACGAGGTCAGGAGATTGAGAACATCCTGGCTAATACGGTGAAACCCTGTCTCTACTAAAAATACAAAAAAATTAGCTGTCCGTGGTGGTTAGTGCCTGTAGCCCCAGCTACTCAGGAGGCTGAGGCAGGAGAATGGCATGAACCCAGGAAGCACAGCTTGCAGTAAGCCGAGATCACTGCCACTGCACTCCAGCTTGGGTGACAGAGCGAGACTGTCTCAAATAAAAATAAAAATAAACAAAATACAAATCTAATTGTGTCACATTTTTGCCTAAATTATGTCACAGATTTGCCACAGGTCTCAGAATAAAGATTAAAATTCTTATGATGGTTTATGAAGTTTACACGGTCTTACTTCTATATCCGCTTTCAGCCTCATCTAAGTTCTGCCTGCACAGTCAACTAAAGGTTCAACTTTTTCACCCATTAGGTTTTCATGTTTTTGGTTTTTTGAGGAGATGTATTTATTTAATTTTGATTTCAATTTTTTTTCAAAGTTGTGACGGCATGTAGTTCAAGGAGTTGATATTTTTAATAGTCTTATTATGAAAAATAGTGCTAGAAAAACTAGTTAGCCATATGCACTGGACCACTTTCTTACACCATGTTGAAATATCAACTCAAGATGGATTAAACACTTAAATGTAAAACCTGAAACTGTAAAAACCCATGGAAGACAGTCTAGGTAATACCATTCTGGACATAGGAACCAGCAAAGATTTCATAACAAAGACACCAAAAACAATTGCAACAAAAGCAAAAGTTGACAAATGGGATCTAATTAAACTAAACAGCTTCTGCACAACAAAGGGAACTACTGACAGAGTGGACAGACAACTTACAGAATAGGCTTTTTTTTTTTTTTTTTTTTTTTTTTTTAAATGGAGTCTCACTCTGTTGCCCAGGCTGGAGTGCAGTGGTGCCATCTCTGCTCACTGCAAGCTCTGCCCCCCTGGTTCAAACAAATCCCCTGCCTCAGCCTCCCGAGTGGCTGGGGTTACAGGCACATGCCACCACGCCTGGCTAATTGTTTTGTATTTTTAGTAGAGACGGGGTTTCACCATGTTGGCCAGACTGGTCTCTAACTCCTGACCTCAGGCAAACCACCCGCCTCGGCCTCCCAAAGTACTGGGATTACAGGCATGAGTCATCATGCCTGGCCACATTTTTTAAACTAGAAGTAATTTCAGAGATCTTTTCTCCCTCTCCTGTAATCTCAGAGATATTGATACCTAAGTTCAAGGTCACATGCAAGTGGACGTCAGAGGGGGACTAAAACGTGATTCTCCTCATTCCCTTTCCCATGCTCTTCAGAGTATGCCACACTGTAAACTAACTTGCAATTAAGATGAATATATGACTCTGCATTTGCATTTTCTTAAGACGCCAGCAACTCACCAACAATAGACATTAAGACCTTGTTACCATAAACAAAAACAGCCATATTTGTGGCTGCTGTTTAATACTCACACATGTCGGTCACCATGCCAGGCATCATGCATGTTCTGTGTCACCTTGGTTTCACAGTGACTCTGTGGAGTAGACATTATCATTAACCCTATTTCCACATAAGGAAATTGGGTCTTAGGAAGTTTAAGCTGTTTTCCTGAATGAACCCTACTAGGCATATCTGGGCAGATGTGTTGGAGCCAGGATTTGAACTTAACTCTATCTGGCTTTGAACACAACATTTTTCTTCTTTAATTGACATATTGATTCTGTATTTCTCATAACCATGATTTTCACCAATTCTTGGAACCTGAAACTATCTGACTGCTGTTAGCCTCATAGATCTGTCATGAGAATCAAACAAATAAATACAAATGTAAACACTATGCCTTATAAGAGTGCCTGGCTTGTGGTAAGTGCCAGCAAATGTTAGCTGCCCTTATAATCCTCTGCAGCCTCCTTTTTCTTCTGCTGTAAACCCCTTACCTTCCTCATTACGGGCAAACTTAGCTCTTTTCTTGGTCTTACCCTTCTTTTCTTTGATTTTTCACATGAAACATTTCCACTGACTTTCTTACCATTGTCCACTTGGAGTTTAAACTTTATTCTCTCATGTCTTCCTTCTCCTTCTCCTCCTCCTTTTTCTCCTCATTCTCCTCCTCTTTCTTCTTTTCCTACCTCCCCCTCCTCCTCTTCTTCTTCCTTCATCTGCCTTCCATTTTTCATTGGCTACAAATGGCCCTTGAATGGTCCCATTTGGGCTCTGCTGTCCTGGGGTGTTCCTCATCTTATCTCTTCACATCAGTTTTTCAATTCACAACTCAAACCAGTCTCTTCCAGTAAATCCTTCCTGGGCTAGGTAAACATTCTTCACATCCACAGAAAGAAAAGAATCCAAGTGCCCTTCCCTCAGGGGAGGTTCACCCATTCTTCAACTGCCTTCTCAGCCTTGAGAGATTTAACAGCTCTCAGTTTTCTAATCTGTAAAATAAGGGCACCTCACTACCTAGCCCTAAGTTTCTTGGCTTTCGTAAGTGCTTTTGTTTTATTTCCAATGCTAGATCCTGCTCTCAGCTGGGAGCCTGGGGCTTCTGCACATCTCGCACAAACTGCCCAAGATTGCTGAGCCTTCTTGGGGCCCTTTCCTTTGGTTTTATTTCTCCTTGAAAAAGAAGTAAAATTAGTTAGCTTTAGAAACTGTTGGTAGAAGACAATGTGTTTATTACTATGAGGAAAATCATATCAAATTAAGATCATCTTTCATTCATCATTCTGGGAATATCCATTTTTGTGGGGGAAAAGTAACTAACACAAACACACACACACACACACACACACATACACATTCACTCTCTGCAATGAAATTAGAAAAACAAACATATTGGCAAGAAGTGGATCTTTAGGGTTGACTTCTCTTCCTTTACTGTACCTCTTCCTTCTCTCCCCACCTCTAGATCAAGTAATTTCTCCTCTATTTTTAAACTTCTGTTATATCCTGTCTCCTTGAGCACCACTGATTTTTGAAATCTTCCACCCTCACTATCATTTCAAATACCTGTCCCCAAGAAAGGGTGACAAATGTAAGAAGGGGTTAATGGGAATATGAAGGAAGAGGAAAGATAAATCACAGATTAGACCCAATATATTTCAAGCCTTTCACTAGTCACTTACTATATGCTATTTGATTTAATAACAATAATAATTCTGCAAGGATTACTGTTATCCCGATTTTATAGCTGAGGAAATGGAGGCTTAGAGAGGTTAAATAAACTATCTATTGTTGCACAGTTGATTTAGTCAAGTTAGGCTTTAGCCAAGGTCTGCTTGACTCCAAAGCCTGTGCTTTCTTTTCCTTTGCTTTATTGATTATCTATGACTGCTAAACAAATTACTACCAAGACTTAGCTGCTTAAAACAACAAACATTTATTGTTGCACAATTTCTATGAGTCAGGAATTGGGTGTGACTTAGCTGGGTGCTTTGAACTCAGGGTTTCCCACAAGTCTTCAAACAAAGTGTTAGCTGATGCTGCCTCATCTATCTCAAGGCTCAACTCAGGGAGGATCCTCTTCCAAGCTCATGCATGTGCTGTTGGCAGGCCTCAGCTTCTCATTGGCTGTGTGCTGAAGACATAAATTTTTTGACATGTGAACCTCTTCATAGAGCACCTCACAACATGGCGGCTGGCTCCCCCCAGAGTGAGTAATTAAGAGAGGGGGAGAAGGCACCTAAGATGGAAGCCACAGTCTTTTTATAACCTGAAATTGAAAGTGACATCTGTCACTTCTGTTATATTCTGTTCCTTAGAAGTGAGTCAGTAAGTCTAGCCCACACTCAAGGGGAGGGGAGCACACAAAGGCATGAATACTAGGAGGTGGGAATCGCCTTGTAGAAATTATCTTTCTGAACTCATTTTTATGTTCTAACATATTCTCTGCCTTACAAAAACTGTGTATATTTACACCATCCCTTAGGTAAAACTAAGCATTCTACTCGTGTTTAGCTCCTCACATGAACATTGCTTTACTAAAATTTTCAGGAAAGAATTTCAGAGAAGTTCACATGCACTTTGAACCAGACAGTTCAAAGTAAGTTTGAAAGATGTAGTTGTGCATATATTTCCCATTATACACTATATATTACATATTATATAATGTTATACATATTATATATAAAATATTGTTTTGGTGTGTGTGTCTATCAATATATTATATATATATAAGTCTATATATACAATATTAAAAAACAACATATAAGCTGCAATGTATAACATACAGTAATAAAATAATATGGATAAGTAGAATCTGGCACAATGTTCTTTGCACTTACACAAGTCTTATTTTGCAAAGATTTCTATAATGTTATGATTTGGATAAGACCCAAAAGAAGTATCTCAATGGCCACTTGACCATGCGTGCACATCTGTCCCCTCACTAAGAGCATCTTATTAATGTCCACAATTAGCCAAGAACATTTACTTACCACATACTAGGAGCAGAGTCCTTTAGTGAAAAGATAGTAAATAAAACTTTTAGTAACTCCAAAGCATTGTAACTCAATTGATGAGGCTGAATTATATGAACCTCATTGAGCCTAATGGAAAACATGATATGGATAGATAGCAGAGTGCTTGAACAAGGCCTTGGGGATCCCAGAGACCTGGCTTCAAAAGTCTGCTCTACTGGCTGTGGATTTTTGGGTAAATATTCTTGTCTGAAAATAGGTATAGGGCACCTGATAGGGCAAAAATGATGAAAGACAGCATAGCCAAGTGGTTCAGATGCATGAATTCTGGCACCAGATGCTTGAGTTCAATTCCTGGCTCTGCTACTTACCACGGGCCAGTTCTTAACTTTTCTGCCTCAGCTTCCCCATCTGAAAAATGGAGATAATTATGGCACCTACCTCACAGGTCTATTGGGAGGATTAATTAAGTTAGTATGTGCAAAGCACTTAGAACAGTACTTGGCACTCAGTAAGCATTGTCAATAAAGAAAAATGAAGCCATTTGTGTAAAGCTGTTACCAGAATACCCGGCATAAATAAATTAATACATTATTCTCAATGGTTTAACCTTTAATTTCTTCATCTGTATAATGGGAATATTAATAATTGTCTTATAACATTCTTATGAAAATAAAATAAAATAATATATATAAAGCACTAATAGTTTGTGGTCCAAATAAGGACTTAGTAACTGGTAGCTATTTTTATTTACGAATATTCACAAGCATTTATAGAGCTAGCAATAAGTGGGAGTTGAGAATCCCAAATAACCTAGTGCAAAACGTCTCCCAAACCAGGAAGTAAATATCTCAGCTCCAAGTAAGCGCCTGGCCTTGAGATTACTACAAGATGTTCCTTTGCTCTCTTAGCCTGAGTTCCTTTGGGCCTATCTGTATCTGGGGAATTGTGAGTCTGAGAATGGGTTCTTCTGGTTTCTGCTTGGTATTTTAATTGGCATATTAAGTTTCTTATCTGCTTCTCTTCTCTGTTTTTAATAATACCCATTTGTGGTTGCAGGCTGAGTGCAGAAAGAACGTTTTAGAAATAGCTCATAGAGATAAAGGCCTTAGACACACTGAGGGCCAGTAGCCTGGGATCATCTAATTGCAAGCAGAGGGAGCTGGCTGCTGACTCCATGAGCTGTTTTTGGAGGGCTGCTTTCACCGGGTGAGGAGATGGGGAGGCTCGGGCACCCAAAGGACTGGCTGAAATTCTCCAGTTCTGCTTCTCAAGGCCAGCCACTGGGACTTATCTCTTTTCCTGAGAGCCCCAGTCAAGAACTCTTAATGTCTTGGGCCTCTCCTTCCAGGCTGAGAATAACATTTAATAGGTAGCACCGGTTTGGGTAGAAAGGAATGCATTTCTCAAAAATATAATCATGTCTTTGGCCCTGCTAATGATAGCCACAAACCAAGGGGGAAGAAAAACATTTTTAAACCTAATTCTGGGAAGTAGATTGCCCCCTGACCTCCTCCCCAGGGCCAGAACACCAACTATCAGACTGAAGGCAAACATGCTGCAAAACAAGACAGTGGGGAGACACCACTTCATGACTAATTGGCTTTAGGAACATGGAATAAAGGAAAATATATAAACAACTATCTGAGCTTTGAAAAATAAATACTACTAGGGGCCATGGATTGCTCACATAATTTCACTTTTATTAGAAATACCAACCCCAGTGACTATCACTGTCCCACCCTAATGTCGAGTTCATTTGAGATCTAGCATTGTAAATGATAAATCTTCAACTATATTCAAAATTTCACTTGTTTTTTGTCCCTCTTTCCTTTTTTTTTTTTTTTACCTAGTGGTTTCAGAGAAATCTCAGAGTTCACTTGGCAATAATTTGTGCATCTTAAATAAAGTAATTTTCATAAAAGTCCCAACTTTCGACACCTTTCAAATGGTGTTAGCTTGGCTTTAAACTTCTTAGTTAGAGAATCTCAGTAAGTTCCTGGTATCTGTTATCAACTCCCTGTGTAGGGATTAGTACTGTGTTTTCATGTGGGATATAAACATATCCGGATAATTCTCCTGAGCTTCACTTGTTGAAATTTGACATTTGTCCTATCACTTAATTATGGCTTAGCTCCCAGACAGCTTAGCTGGCACCTCTTTGACAGCTGCCTGCCGCTCCCCACAACACACAAGACTCAGTCCTGGTCCCAATCCTTCCCTTAGCTAAGGAAGCAAAGCTAATAACAGAATACAGACTAGGAACCCTCCATCTTGAAAGATGAGATAGTCTTTGTGTGGGTTAGGACTGTTAGCTACAGAGAGGTAAAAGCATCAGATATTTGCATTTTCTTACCTTGGCTCTGCAGGGCTTCCAACAATCTACTCCAACCCTTTCTCTTAGCCACTCCTCCCAGCCTACCATTTTGTCTTTCTTCACCATCTGCTTGTCCCATTTGCTCCCTCAAAATGCATCTTTTCTAGGATGCATTTCCTCTCCTCAGTGTTGTCCAAACAGAAGCTGTTGCCCTCAAACTTAAAGACCCCACAGCTGAATATAGAAATAGAGGACTGGAATTAGTAGAAAAGACCAGAGAAGAGAGAAAAGGAGAGAAAGTCCTTATCTGAGCTATTTGAGACTTGAAGGAAGCACACAGTGATCCTAGCAGTGAATTCCAGTTCATGTTAGAATTCTTGTTCCACTACCATAGAGGGTTTTCTCTCTCTGTAAAGTCAAACACTGGGTTGCATCCAGTAGGATGCTGGTAAATGTGTGAAAACTAGCTCTTCGGGGAAAGATAAAGCACTGATTTGTAGCATTTGCTGATTTTCTTGGAATAAATGCTCCTTTCATGGTCAATTTCAAGATGCCAAAGTGAAATTACTAACAAGGACATGGGAAGAGATGCACACAAGCAGCTTTTGACAGCCAGTACTAGCCAGGTCCAGCATGGGGATGGTGGAGGCCATGGAAGAGTTTATAGAGCAAAAATTTCTTGAGTTTGAATGTAGAAAGATGAATAGGTGTTGGTTGACTGGACAGAAAGGCAGCAAAAGAAGGCAAGAGGCAAGTATTTTTGGCAAAGGGTGAACAACTTTGGCTGCATTCTAAGCACATATGTGTGCAATGTGTATGCACACACTTGTGTGTGGCATGCATGGTAGTGGAGTGGACTGGGAAAAATACTCCCTCAAACAGGTCATCTGGGGCCATAGCAATGAGTCTTAATGGCCTACATGATTCCCAGGACTCAATATAATAGTCTCCTTTCAGGACTACTTGTTCCAAATCAGGATGAAGGTTTTCCAACTGAACTCCTTTCAAGAAAGAGTTGTTTCAAATAGAAACATACCTCATTTTATTATGCTTTGCTTTAGATACTGCATTTTTACAAGTTGAAGGTTTGTGGCAACCCTGCATCAAACAAGTCTATTGGAGCCATTTTTCTAACAGCACATGCTCAATTATGTATCTGTGACACACTTTGGTAATTCTTGCAATATTTCAAGCTTTTTAATTATTATAATATCTTTTATAATGATCTGTGATCAGTGACCTTTGACGTTACTTTTGTAATTGCTTTGAGGTGCCCATATAAGCCAGAAAACTTAATTGATAAATGTGTGTGTTCTGACTGTTCTACCAACCAGTCATTCTCCCATTTCTCAGTGGACCCCCCTGTTCTCTGAGACGGAATAATATTAAAATTAGGCCAGTTAATAACCTTACAATGGCTTCTAAGTGTTCAAGTGAAAGAGTCATATGTCTCTCATTTTAAGTCAAAAACTAAAAGTGATTAAGCTTAGTGAGGAAATATGTTGAAAGTCAAAATAGGCGGAAAACTAGACCTCTTCCACCAAACAATCAAGTTGTGAATGCAAAGGGAAAGTTCTTGAAGGAAATTAAAAGTGCCACTTCAGTGAACACATGATTAAGAAAGCAAAACAGCCTCATTTCTGATATGGAGAAAGTGTTAGTGGTCTGGATAGAAGACTAAACCAGCAACAACATTCCCTTAAGCCAAAGCCAAATCCAGAGCAAGCTGTAACTTTCTTCAATTCTGTAAAGACTGAGAGAGGTGAGGAAGTTGTATAAGAAAAGTCAGAAGTAGAAGAGGTTGATTCATGAGGTTTAAGGAAAGACGCTGCTGCTATAACATGAAAGTGTAAAATGATTTAGGAGCAAGGGCTTATCTAAAGGCTACAGCAAGTGATCCAGAAGGTCTAGCTAAGACAATTAGTGAAGTTGCCTACACTAAACTACAGATTTTCAGTGTAGATGAAATAGCCTTATACTGGAAGAAGATGCCATCTAGGGCTTTCATAGCTAGAGAGGAGGTCAACTCCTAGCTTCAAAGGACAGGATCACTGTCTTGTTAGGGGCAGCAACGGTGACTTCAAGTTGAAGCCAATGCTTATTTACCATTCCAAAAGTCCTGGGTCCCTTAAGAATTATGCTAAATATGCTCTACCTGTGCTCTAGAAATGGAGGAACAAAGCCTGGATGACAGCACATCTGTTTACAGCATGGTTTACTGAATATTTTCATCCCACTGTTGAGACCTACTGCTCAGAAAAAAGGATCTTTTCAAAATATTACTGCTCATTGTCAATGCACCTGGTTACCCAAGAGCTCTGATGGAGATGTACAAGCCAATTCATGTTGTTTTCACGCCTGTTAACACAGAATTCATTCTGTAGCCCACGGATCAAAAAATAAAGATGGCCTTCAAGACTTATTATTTAATAAATACATTTTGTAAGGCTATAGCTGCCATAGATAGTAATTGCTCTGATGGAGATGAGCAAACTCAATTCAAAACCTTATGGAAAGGATTCACCATTATAGATGCCATGAAGTATATCAGACCTCTGAGCCCAAGTCAAGCCATCGCATCCCCTGTGACTTGCACCTATAAGCGCAGATAGCCTGAAGTAACTGAAGAACCACAAAAGAAGTGAAAATGCCCTGCCCCGCCTTAATTGATGACATTCCACCACAAAAGAAGTGAAAATGGCGGGTCTTTGCCTTAAGGGATGACATTATCTTGTGAAATTCCTTTTCCTAGCTCATCCTGGCTCAAAAAGCTCCCCCACTGAGCACTTTGTGACTCCCACTCCTGCCCACTAGAGAACAAACCCCCTTTGACCGTAATTTTCCTTTACCTACCCAAATCCTATAAAACGGCCCCACTCTTATCTCCCTTCACTGACTCTGTTTTCGGACTCAGCCCGCCTGCACCCAGGTGATTAAAAAAGCTTTATTGCTCACACAAAGCCTGTTTGGTGGTCTTTTCACATGGACGCACATAACAACGTACATTTGTGATTCATAAGAGGAGGTGAAAGTATCAACGTTAACAGGATTTTGGAAGAAGTTGATTCCAACCTTCATGGTTGACTTTGAGGAATTCAAGACTTCGGTGGAGGAAGTAACTGCAGATGTGGTACAAATAGTAAGAGAATTAGAATGAAAGTAGAACCTGAAAATGAGACTGAATTGCTGCAATCTCATGATCAAACTTGAACAGATGAGCAATTGCTTGTTATGGATTAGCAAAGAAAGTGGTTTTTTGAGATGGAATCTACTCCTGGTGAAGATGCTGTGAACATCTTCAGTGACATCAAAAGGATTTATAATTTTACATAAACCTAGTTGATGAGGCAGTGGCAGGGTTTAAGAGGTCTAAGTCCAATTTTGAAAGAAGTTCTACGGTGGGTAAAATGTCATCAAATAACATTGCATAGTACAGAGGCATCTTTCATGAAAGGAAGAGTCAATAGATGGTGCAAACTTTATTGTTGTCTTCTTTTAAGAAATTGCCACAGCCATTCTAACCTTCAGCACCCACCACCCTGATTAGTCAACAGCTATTAACATAGAGGCAAGACCCTCAACCAGCAAAAAATTATGACTCCTCTTAGACATGATGCTATTGTACACTTAATAGACTACAGTACAGTGTAAACATAACTTTTAAATGCACTGAGAAACAAAAAAAATGTGTGGCTCACTTTATTGTGATATTTACTTTATTATGATGGTCTGGAACTGAACTTGCAGTATCTTCAAGGGATGTCCGTAATTCTTTGGTTACAATGGTCTGTGAAATAGTCACTATTCTGGGAGCCAACATCAATACATTATTGTAACTGAGAGTGGCCACACAACAGAGAACAGCCAAGCAAGGAAGAGGGAATTTCAGACTGAGAATCTGTTAAAGGTCATGCTGTGATTTTGTCTGATAGGAAATGGGGAGAGTTTAAAGGGTAAGAGTGATGCATTGATTTGCGTCAAAACAAGAGCTCTGTGTAACAAGAACTATTTCAAAGTGGTCTAATTACCAACTGTCTCCATCACATTAGCTTGCCCTCTAAAGACTGTATTTCCTTTGTTAAATACAAGGGCAATTCAAACTGTTGCTCTAAGGCAAGACGTTTATTATTCAGAATCTGAGCGTTGTAGGACTCAGCTCTCTAAATAAAATAAACAAATATTTATTGAGCATCTCAGACCATGATATCAAGTTGATCCTTACTTTGGGCACAAGCATCCCAGAGCTCTAAAGGTCCACGGGTCACCTGCTCCCGCTGGTTTTTTCAGGAAGGCAAAGGGACGTCTTTAGAGGATTCTCATCAGCTCATTTCCCCTCTTGCTTCTTGACCTACAGGGCAGGCTCTGGGGCTTAAGGATTCTCTGATACTATTTATTTGGCTTTCTCTTTCATGATGATTTTATTTTAGCTTTTGAAATTTAGCTTTTGAATTAACAATTTTAATAATTTCTTACATAATTTAATTCTATTTAGATATGTAATTTAACTGGAATGAGATATAAGAATAAAAATAACTACAACCAATTTAACCACTTTTTTAACGTGGACATACACTAGAGGCCTTTCGGTAATGGGTATTTTTAAAATGAGCCAGAAAAAGTCATAATAAATCAGAAGCACAAGTTAAGTGTCTCCTTCGAGGTCTCCTATTAAAAACAGGGTTTGCCTTTTTTTAAAACTATGGGAAAAATGCTAATTTTCTTGCATAGGAAATTTTAACAGTCCAATTACAGAAAATAGTAAAAATAGTTTCCTAGTGGGAATACATTGAGGATATTGAAATAAAAACCCACTCATACCATCAAATATCAGCTAAAGTACATAGATAATTAGGATAGAAAAGTTCCAGCGAAAGGCAGAAACAAGAATTTGGAAATAGTTTATTATCTAAGTCCTTGTCTGGCCCTGGTGGCTAGCATGGTTCTTTCTATATTGTTTAAATGATGTTGTACCAGGATAAATATGAGATTAAGGTTAATTTACTACTGCTGCTACTGTTAACAGACTAATTTTATGATGCTTTTGTTCCTTCAGTTACTAAGTAGTTCCTCAGAAAATATCTAAGAGCCAAGGATGGCCACTATGAGCCCTTTCTTCCCTAGCACAGTGAAGGATATGTTGCTGTAAAGAAAAACCCTATTATAACAATTTATGTTAGGTAAACAAATTTTATGTTTTAACAAGATTGGTTCCAGTGGAGTTCTGAGTGTGTAGAAGGCAGCCCCTATCAGGATCGCAGGCTCTGAGGGCTGGTAGGTCAGCCTTATCATTTGTTCCCATCATCTTAAGCCAAGTCCCGCTGTGCAACAGAGGAATGAAGATGGAGAATGAAGTCATCCTCTAGAACTCCAAGCTCGGGAGCTGGGCTTTTTCCCATGCCAGCGGTGGCCCAGGGAGTATCTCTTCTATTCTCAGTTGTCCTGAGGGCATGGAGGAGCTGAGTCTGGAGGGAGATTTCCTCTGGAACACAGCACTCAGTGAGATGGGACAGCACCATGCAGTGGGCTAAGCGGTGATGTCAGAAGTTAGCCTCTTAGCAGCTGAGTAAGTAGGGTGGGCTGTTTAGTGCCTCTGAATCTGTCTCCTCATCTGCAGAATGGAAATAATAATACTTAGCTTACACAGTTATTTAAAGCATAAAGTGAAATAGGGATGTAAAGCGCCTGGCACAGAGAAGAACCCATTAATGGTGGTTCCGGTCGCAACTCAAAGCAGCCTCAGATCCTTTTTATTCAGAGTGGAGTCTCCTTCTTCCCTCTCAGCAACTTTCCTCCTTCACTGAAGAAGAGAAAGGAGTGGCCATCACTGCCTCCCCCAGCATCACCACAGGCAGTCCAACTATAAACTGAGTTTGAGACTGATGGAAAGGAATTTCCCATAGATGGGGGCGAGCCAGAGCAACTTTCAGATTATTCCAGAGGAGCTGGCTACTCTGAGGCCAAAGGTCACTTGGTGTGACAGGAGCAGCTTTCAGTGGATTTGAGCTCTGCTCAGTAAAGAAAGGCCAGGTCCATGGCTTGAGAGGATGGGCAGCCCCACCTATTTGATTAAGTGGCAAAAGCATCCTGTAACATTCTCCCACTTGGCTGAGATGTAGAGGGCTTGGATTACTCAAGTTATCCAAGCTGATCTATGCTATATACAGTGTACATTGCTGTCTGTCTGCCTGCCCATGTTTGTTTTCAGTGTCTTAGCATATTGGCTCTGAGTTCATGCTGTGTGTTGTGTTTGGCAGGAGAAGGTGTTTTAATATCCTTGCTTGACTGGAACTATCTCAATGCTAGTGAATTCTATTATTTTGAATAAGATAAAGTATAGCCCCAGGTTTCTGCATAATCACAGCACAGTATACTTCAACTTTAAATTTGAGTTATCTACCTTGATAAATACTAAAATAAATGCATCTGGAGTGTTCCCCTACAGGTTCCTGGAGCTCTGATCAACTCTTGGGCAAACCAAGCATGTCAAAATACACTGGATCCTTTGTCTGACCTGTAATCTGGGAAACTGAAATTGATAGCATACTCTTGTCCCTACCCTTAAGCTTGCTCTACACATACCTGTAATCCAGCACCTTAAGTGGGTGAGACCAGTGAAGATATAACAGTGATTTTAGTCAAAGTTTCTGTGACTTATATTCAATTCACAAAGGATGTGATCACCTACCAGAATGAACGAGGCTGAATTTATTCATTCACAAACATTTTGCTGTATTCCGTTTGTGCCAATATTTTGTGAGCATGAGGGACACAAATATACATGACCCAATCGCTGCCTAAGGGATTATTCACAGGCTAGCGGAAGGGGCCTTGTTGAGAGTCCCAATGAGGGGAGTTGTCAATTGGAAGTCAGGAAACACTTCATGGGAAAAGTGGCCCTTTTCCAGGGTCAGAAGTTCAAATCAAGAAGTATTTTCTGATTTCCAGTCCTCATAGAATTGACCACTCCCCTCGTAAGCTCAGAATTATCCTGGCAGCCAATGAGTATAAATCATACTGTGACAACTTTGCTGCCTTGATTATCAATGTAGACAGTTAGAATGACCCTAAATCCACTAGATAACTGAACAGCTCCTGATTTTATGACATGTGTTCATCTTTTAAGTCAGCAAAAGTAACTCTGTTTTGAAATTTGACAACCTCAGCATTTCTAGCCAATTCTGTTAAAGACCCATGTGGTCACACTCTAGAAACAGAAGCATTTGGGAAAAAGAAGTATCTGAAATTGTGCCCTTTATATATTACTCACCTCTTCTCCATAGTAAAAATTAAGGGGTTGATTTTTAAAAAGATTTGAGGTTAGGATGAGCTGCCTGATATCAAGGGTAAGGAGGGATGGAAGATCAGACATACCCATTCATTGACAATTAGTGTAATTTTAGAGGCACTTTATGTTTTCCCTAAATGTTTCTTACATGTCTACTACCAAGTGATGATACCTGAGCTTCTAGTGGTAGATTCTCATTTCTCTATTATAAAGTTTCATCCTAAATATAGCCATCCCTGCAGGTGTCTTTTATACCGCAGTACAAATAAATTTATCAGATTCTTTTGTCAGACTGCTGGCACCATGGCTAAAAAAGGGGTTGCTGCTAAGGTGAAAAGAGGGGCGGAAGAGTGAATTAAAGGCTGAGGCATCCCAACTTATTCTACTTGGAATTTGCTAAAGACCAGCCTTTATCACAGTTTAGAGGCACAGAAATTCACAAGTGAGAAATGGTGCCCAAGATGTGAGATTCTATAGCACTGCAAGACAGACAAGTTTGATGGTTTTGATAACCAAGACTAAGACACCCCACCCTTTTTCCCCTGCCTCAGCTTGTAGTCATATGAGAGTTTCTGGTTTAGAACCAATCAGATTGCAGTAAGAGCCTGATGACATGGCAGGATGTCACCTGCCCCTATGGCACTCTGACAAAACAGCTACAGTCACTGATCCTCAGTAAAGATGTTCAGAGTCAGATTTCACCTTTTTCTAGAGAGGGTCTCTCTCTGTTGCCCAGGCTGAGTGCAGTGGCATGATCACAGCTCACTGCAGCCTCAGCCTCTCAGGCTCAAGTGATCCTCCCAGCTCAGCTTCCTGAATACCTAGGACTACAGGTATGCACCACCATGACCAGCTAATATTTTATGTTTATTTTTTGTAGAGACAGGAGTCTCATTATGTTGCCCAGGCTGGTCTTAAATTCCTGGATGCAAACAATCCTCTCACCTCTGCCTCCCAAAGTTCTGGGATTTCAGGCATGAGCTACTGTGCCAGGTTTCACTTTTTTTTCTTTTTTTAAAGTTTTATTATAACTCTGTGTTCCTTGTTCTCAGTTCTTATTGTTGTGCAAAGCACCTCATTTCTCAGTCCCCATCCACAGGCCAGTGCAGACCTGCTAGGGAAGGGGGTGAGTCAGTGTCTCAAAGTCCCAGTACAATCACCAACGGAACCTTCCACTCCTACCTGGGCAGATATTTGTGCCTGCATGCTTTCATTCAAAAGCATGGATTGAACACTGTCTGTGCATTCAATCAAGTCCAGGATGCTGCCCTTGCCCTGTGATAGACATCAGAACAATATCAGACACAGTCGTAGGCTGTGCTTATAATTGTACTGGGAGACAAGTCATAAATCTATGAAAAGTTGAGTCACAGTAGGAGGTAATGGGGGACTAACTATCCAAAAAGAACTATAGCAGGTCAGAAAAAGAGACCCCTGTAGGCTGGAGGGGTTAAGCTCCTTGCAGTAGGGATCAAGGTTTACCACATAGTGGATACTTAATAAATATTTGTTGAATAAGTGAGTGGATGGATGGATAGATGGAAGGATGATTAAATGATAAACAGATGATTTTTATGAAATGTTCCATGGAGGAGGTGATTTTGAAAATTCATTAGACTTTTGATATTATAGATGATGTCCTAGTTCATTTGGACTTCTATAACAAACCACCACTGACTGAGTAGCTTATAAACAACAGAAATTTGTTGCTCACAGTTTGGGAGGCTGAGAAGTCCAAGATCAAGACAGCAGCATATTCAATGTCTGGTGAGGGCCCATTTCCTGGTTCAGAGATGGCACCTTCTTGCTATGTCCTTACATAGTGGAAGGGGTTAGCTAGCTCTCTGGGGTCTCTTACAAGGTCACAAATCCCAATCATGAGGACTCCACCTTCATGATCTAATCAATCACGCTCCAAAGGCCCTACCCCCTAACACTATCACCTTGGGGGTTAGGATTTCAACACAGGAATTTTGGGGGAACACAAACTTTCAGGCCACTGTAGAGGAGAAGAGAGAGGGCAGATCAGAAAAAGTTCCTGTCTTCATGTTCCTCAGGACATTCTGCAGGGCTGGGAAACTGGGAAATCACCAAGATATAGCAAGCATTCACATACCCAAGGCCAACCCTTAGCCCTGAGCAATGCCACAATTTTAACCTTGGTGGTAGAGACTCCCACCACTGGACAGACTAGAATCCAAAAAGAAGTGAGAGAAAGGAGAAGGGAAGCTTTTGGTTCTAAACACAACCTCAATGCCTTTGGGCACCAGCCTCTTCCACCAGTGACTTGTTCATCTATGTAGCAGGTTGACAGAAAGCCCAGATCACCAGTACTGCTTGTATCCATGGTTAACAATAAATGAACCAGAACCTACTTGTGTCAGTCACAAGTTGGGCACAAAAGTCAGTGTGAAAATGGGAATTCAATAGGTTCTAGTTTTTCCCATCCCTTTCTGGTGGGCCCTGCCAGCTTTGGGCTTCCAGTCTTAACCCTGACTTTTCCCCAAGCTGATCCACTTGATCCATAACCACAAGCTCTTAATACCAAGTGCTTAATACTTTTAGCATGGGCAACAGAATCAGACCTATAGTAAGACTCAGTAAGCTCATCCTGACATCTGCTTTTATGACCGATGGCAGGCAGCAAGAGGTATTCAAGCCGAAGGCAGGGATGACATTCGCTTTTATATTCCCAGCACTTAGCACAGTGCCTGACACAGAGTAGCTACCCAGAAAATACTTGTTGAATGAAGGAGGAGAACAGCTCTGGTTCCATAATGCAGTGCAGGTCAGGCCTCTGCCAGTGTTCCCCTGCCCTAAACCCTAGTTTAGATAACTGGACTTTGACATTGCTCTGATTTGAGAATCTACTATCAGGACTGGGATTCCTACTTTCTCTTGAATACCCAGGACTGAAATTTCCCTTAGGACCCAAATCTATTATCTTTTTCCTGGATGGCAAGTTGTTTGCATTTCTCAGATGTTGCTTTTCCCAGATTACCTTTGGCCTCTCTGTGTGCAGTCTCTCAAATACATGCTCATTTTTCCCTCTGTCCCCAACTCTCCTCTGTATTGGTTTCTATTCATGCTCCAAAGCTTACCTTGACCATCACCTCCTCTTGGAAGCCTACCCAGGTGTGGATGTGTATAATGTATAGTACGCCATCGTATAATGTGTGCATATCTGTACTCATTAAGTTGCACTGCAATCACGAATCCACTTCTCTCTTCTCCACACTTGACTGTGAGCAAGGAGAGAAAAGGGATCATGTGTTCATCTTTGTATCCTTATCATGTACAATAGTGTCTAGCACACAGTGTTCCATAAAAGTTTTAAAAATGAGTGCATGAGTGAATGAATGAACGTCTTTACTCATCAGGATGGCCCGAGCTGAGACTTGTTCGTGCTCTCTGCCCTGGATGTCAAATGTTGCCTCTCACCCTTGATTGTTTTCTTCTACTTCCTAGTTTTAAAAATATTAAGTAGATCCTCTAATTGCCTGGCCTGGAGCTTGCAGGTCAAGTGTCCTTAACCACTCCCTCTCCCTCCCACTTACCACCCTCCTGCCACAAGTGCTTTGTCGTATGTCGTGAGTTATGTGCTACGGTGCCAAGGTAGAATGCCTTGTTTAGCATTTGCTACGATAGGGTCCTATCAGATGCACATTTAACTTTTATAAATTCAACTATATGCCCTCACTGCTTATGATTTCAGAATTTAACAATACACATTTCTATGCAATTTGGCTCCTAAATATATGCCATCTATTTCGTTTGGAACATAGAAACACTCATTTGTTCCAAGAGTACAGGTAAAACCATTGGATTTATTTAAAGATGATAGACTTTTTCTGTACTTTTTGGACAATTTAAAGGATTTTTCTAGGATAATTTTTATCTATAAAATATTTTTACTTTATGCTCTGATTTTATTGTATGTTTTAAAAATTTCCTCTGTATAATTTAGTATATACTTCCTAAAGACAAGGATTCCTTATTAAACACAATCACAATACCATCATCACAAACACACCCAACATAATTCCTTAATATTATCAAATGTCCTTTAATGTTCTATACATGTTTCTTTTTATTTTTTAAACTTTTTCTAAGTTGGAAGTTTGAAATGGCATCTAAATAAAGTCAGCACTGTCAATTAATATATCTCTTGAATTTCTTTTAATATATGTTAAAAAATGCTCCTTTCCCATTCCTTTTTTTTTTTAATTGCACTTTGTTATTGTTGTAAAAGCACATTGTTTAACTTACAGTTTCCCATAGTCTATTGCATCTTCATGGTTTTTGTTAACATGTTACTTTGTTCTCTGTGTATTCTTCAAATGGTAGTTAGATCTGGAAGCTTGATTAGATTAATATTTTTAAAAAAGTACTGTATAGAAGGTGCTGTGTTTCCACCAGGAGGTTCAAGATGTCTGGCTGTCTCCTGTTTTTGATCATTGATGATTGTTGCCTAGATGCATTATTTCATTAGGTTTTGCAAATTGATGAAATTCTAATTCCATCATTTCTTCTTCAAGTATTAACAGAAATACTTGTAAAAGGCAAACTTTTCCTCATCTATTATTTATTTACCTTAAGCTACAGTTTTGTTTAGGAATGGCAGAATAAATACTTTATTGTTTTCTTTTACTTCCCAGTTTTAAAAATATTAAGTAGGTCCTCCAATATCCTTTAGAGGGAATCAATGAAAAATAATTTTACCTATTATTACATATGCATGGATTTGACACATTTGATGTATTTTATTCTATTGTGGTTATGATCTGCATTGAGGCTTTGATTGTTCCCCTTCACCCAAAGGGAGACTATTTAATTGGCTCCAAGCCATTTCTACTAGTAGTTGTTGATGGGTACTTTTGGGTTTCGGTATGACAAGATTTTTCAGACTCATTTTGTACATTTCTTACCCCACACTTGAATCAGCCATTTATTTATCCAAGAAGCCCTGGTTTCTTTTGGTTGGAAACAGTATTTAGAGATAATCATTTTGGCCCTAGGGGAGCTCATTGTTATTGAGCTGCTCATTGCCTCTAGGTCTTTTTGGTGAGCTAGCAAAAATGAATTTACCCAGACACCTTGATGTGCTTTGGCTGTGCCTTCACCAAAATTTCAACTTGAACTGTATTTTCCAGAATTCCCAACTGCTGTGGGAGGGACTCAGTAGGAGGTAATTGAATCAGGGGGCTGGTCGTTCCAGTGCTGTTATTGTGCTAGTGAATAAGTCTCATGAGATCTGATGGGTTTATCAGGTGTTTCCACTTTTGCTTCTTTCCCATTTTCTCTTGCCACTGCCATGTAAGAAGCACTTTTTGCCTCCTGCCATGATTCTGAGGCCTCCCCAGCAATATGGAACTGTGAGTTCAATTAAACCCCTTTTTCTTCCCAGTCTTTGTTATGCCTTTCTCAGCAGTGTGGAAACAGACTAATACAGTAAATGGGTACTGGGAGTTGGGTGTTGCTAAAAAGATACCTGAAAATGTGGAAACGACTTTGGAACTGGGTAACAGGCAGAGGTTGGAACAGTCTGGAGGGCCCAGAAGAAGACAGGAAAATGAGAGAAAGTTTGGAACTTCCTAGAGACTTGTTGAATGGCTTTGACAAAAATGCTGATAGTGATATGAACAATAAGATCCAGGCTGAGGTGGTCTCAGATGGAGATGAGAAACTTGTGGGAACTGGAGCAACGGTGACTCTTGTTATGTTTCAGCAGAGACTGGTGGCATTTTTCCCTGCCCTAGAGATTTGTGGAACTTTGAACTTGAGAGAGAGGATTTCAGGTATCTGGCAGAAGAAATTTATAAAAAGCAAAGCATTCAAGAGGTGACTTGGGTGCTGTTAAAGGCATTTCATTTTATAAGGGAAGTAGAGCATAAAAGTTTGAAAAATTTGCAGCCTGACAATGTAATAGAAAAGAAAACCCCATTTTCTGAGAAGAAATTTAACCCTGCTGCAGAAATTTGCATAAGTAAAAAGGAGCTGAATGTTAATCCCCAAGACAATGGGGAAAATGTTTCCAGGGCATGTCAGAGGTCTTTGTGGCAGCCCTTCTCATCACAGGCCTGGAGGCATAGGAGGAAAAAATGGCTTTATGGGTGGAGCCCAGGGTTCCCATGCTGTGTGCAGCCTAGGGACTTTGTTCCTGCATCCCAGCTGCTCCAGCTGTGACTAATAGGGGCCAAGATACAGCTCAGGCTGTGGCTTTAGAGGGTGCAAACCCCAAGCCTTGGCAGCTTCCATGTGGTGTTGAGCCTGCAGGTGCACAGAAATCAAGAATTGAGGTTTGGGAACCTCTACCTAGATTTCAGAAGATATATGGAAACACCTGGATAACCAGGCGGAAGTTTGCTGTAGGGGCAGGGTGCTCATGAAGAACCTCTGCTAGGGCAGTGTGGAAGGGAAACGTGAGGTCAGAGCCCCCACACAGAGTTCCTACTGGGGTACTGCCTAGTGGAGCTGTGAAAAGAGGGCCACCATCCTCCAGATCCCAGAATAGCAGGTCCACTGACAGCTTGCACCATGCACCGGGAAAACCCATATACACTCAATGCCAGCCCATGATGGCAGCCAGGAGGGAGGCTGTACCCTGCAAACCCACAGGGGCAGAGCTGCCCAAGACCATGGGAACCCACCTCTTGGCTCAGCGTGACCCAGATGCAAGACATGGAGTCAAACAGATCATTTTGGAACTTTAAGATTTGACTGCCCTGCTGGATTTCGGACTTGCATGGGGCCTGTAGCCCCTTTGTTTTGGCTAATTTCTCCCATTTTGAATGGCTGTTTTTACCCAATGCCTGTACCCCATTGTATCTAAGAAGTAACTAACTTGCTATTGATTTTACAGGCTCATAGGCAGAAGGGACTTGTTTTGTCTCAGATGAGACGTTGGACTGTGAACTTCTGAGTTAATGCTGAAATGAGTTAAGACTTTGTGGGGACTGTCGGGAAGGCATGACTAGTTTTGAAATGTGAGGACATGAGATTTGTGAGGGGCCAGGGCAGAATGATATGGTTTGGTTTTGCCCCCACCAAAATCTCAACTTGAATTGTATCTTCCAGAATTCCCACATGTTGTGGAAGGGACCCAGTAGGAGGTAATTGAATCATGGGGGCCGGTCTTTCCTGTGCTATTCTCATGATAGTGAATAAGTCTCATGAGATCTGATGGGTTTATCAGGGGTTTCCACTTTTACATATTTCTCATTTTCTCTTTCCACCACCATATAAGAAGTACCTTTCCCCTCCACCATGATTCTGAGGCCTCCCCAGCCCTGTGGAACTGTAAGTCCAATAAAACCTTTTTTTCTTCCCAGTCTCAGATATGCCTTTATCAACAGCATGAAAACGGGCTAATACATACTTCCAGTTCAACTTCGAGACTACAAGGTTTCTACTCATTCTTATTGCTCTCTCCTCTTGCATTTCTCCCACAGCAAAAATCTTTTTCTCAATGATACCACATGATTGTTAATTTGCTTTATCCCTCATTATGAACATAGTATAACAATATTACCATCATAGCTTACTGAAAATAATCTAATTTTTAAAGTTTTTTATTAGTTTCGTTTTTGCTTTGGGGTATAGGCACATGACTGTGCTTTAACGTCACCTGGAATATGGTTTCTTTCTGTGTATTTATGTGCCCAAATAGAGGCACATCATTAGACATTGCTTTTGAAAATTTAATTCATGTTTATAATATTTTAAATATTTACAAGGTTTCAAACTTAAGTTTACACAGAACATAACTTCAAAAAAGTCTAACTTCTCTATCCATTCCTTATTTCCATCCAGTAACCAAAATTTAAAAAATGTTATGGTTTATACTTCAAAGCATTAAATATAAACATATATGTATGTGTGTGTATATGTATTTCACCTTCGTGAAAGGTGAAATATTATACAAACTTTTCTTCACTATGCCTTTCTTTACTTAACAATATATTCTGGCGATCACTCCAAAGTAGTATGGTAGTATATGGAGAGTCCTCATTCCTTTATACAGGTGCCTAGGGTTCCACTTATGGTCATAGCATGGTTTATTCAACCAGTTCTTTAGCAATGGATATTCGGGTTGTTTTCAGTCTTTGCTATTACTAATAGTGTTATAATGAATTGCTTTGTGGATATATCTTTTCATAGTTTTGTAGTGGTATCTTTGGGACAGATAGCTACAAGCAGATTGTAAAGACAAAGGGTAAATGCATAAATAATTTTACTTGATGATGTCAAGCTATCCTCCATAGGGGTTCAACCTTTTGTAGATACACTAGAAATTTATGAGTGCCCACTTCCCCATAGAATTGCCAACAGAATTTGTTATTAAACTTGAATTTTTGCCAATCTGATAGCATGGTTAAATTTAAATTTTCTTATTATGTTTAGGGTTGAGCATCTCCTCATAATTTAAGAGCTATTTGTACTATTTTGGTCAGTGGTCTAGATTTCTAGCTCATTGTTCTATATGATTGTTGGATTTTTTTCTTCTGCATTTGTATAAACTCTTTATATTATTATAAATATAAGTTGCAAATATTTTTCCTATTTTACCTTATCTTTTTTTTACTTATGATGTATTTTCCATATAAAATTTAAATTTTTAAAATATCACAATTTCCATCTTTTTCCTTAATCAGATTTAGATTAAGTTTTCACTGCTTTTAGATTATAGAGGAATCCAGCTATGTGTTCTTTTGGTCCTTTTATTTGTATGATGCATTTGGAATTTATCTTGGTGTACAATGTGAGGGATTCCATTCAATTTTATTTTTTCCATGTGGCTATCTAATTATTATAACACCACTTTTTAAAAAGTTGACCTTTTCTCCTACTTATTTGAGATGCTGCCCTGATTGTATTATAAATATCCATATGCAATTGAATCTATTTTGAGATTTTTTTCATTTGTTCTATTAGTTTGCCTGTCTATTCACACACTAACATCAAACTATTTTAATTATAAAGGCTTTCCATTACATTTTAATGTCAAGTATGGCAAGACCAACTCAATACTCTTCTTTTCCATGCTTACTTATTTTCCCACTGAACTTTATAATCAAATTGTCTATGTTCAGAACACAATCTGGTTGCATTTTATTAGGATTGCATTGTATGTATACATGAACTTAGAACTGATATCTTTACAAATTTGAGTCTCTCTAGCAAGAACATGGTATGTCTTTACTGTTCAGGTCTACTTTTATATCATTCAGGAGAAGTTTATAGTTTTTCTCTTATAGGTTTTGGGCATTTCTTGTTGCTTTTATGCCAAAGTATTTTATATTCTTATTTGTTATCATAAATGCATTCTCCTCTTTCATTATGCCTTTGTTTTTTGTATATATATATATATATATATATATATATATATATATATATTTGCTTTTGATTTCATGTTAGTTTTTTAACTTTCTTCTTACTAAATTATTTTATTATTTTAATAGCTTTCCATTGATTCTTTTATATTTTCCAAATATATAATCATGTTACCTAAAATTAAAGCTACTTTTACTTATTTCTTTCCAATTCTTATGCCTCTAATTGCTTTCTCTTATTTACATTGATTACAACCTCTAATGTAATATTAAATAGTCAAGGGCTTAAAACGTAGCTAACATCAATGTCAGAAATGACTCTTCTATATTTAAAACAAACTCTGTCTCCAAGTGACACCTCTGGCAGTAAGGTGCTCTCAAAGAGCACTATGCAGTTTCAGACAGATAAGCCAGAAGCAGAATGCTCATATCAAAGCAGAGAGATGGCTGCCTAGCCTAGCCACAGGCCACCAAACACTGAAGTTGTTCTTGGGTTTATTATTCAGTAGTTGTGGGTAACTTGCAAAAATGAAGGGAGCAAACCTCTTTAGCTGGATCAATTTGCATTAGGTCAAATCTCTGTAATAAATGACATATTCTATATCAATCAAGTGCTATTATTTCTCTGATCAAACATTAATTTATATACGCATTGGTACTAAAAATGGGTATTATTGTAACAAAACTTAAAGGTATGAGTCAGGGATCTCCAGAACACAGGATTCAGAGGATATAAATATATAAGAGGAAATTCGTTATGGGAATTGGCCCATGTGATTGTGGAGGCCAAGAATTCCTATGATATGGCATCTTCAAGCTGTAGAACCAGAAAAGTCAGTGGTGTAATTCATTCTGAATCCAAAGGCCTAAGAACCAGGTAAGATAATTATGTAACTCCATTCGAGGCCAAAGGCCTGAGGACCAGAGAGTAGTGGGGATGCTGGTGTAAGCCCCACAATCTGAAGGCCCAAGAACCTAAACCTCTCTCACATCTCAGGGCAGAAGATGGTTATTCCAGCTGTAAAAGAGAGAGTGAATTTTCCCCTCTTCTGTAATTTTTTCTATCTATGACCTCAAAATATTGAATAATGCCTGCCCACATTGGGAGCTCAGATCTTCTTTATTCAGTCCATTGATTGAAATGCTAATCTGTTCTGTTAATAACCTCACAGATATACCCAGAAGCAATGTTTTACCAGCTATCTAGGTATCCCTTAACCCAGTCAAGTTGACACAAAATAAATCATCACAAGGCAGCCCCTTGTCAACATGGCACCCACATCTACTTAAAGCATATTCAATCTCCAGATAAGATAATAACATAACATTAATCACTTCACCTAACATGTTACAACTATTTTTCATACAGCCAAAAATGCACTAATTCCTTACCTAGAAGAGGAAGTCGTCCTTGAGTGGTGTTTAGTCTTCTCCTGATATCCTGTAGCTTAAATGCTAAAATATAAAATTAACAATGCTTAAATACTGATACAAAGTCAATATGTCTTATGTTACATCATATGGAAATAAGACAGTAAAGAAAAGAAAGATATTTGCCTAACATATGTATATATACACACAAAATGTATTTCTAACAAAATTAAGTGGAAATATTCATGACAATTGTAATCCTCATTTCTGTAACTGGTCAAGTGGTTGTAGCTGGTATTTGTAACTACCTTCTTCTACTACCCATTTTGTATTTTCTTTACCTCCAGCAAGCACCTCAGTTGGGTATGATTCTTCACCTGGTGGGGTAACATAAACCTTCAATTACTGAGAGTCTGAGCTATTCACAGTTCTGCCTGGATTAGGCTGTCATAGTTTTCCATTGACCTTAATCACAGGGCATAGTAATACTAAGAGATACCCTAAAGGTTCTCCTCTATTCTAGAATACTCCTCCTTAACTCCATTGTGGAATAGTAGTCCAGTTTCCCCTGGGTAGTCCGGAGTAATAACCCCAGCCAAAACCATAACTTCCCTCTTGGGTTGTTTACTCAGAGGAATGAAGAACCCAAAGTGGCCAGGTGGCAGTCTTAACTTCCAGTTTAATGGAATCATTGTTCTGTCTACTGGTGGAAGCATTCCTCGCTCTGAAGCTATGACTTCTGGGACAGAAGAGCATAAGGTTGTAGGAACAGGAAGTAAAAGTTTTGCTAGTGGTTCACTAGTGGTAATAGTAAGTGGTGCCACTCCCACTTCCATCCCTTGATCATGAATCTGTGAGTTCCGGCTATCAGAGAAATAGTACCATATATTGGATGTTGATTCAGATCATATACAGCTTCTGGAGAACCTTGCTCCAGCCCTGCAAAATATTGCCGCCTCACTGGCACTGTAACTGAGTCTTCAAAAGGCCATTTCTTTATTATATCAAGCCAGTTGCTTCAGGATTCTGGGAACATAGTAACACCAGTAAATTCCATGAGCATGTGCCCACTGCTGCACTTCTTTAGCTGTGAAGTGAGCTTCTTGATCAAAAGCAATGCTGTGTAGAATAACATGACGGTGGATGAGGCATTCTGTAAGTCCATGGATGATAGTTTTGGCAGAATCATTGCAATCGGGGAAGACAAATCTATATTCATTTTAAGTGTCTATTGCAGTAAAGACAAAACACTACCCCTTCCATGATAGAAACAGTCCAAAGTAATCAACCAATCTTTGAATTGTCTGCCAACAAAAATTCAACACTGTTTAAAATACGACAAAATCCAGCACTCAAAAATATAAAATTCACTGTATCTAGCATCTACTCTAATGTTGCTAAAATACAAAAAAAATGAAATAAAATGACCCACGACCAGGTCAAAAATCAACTAGTAGACACAGAATTAGAAAAAACAGTGTTGATGAAATTAACAGGAAAGACACTAAAACAACCATTATAAACATGCATTTTGCTATGGACTGAAGGAATAAATATTTCACCTGTTTAATATGCAGACAATTTTCTGATTTTTAAAATCCATTTAAGAGACAATGGATGATTTAAAACAAAATCAATAATGTATTGGTCCTGGAGCTTCTGTTCCAAGATGGCAGAATGGGAACAGCCCCAGTCTGCAGTTCCCAGCGTGACTGATGCAGAAGACAGGTGACTTCTGCATTTCCAATTGAGGCACCTGATCCATCTCACTGGGGCTGCTGGGACAGTGAGTGCATCCCACAGAGGGCAAGCCAAAGCAGGGTGGGATGTCGCCTCACCTGGGAAGTGCAAGGGATAGGGGGATTTCCCTTTCCTAGTCAAGGGAAACCGTGACAGACTGTACCTGGGAAAACTGGACACTCCGCCCAAGTACTGTGCTTTGCCTATGGTCTTAGCAACTGGTAGACCAGCAGATTCTCTCCCATGCCTGGCTGGGTGGGTCCCATGCCCATGGAGCCTTGCTCACTGCTAGCCTAGCAGTCTGAGATCGATCTGTGAGGCTGCAACTGGGAGGAGAGACAGGCGTCTGCCATTGCTGAGGTTTAAGTAGGTAAACAAAGCGACTGAGAAGCTTGAACTGGACAGAGCCCACTGCAGCTCAACAAAACCTACTGCCTCTACAGACTCCACCTCTGTGGTTGGAGCATAGCTGAACAGAAGGCAGCAGAAACTTCTGCAGACTTAAACTTCCCTGTCTGACAGCTCTGAAGAGAGCAGTGGTTCTCCCAGCATGACATTTGAGCTCTGAAAACGGACAGACTGCCTCCTCAAGTGAGTTCCTGAACCCCATGTAGCCTAACTGGGAGACACCTCACAGTAGGGGCCAACAGACACCTCATATAGGTGGGTGCCCCTCTGGGACAAAGCTTCCAGAGGAAGGATCAGGCAGCAATATTTGCTGTTCTGCCGCCTCCACTGGTGATACCCAGGCAAACAGGGTCTAGAGTGAACCTCCAGCAAATGCCAACAGACAAGGAGCTGAGGGACCTGACTGTTAGAAGGAAAACTAACAAACAGAAAGGAATCCCATCGATATCAACAAAAAGGACATCCACACCAAAACCCCATCTGTAGGTCACCAACATCAAAGACCAAAGTAGATAAAATCACAAAGATGGGGAGAAACCAGAGCAGAAAAGCTGAAAATTCTAAAAACCAGAGCACGCCTTTTCTCCTCCAAAGGATCACAGCTCCTCACCAGCAAAGGAACAATGCTGGATGGAGAATGACTTTGAAGAGTTGACAGAAGTAGGCTTCAGAAGACCGGTAATAACAAAATTCTCCGAGCTAAAGGAGCATGTTCTAACCCATTGCAAGGAAGCTAAAAACCTTGAAAAAAGGGTAGACAAATGGCTAACTGAAAAAACAATGTAGAGAAGACCTTAAAAGATCTGATGAAGCTGAAAACCATGGCATGAGAACGTCGTGATGCATACACAAGCTTCAATAGCTGACTCGATCAAGTGGAAGAAAGGATATCGGTGATTGAAGATCAAATTAATGAAATAAAGCAAGAAGACAAGTTTAGAGAAAAAAGAGTAAAAAGAAATGAACAAAGCCTCCAAGAATATAGGACTATGTGAAAAGACCAAATCTATGTTTGATTGGTGTACCTGAAAGTGACAGGGAGAATGGAACCAAGTTGGAAAACACTTTTCAGGATGTTATCCAGGAGAACATCCCCAACCTATCCATGCAGTCCAACATTCAAATTCAGGAAATACAGAGAACACCATAAAGATACTCCTCGAGAAGAGCAACCTCAAGCAAGACACATTATTGTCAGATTCACCAAAGTTGAAATGAAGGAAAAAATATTAAGGGCAGCCAGAGAGAAAGGTTGGGTTACCCACAAAGGGAAGCCAATCAGACTAACAGTGGATCTCTCTGCAGAAACCCTACAAGCCAGAAGAGAGTGGGGACCAATATTCAACATTCTTAAAGAAAAGAATTTTCAACCAAGAATTTCATATACAGCCAAACTAAGTTTCATAAGTGAAGAAGAAATAAAATCCTTTGCAGACAGGCAAGTGTTGAGAAATTTTGTCACCACCAGAACTGCCTTACAAGAGCTCAGGAAGGAAGCACTAAACATGGAAAGGAACAACTGGTACCAGCCACAGCACAAACATGCCAAATTGTAAAGACCATCAACACTATAAAGAAACTGTATCAATTAATGGACAAAATAACCAGCTAACATCATAATGACTGGAACAAATTCACACATAACAATATTAACCTTAAATGTAAATGGGCTAAAAGCCCCAATTAAAAGACATGGACTGGCAAATTGGGTAAAGGGTCAAGACCCATCAGTGTGCTGTATTCAGGAGACCCATCCAACATGCAGAGACACACATAGGCTCAAAATAAAGGGAAGATCTACCAAGCAAGTGGAAAAAAAAAAAATAGGGATTGTAATCTTAGTTTCTGATAAAACAGGTTTTTAAACCAACAAAGATCAAAAGAGACAAAGAGGGCCATTACATAATGGTAAAGGGATCAATTCAACAAGAAGAGTTAACTATCCTAAATATATATCCACTCAATACAGGAGCACCCATGTTCATAAAGCAAGTCCTGAGAGACCTACAAAAAGACTTAGACTCCCACACAATAATAATGGGAGGTTTTAACACCCCACTGTCAATATTAGATCAAAGAGACAGAAGGTTAACAAGGATATCCAGGACTTGAACTCAGCTCTGGACCAAGCAGACCTAATAGACATCTACAGAACTCTCTATCCCAAATCAACAGAATATACATTCTTCTCAGCACTATATAACACATATTCTAAAATTGACCACATAATTGGAAGTAAAGCCACTCCTCAGCAAATGTAAAAGAACAGAAATTACGACAAACTGTCTCTCAGACCACATAGCAATCAAATTAGAACTCAGGATTAAGAAACTCACTCAAAACTGCGCAACTACACAGAAACCGAACACCTGCTCCTGATTGACTACTGGGTAAATAATGAAATTAAGGCAGAAATAAAGATGTTCTTTGAAACCAATGAAAACAAAGACATAACGTACCAGAATCTCTGGAACACATTTAAAACAGTGGGTAGAGGGAAATTTATAGCGCTAAATGCCCACAAGAGGAAGCAGTAAAGATCTAAAGTTGAACCCTAATATCACAATTAAAAGAACTAGAGATGCAAGAGCAAAGAAATTCAAAAGCTAGCAGAAGGCAAGAAATAACTAAGATCAGAGCAGAACTGAAGGAGATAGAGACACAAAAAACCCTTCAAAAAATCAATGAATCCAGGAGCTGGTCTTTTGAAAAAATGAACAAAACTGATAGACTGCTAGCAAGACTCATAAAGAAGAAAACAGAAGAATCAAATAGTCACAATAAAAAATGATAAAGGGGATATCACCACTGATCCCACAGAAATACAAACTACCATCAGGGAATACTATAAGAACAAAATGGATACATTCCTGGACACATACACACTTCCAAGACTAAACCAGGAAGAAGTTGAATCTGTGAAGGGACCAATAACAGGCTCTGCAATCGAGGCAATAATTAATAACCTACCAACCAAAAAAGGTCCAGGACCAGATTGATTCACAGCCAAATTCTGCCAGAGGTACAAAGAGAGCTGGTACCCTTCCTTCTGAAACTATTCCAATCAATAGAAAAAGAGGGAATCTTCCCTAACTCATTTTATGAGGCCAACATTATCCTGATACCAAAGTCTGGCAAAGACACAACAAAAAAAGAGAATTTTAAACCAATATCCCCAAAGAACATTGATGTGAAAATCCTCAAAAAATACTGGCAAACCAAATCCAGCAGCATATCAAAAAGGTTATCCACCATGTTCAAGTCAGCTTCTTCCCTGGGATGCAAGGCTGTTTCAACATTTGCAAATCAATAAAAGTAATCCATCACATAGACAGAACCAATGACAAAAACCACATGATTATCTCAATAGATGCAGAAAAGGCCTTCGACAAATTCAACAACCCTTCATGCTAAAAACTCTCAATAAACTAGGTATTGATGGAACACACCTCAAAATAATAAGAATGATTTATGACAAACCCACAGCCAATATCATACTGAATGTGCAAAAACTGGAAGCATTCCCTTTGAAAACTGGCACAACACAAGGATGACTTCTCTCACTATTCCTATTCAACATAGTGTTGGAAGTTCTGGTCAGGGCAATCAGGCAAGAGAAAGAAATAAAGGGTATTCAATTAGGAAAAGAGGAAGTCAAATTGTCCCTGTTTGCAGATGACATGATTGTCTATTTAGAAAACCCCATCGTCTCAGTCCAAAATCTCCTTAAGCTGATAAGCAACTTCAGCAAAGTCTGAGGATATAAAATCAATGTGCAAAATTCACAAGCATTCCTATACACCAATAACAGACAAACAGAGAACCAAATCATGAGTGAACTCCCATTCACAATTGCTACAAAGGAGATTAACATACCTAGGACTCCAACTTACAAGGGATGTGAAGGACCTCTTCAACAAGAACTGCAAACCACTGCTCAATGAAATGAAAGAGGACACAAACAAATGGAAGAATTTTCCATGCTCATGGATAGGAATAATTAATATCATGAAAATGGCCATACTGCCCAGGTAATTTATAGATTCAATGCCATCCCCATCAAGCTACCAATGACTTTCTTCACAGAATTGGAAAAATTACTTTAAAGTTCATATGGAACCAAACAAGAGCCTGCATTGCCAAGACAATCCTAAGCAAAAAGAACAAATCCCATTACCTGACTTCAAACTATTCTACAAGGCCACAGTAACCAAAACAGGACAGTACTGGTACCCAAACAGATATATAGACTAATAGAACATAACAGAGGCCTCAGAAATAATACCACACATCTACAACCATCTAATCTTTGACAACTCTGACAAAAACATGAAATGGGGAAAGGATTCCCTATTTAAGAAATGGTGCTGGGAAAACTGGCTATCCATATGTAGAAAGCTAAACCTGGATCCCTTCCTTACACCTTATACAAAAATTGATTCAAGATGGATTAAAGACTTAACTGTTCGTCCTAAAACCATAAAAACCCTAGAAGAAAATCTAGACAATACCATTCAGGACATAGGCATAGGCAAGGACTTAATGACCAAAACACCAAAAGCAATGGCAACAAAAGCCAAAATAGATAAATGGGATCTAATTAAACTAAAGAGCTTCTGCATGGCAAAAGAAACTACCATCAGAGTGAACAGGCAACCTATAGAATGGGAGAAAATGTTTGCAATCTACCCATCTGACAAAGAGCTAATATGCAGAATCTACAAAGAACCTAAACAAATTTACAAGAAGAAAACAAACAATCCCATAAAAAAGTGGGCAAAGGATCTGAACAGACATTTCTCAAAAGAAGACATTTATACAGCCAACAGACACATGAAAAAATGCTCATCATCACTGGTCATCAGAGAAATGCAAATCGAAACCACAATGAGCTATCATCTCACGCCAGTTAGAATGGCAATCATTAAAGAGTCAGGAAATAACAGACGCTGGAGCAGATGTGGAGAAATAGGAACGCTTTTACACTGTTTGTAGGAGTGTAAATTAGTTCAACCATTGTGGAAGACAGTGTGGCAATTCCTCAAGCATCTAGAACCATTTTTGGTCAATGGTATTTCTACCATTTGACCCAGAGATCTTGTTACTGTGTATATACCCAAAGGATTATAAATCATGCTACTGTAAAGACACATGCACACATATGTCTATTGTGGCACTATTCACAATAGCAAACAATTGGAACCAACTCAAATGTCCATCAATGATAGACTGGATTAAGAAAATGTGGCACATATACACCATGGAATACTATGCAGCCATAAAAAGGATGAGCTCATGTCCTTTGCAGGGACATAGATGAAACTGGAAACCATCATTCTCAGCAAACTATCACAAGGACAGGAAACCAAACACCTCATATTCTCACTCACAGGTGGGAATTGAACAGTAAGAACACTTGGATACAGGGCAGGTAACATCATACACCAGGGCCTGTCAGGGGTGGGAAGCTGGAGGAGGGATAGCATTAGGAGAAATACCTAATGAAAATGACGAGTTGATGGGTGCAACAAACCAACATGGCACATGTATACCTATGTAACGAGCCTGCACATTGCACACATGTTTCCTAAAACTTAAAGTATAATAAAAATGTCAATAATGTATTGTAATGTTTGTAAAGTATGTAAAAATAAAAAGTAGGACAACAATAGCATAAAGAAAAGAGGTAAAAGGGAAGTAAATGATGGTAATATACATGACTGTTATAACACTATTAAATAATGTACATGAAGGGTATAATACTGTTTGACGAAAATAAGCCACAAATGTGTATGGTAAACCCTAGAGCAACCAGTAAAGTAATGAAACCAATAGGTATAGCTAAAACCTTTACCTTTCCAATAGTGGAAAAAACATAAATCATAAACAAAAACTTAATCAAGTTTTAAAATAAAGGGCTGGTGGGGAAAATAGAAAATGAATTACAAGATGTTAGGTTATTACTATATCACTAATTATTTTAAATGTAACTGATCTAAGCACTCCAATTAAAATGGAGAGATTGTCAGATTTGACTTTAAAAAAGAAAAATTCAACTATCCATCATCCATGAAATACTTACTGTAGTATAAACACACTTATAAATTAAAAGTAAAAGAATGAGAAAAAGTATACCATACAAACAATAAAAAATAAAGAGTGTGAAGTGAATATAAGAATATCAGAAAAAGGAATTGTTTCAGGTATAAAGAGGAACATTTCATAATGATAAAGCGATTAACTGATCAAGCAAACATGCAATCTTAAATATATATGCACCTGATAACAATTTTTTAAAGTAAGAACTGATAAAACTGAAAGTCGAAATAGACATCCATAATCTTAATTGGAAATTTCAATATTCTTCTCTCAGTTATTTCTAGAACAAGTAGACAAAAGAATCACTAAGGATACAGAAGACTTGACCAATATTATTGGTCAACCAACCTAATCAACATTTATAGAACACATCACCCAACTAGAGCAGAATAGACATTATATTCAAGTACGCATAGAATATTCAGCTAGATTATATGCTGTACACTTAAATAGGTCTTAATAAATTCAAGAGAACTGGAATTATACAAAGTACATTCTTTACTGCAGCAGAATCAAACCAGAAATTAATAACAGAAAGTTAGATGGGAAATCCCCAAACATTGGGAAATTAAACCATAGAAGTAAAAATAAACCATGGGCCAAATGAGAAATCACAGGCGAAATTAGAAAATATTTTGAACTGAGTGAAAATGAAAACTCAACATATCAAAATTTCTGGGATTCAGCTAAATCAATGCTTAGAGGGTAATTTACAACATTACATGATTATATGAGTGGGGAAAGGGTCTTAAATCAATTATCTAAACTTCTACCTTAAAAAGCAAGAAAAATAAAATTAAATTAAATTTGAAGTAAATTGAAGGACACTGATAATGTAAATGCAGAAACCAATAAAATAAAAAATGGACAAGTAATAACAGAAAAAGCTATGAAACCAAAAGTTGGTTATTTGAACACATCAGTAAAATTGATAAGCCTGTAGTTTAAGTTAACAAATTCATTATGACTTGCCTGAGACTTTCTCAGTGTTAATACCAAACATTTCACATTTCAGGAAGCCTTTCAGTCCTGGGTAAACTGGGAGCATTGGTCACTTTACTGTAGCCAGATTTATCAGAAAAGAGAAAAAGAAAACACAAATTACTAATTTCAAGAATGAAAGAGAGATATCAATATATATCTGAAAGAGAGACATCAATATATATCCTAAAGACTTTGAAAAGATTATAAAAGAATATTACAAATAACTTGATACCAATAAATTTGACAACTTAGATGGACTGTAAAAATTTATTGAAAGAAAAAACACAATACCAAAGCTTACTCAAGAAGACAGATAATTTGAATAGCTCATTATATAAAAATAGTAACAAAAATTTTAAAAATAAATTTATAGTTCTAAGCTTTTTCACAAAGAAGTTTCTAGGTCCAGATGATTTCACTGATAAAGTCTGCCAAACATTTTTAAAAGTATTAAAACTGGCCAGGAGCAGTGGCTCACAACTGTCATCCCAGCACTTCGGGAGGCCGAGGCGGACTGATCACCTCAGGTCAGGAGTTTGAGACCAGCATGGCCAACACGGTGAAAACCCATCTCTACTAAAAATACAAAAATTAGCTGGGCGTGGTGGCGGGTGCCTGTATCCCAGCTACTCGGGAGGCTGAGACAAGAGAGTTGCTTGAACCTGGGAGGCAGAGGTTGCAGTGAGCCGAGATTACACCATTGCACTCCAGCTTGGGCAACAAGAGTAAAACTCCATCTAAAAAAAAAAAAGCATTAAAACCACTTCTACAGAAATGATCCCACAAAAAAGAGAAAGAATTTCTAACTCACTTTCTGAGGCTAGCATTACTCTGATACTAAAAGGAGACAAAGACATTACAAAAGAATAAAACTATATAGATCAATAGATTGCTTGAATATAGATGTCAAATTTCTTAACAAAAATTTTAGCAAATCTAATCCAGCAATGTATAAAATAGATAAGAAATTAAGACCAAGTTAGTTCTATCCCAGCAATGTCAGCTTGACTTAGCATTCAGAAATCATTAGTGTAACTCTCATCATATTAACAGACCAAAATAGAAAAAACTCTATCATTATCTCAATAGATGCAGAAAAAGCATTTGATAAAATTCCACACCCCTTCATGATAAAAGTTTTTAGCAGCATAGGAATAAAAGGGATTGTCCTCAATCTGATAAAAGGCATATAGGAAAAGCCTGCAGCCTATAATACACCTAACAATGAAAACAGAAAAATATTGAATGCTTTCCTACTAAGAAAAAAGAAATGCTGCCCTAACACTTATTTCTATTTGACTGTGCTACACAATGATACATTACTAATATTCTGATCCTTTGGAATATAAGCTTGTGTGAGTATGACCCCAGACACAAATAGTCAGAACATTTAAGCCTAAATTGAGACTCCCTGACTTAATTCTCCCTTGGCTAACCAGGAAAAGACAATTCAGGTCTTCCTATGTGTAATAGGTTGTACTTTCTGAAAGCAGCTACTGAGGCAGTATTTGGGGAGCTAACACCTATGAAAGGAAGGGAGAGAAAGCAGAATTGGGCAGAGGGAGAACTCAAGCCACACTGTAGACCCAACAAATCTTGGTCAACCCAATGAAGAACTCTGGAGCAAATATGGCTCAGCAAAGCACACCAGACCAGAGTGACTGAAATAACAGAGCTTTCATATTCCCACCTCACTTAATGAGCAGCTGAGGGTTGTCCTAGGAAGGGCATGACCTTTAGCAGGGAAACTCTGCTGCTGAGGCAGCCCTGAGTTGCTGACACCTAGAGACTGCCTGATGACTACATCATGTGGCTGAGAAGTTCTTCCCTCAAAGTGGGGATCTCTCTTGAAGTGGGGTGCTCCTCTGCATCCACAGCATTGTATACCCTCTTAGAATGCTTCCTCATGGCACTGCAATGTTACTAAATTTTCCCCTACTCTTCCCAAGAGTTCATTTTTTTAAAGCTTATAACATATTATTTCAATGGACATACTGATACTTAAAAAAGTAAAGTCTAGAAAGTATTGTCTTAAACAAAGGACTAATATCCAGAATCTACAAGGAACTCAAACAAATGATCAGGAAACAAACAACCCCATCAAAAACGGGCTAAGGATATGAATAGACAGTTCTCAAAAGAAGATATACAAGTGGTTAACAAGTATATGAAAAAATCCTCAACATCACTAATGAGCAGCGAAATGCAAATCAAAACCACAATGTGATACCACCTTACTTCTGCAAGAGTGGCCATAATTTAAAAATCAAAAACTAATAGATGTTGGCATGGATGTGGTGAAAAGGGAACACCTTTCTACTGTTGGTGGGAATGTAAACTAATGCAACTACTATGGAAAACAGGTCAGGTTTCTTAAAGACCTGAAAGAACTATCATTTGATCCTACAATCCACTACTAGGTGTGTACCCAGAGGAAAAGAAGTCATTATATGAAAAAGATACTTGCACATCCATGTTTATAGCAGCACAATTGCAAAAATATGGAACCCACCCAAGTGCCCATCAATCAACGAGCGGATAAATAAACTGTGATATATATATACACACACACATATATATATATACACATACACACACACACACATACACACACACACACACACACACACACACCATGGAATACTACTCAGCCATAAAAAGGAATGAAATAATGGCATTTGCAGAAACCTGGATGGAGACCATTATTCTAAGTGAAGGAACTCAGGAATAGAAAACCAAATATCGTATGTTCTCACTCATAAGTGGGAGCTAAGCTATGAGAATGCAAAGGCATAAGAATGATACAATGAACTTTAGGGACTCAGGGGAAAGTGGGGGAGGTTGGTGAGGGATAAAGTACTTCACATTAGATACAGTGTACACTGCTCAGGTGATGGGTGCACCAAGATCTCAGAAATCACCACTAAAAAACTTGCTCATGTAACTAAACACCACCTGTTCCTCCAAAACTTATTGAAATTAAAAAAAGGAACTGTTGTCTTATGAAACTTGCTTTAATGATTTGACACAAAAACTATTTAACATAATATCGATGTTTTACTTGTAACTAGGTGCTACAAAGAATAGTAAACTCAGTTATCATTATCTTCCACTTACTCATCTAAAGTGCATGGTACACTCCTTCTATACAACGGGCACTCTAGTAACTACTGAAGATACGAAAACAAATACAATATGGTAAGAATGAGCAAATAATCTAAGACATGCTTCCTGTCCTCTTAGAGTGTATAGTTTTCCATGTGAAGACAATAAAGAATCAAGTAACAATAAAGCAATGTGCTGCCTGGACTTGGGGCAGACAGAAGAGATGGTTTTGTGGCATTTGAGATGGTCCTCAGGACAAAATGTTGGATAGAAGAGGATGGAAGGACATCTTAGGCAGAGTTGGCAACATAAGCAAGGCTGGAAGCGTGCATAGTCCACTTTGACTGTTGTGTAAGTTAGGACTGGCAGAATGAGGGAAAGGAGCATCAAATGCTGGCTGGGACGGCTTGAGAGTGGTCTTGAACATTATGCTAAGGAGGCTTGATGGATCCCATGGAGGCTGTGGATAGACCAAGGCAAATTAATTCCTAGGACTGGACAGCTTGATGCATGTGTCCTTCCAGGTTAACAGCATCCTTTTTTGTTTTTTGTTTTGTTTTGTTCTATTTTGTTTTAATTTAGAAAAACCAAAACTTTCTTTGTCCTTGTTTCAGGCCTTATCCTTACATATGTTTCAGGACTCTTGATTTGTTTTCTTTTCAAATCTATCATGTTCTTATTCTTCCATGTTATTTCTGTCCATGGCTTCTAAAAACATGCCCCTCATCCCTTTGTTAAGCAAGACAGAGATTTCAGGTCACATCGGTAATAGCAAAATCTTGAGCCACAATAGAAACCCATCATCCTACAACAGAATACCATCATCCAGTGGGCAACAGACAAATATGCCCATCCCTTCATCACGTCCTTCTCTTTTGACCAGTGCTGAAAAGGAGGGGTAGCATTGTGCCTGCATTTTATGCTCTCTGCAGGTTTTGTTTTCTCCTTCAAATTTCTGCTCTATCTAGATGGCCTTTCAACAGGACTAGATATAAATACTTTATTTTGACACAATCCCTTAGAAATCAGGAGAAATTGAACAGGTTCACTTAACTCAATCAATTTCTAGAAAATCTGTCTCTGAATAACACAGCTGATTTACACATGGTAAGTAAAACAGGAATTAGCAAATTTTTCTGAACTTGTAAAATGTTTTTAAGACACTCTGATGAGTCAGTGTTTAATCCCTTCTCCCATAAATAGAATGAAAGATCTTTGCCATGTTTTCTCTTAAGTAAATATATTTTAAAACTGTGCCTACATAGTGTTCCAATTTTCTTTTCAGCTGTCTCTGTGAATGGACATAGCAGCTGGAATGAAGGAGAACACATCACACCTCAACTTCGTATTTCCTGCCTTTTGTTTTCTTGAATCATAGCCTTGATGTTGTTTAAATAGTGTGCTATGTATTTAATTTCCTTCTTCTCTTCACAAAGACCAAACAATTTTTTAAAATCACCCCATCTTTCACAGCAGGTTATAAAAGTGTTCTTGAGTTGAAATTGAACTGGTCTCTTATTTAAACATATAAATATATATTTGGGCATTCTAATTCACTGGTCATTTATTTTATTGGTTCACTACTTAAGCAGAAATGTATTTGTGCACATTTTATCCATGTGGTGTGTTTTGTATTTAAAGATAACACCGCTGATAGTGGCTGCTAATTGTATGCACAGATGGTTGAACAAAGAACATCCATCTTCCAAGGTACATGTATGCAAAGTCTGTCCTTCACTATTAGCAGACTATGTTGTTTGTGACTCTCCTCCTTCTTTTCAGGTCCTCCCAGAGGAGCCAAAGATATGTGGAGGTCTAGAAGGGCATTTAGATATTATTAAGCCTGACTACCAGCTGAACCAGGCACCCAACATTCTCCAGCCTCTGCTTGCAACTTTCAGTGTTAAAACATTCAGCTCCTCAAAAAGGCAGCCCATTTCATTGTCACTTATCTCCAATTATTAGAAAATGCTTCCTTTAACTGAGCCAAAGATTTCCTTCATCTAACTTCCACCTATTTGTAGTGCCCTTTGGACCTACACAGAATAAGTACAGAGGAGTCTTCTCACATCTTCTCTTTTGTCTTCTTCAAACGAAGATTTATCATTTCCTTAAGGAGTTCCTCACTATCCTGATAACTGCATCTAATCCCATATCAATTTGTCAATTTTCCCCTTTGATGTAGCTCCTGAAACTCCTGGTGTGGCCTGAGCAATGTAGTAATACAGAGAAAGGCATACCTCCCCCTTTCTTCTTTAATTCTTATATAACTAACTTACACTTCAAATACATTTTTCATATGTAGTTAAGTAATTATTACAGCTAGAGTTTGTCTCTTTGAATATTGAATCTAAAATGTAGGACTTTGCAATTAAATCTCATCTTGCTTCTTTCTTCCTATTTGTCCAGAGTTATTTTTGCCAGTTCTATCAGCAAACACTAGTTTTCCCTTCAAGCTTGGTTTCATCTGAAAAGCTGAAAAACATAGCCTTTATGTCTTCATTTAAGCCATGGATGAAAACATTGCATAATGCTGGACTCAATATGGAGCTCCTTGATCTGGTATCGAAGATTCATATCCCTCTTAAGTTTGTATCAATTTATTAATCAACTCACCCCATTAATGGTCCTTCAGCCACTCATCTCTGGCTAAATATCTGTCTTATTCAAAAATATATAAGAGAAATTCTATCAAATGGTTTACTCAAATTATGCCAGATCACAACAACACTTTCTTGACCTACAAACTAACAATCCAGTCACAAGTGGATTAGATGTCCCTCCTAAGTGCTTCAATAGCAAACTATACTCATGCTTGTTACAGCAACTAATATGCTGCATTGTAATCACATATTTGTATATATTTTTGTGCCAATTAGATTTTAGATTCTTTGGTGGCAAGGACTAACTCTTTTTTATTTACCTTCATATTCCTATTACTTACTGATGAGACAGGGTGGTTAGTAGATACTCAATAGATGCTGGTTAAGTGAATGAATAAATTAAGAGTGGGATAATATAATAGAAGAAGTTGTTTGGCAGGATATGTTGTGTCCAAATTGTTTGTATGTAAGTGGAATAGATTTCCACCTTAGTAGGTTAGCTGACGTTAGGAGAAAGGGTTACCTTGACAATACGGATTTTAGAATAATTAGGATAATAAGTGAAATTAAAACCAAGACCGTAAGTCTTGGGAGACAGCGTTGGGTGAAAATGAAAGGGATGCAATAAGGCATATTGAATAAGGAGATGAAATTCTAGCGTGAAACTGCCTGAATATAAATAAGTTCTGCTACTTTCTCGGACAAGTAATAACCTCACGGGCTTCGTATTAGAAGAAGTTTTTGTCAAGACGTAGCAGGAGAAGCCTGATTTCAGTGGCCAGAGGAAAGGCTAGGAGGTAAGCAAGTGGAGACGGCATGTATTGATGATTCTTGCAAAGGTTGACTGTTGAGGGAGAGAGGACAGAGGCTGAACATGGGAGGAGGTCAGGGAATTTCTTTGCTTGTTTGTAAGACAGGCTTGATATGCACAGGGTTATAGGCTGGGGAAAAAGTAGTCATTTGAGAACAAAAGAATTTGGAATTACAGAATAGAAGAAGGTAATTAGGTAAGAACAAGACCCGAGAATAAACAGGAGGTAGGAGGAAGGCTCAAAAGGAAAAAAGAGAGACCTCTGTTCCTCATCAGCCCATCATATCCTTGATAACAAAGGAAGTATGGTACTTATCTTTGTACAGCAGGTGGTTAATGAATGCTGAAACCATTTTCTAGGGTGGGAAGAAAGGGAGATAGTATGGTGTGCATAGATGTAGGTAGGCGAGGGCAGCCAGCCAATGAGCTCTGTATGCTCTGTGGGATGAGCAATGATGACATTGGAGAAAGAAGACTCTAGGGTTGAGTAGTGAGCTTGAAAAGAATAGTTGAGGGGGAACTCAAAGGGAGCAGACCAGGGTCAGTATGAGGATAATTGGTGGAAACAAGACAGGGGTTGATTATTCAAATCTCAAACTGTGTTTATTGAGCACCTACTATGTGCCAGGCACTGTTCTAGGTGAATGGTAAATATAGCAGCAAACAAAACAGAGATTTTCCCTGCCTTCACAAAGCTCACATTTTAGTGGATGAGACAATCAAGTAAGCAAACATGGATAATTTCGATAGTGTGTTATAAAGGAGGTTAGCAAAGTAATGACTAGACTAGACATTGACTAGAGGTGGGAGGGGATAGCATTTGCATGTACAGTAGTCAAAGAAATCTTCACTGAAAAAGTAACATTTGAGTTAAGCTGGAGGAAGAGCAGTGGGGTCCTGATTAACTCACTCTCAAAAGAGAAGAAAGCAAGCCTCAATTTGTAAGTTTGCTGATTTTCATGGTGTAAAATTACAACAGTCAATTTCCAGGCACTAACATACATGACATTACTGAATGCAGAGCTGGGAAGAAAGGCACACATTTGGTCCTGTCTCTAGAGGAAGAGCATGTGAAAAGACACTGCAGCAGGAAGGAGCTCAGGATAATTGGAAATAAGAAATAGGCTATTGGGGAAGGAAGAGTGTGGAGAGTCAGAGAAACTGGCAAATGCTAGATTTTCCACATAAGAAGCTGGGTGGTATTTTAAATGAAATGGGATTAAATCTAATTTACACAGTTAAAAGCTCATTCTCATTGTTATGAGGAGAATGAATATGGGCAATAAACGAAGCAGGTAGCCATTTAGGTGTTATTGAAGTTATCCAAGCAAGAATTACAATGAGGAGGTGAGAAAGAAATGATGCAAATAAATTTGGGAACATATTTTGGAGGCAGAAAAGAGGAATTATTGGTGGATTGGATGTTACAATTTAAGGAAGGGATCACAAGAGAATAATTCCTAGGTTATTATCTTGACCAACTGGGAGATTTCTGATGTCATTTATTGAAATGTAGAAGAGTAGGGGAAAATAGGTTTGGGTTTTGAAACTGATTTGAGATACATATTAGGCATTCAAGTGAAAATGCCAAGTAAGCATTTAGATACATGAATCCAGAACTGAGGGGAAAGATATAGATTTTCAACTCATTTGCATAAAAGATGACAGTTGAATGGCTGGACTGGTTGGAATTAAGTAAAGTGTGTTGGTAGAGTAGATTAATCCCTGAGGCGCTCAAGTATTTAGTGGTCAGCTAGAAAAGAAGTCAGTGAAGGAGACCAGACAGAATGAACAATGAAAAAAGAGAGAAATGGGTCATTGTGCTGTCACAGAAGCCTAGAGGAGAAAGTATTTCAAGAAGGAGGAACTGGTCACTGTGTTGAATGTCGCCGAAAGGTCAAGTACCATGTAGGAGACAAGCGCTCGTGTGTGAAGCAACATGGAGGCCATGGATCGTCTTGAGAAGAGACATTTCAGGCCCTGGTGATGCAGAGTGAATCAGGGCGACAAAATCAAGTCTGACATGGCAAAGCAGAAGCTTACTTAGACTGCTCCATCCCAAAGGTCCTCTCTCCCCTAGAGAAGCTGGTAGAAGACAGCAGGAGACTAACAGGCTCTCTCAGTCCACCCACTAAATAACTGTGCAATTCTAGCAAGCCAAGAAACCTCTCTGGACTTCCATCTTCTCATCAGTAAAATTAGATGCTCTGAAATTCCATTTAATCATTTATTCATTCAGCAAATTAGTATCCAGCAGCTGTTCTATGCCAGGTCCTGAGTATGAAGACCATGTCTCTGTCTTTGAATGATTGTCTCTGATGTATGGACTTGCATCATAAACTTTTTTGTGTATATACGTTGCTTACCTCCCCAATGATACAATAAGGTCCATCTTGGTATCTCCCATAGGCTCTCATACAGTGACTGGCACATATTGTGCACTTAATATTGGGGTCATAAATATAGTGTGCTATTAAAATATTTATTTTTTATGATTAATATACAAATCCTGACTCTATCATTCATTACTTGGGCAAGTTACTTATCTCCTCTGTGCCCCAGGTTCCTTAAGTGTAAAATTGGGATAACATCAAAATCACAAAATATTGTGGGAATTAAAATGGGAACCTGGTATGTAATAATCTATTATTCTTAATAATACATACTCAAGGTAGAAAAGCCAGAAAAAAATAAAATTTACAAAGAGGCAAACTAGATTTTTTTACAACTTCACAACTAGAGATAACCATTGCTAATATTTTGATGTATGTCCTTCTCATTCTTTCTTTGAATGATGCATTGAGTTATATCTTGCACTCAAGTGGCTCGAATAGCAGTTGTAGATGATGGTGCTTTTATTGGAAATACCGTGCAGAGCTCTTAATATCATGTCTTTTGGTTTCCCTTTGTGCAAAAGAAAGTAACATCATATCCATGCTATTACATTTTAACATACATATAATAAAAACTCCCAATTATCTGAGTGTTTGCAGTTTTAATTCTAAGCATTTAATATACATTTTCTTATTGACTTGACATAATAACCCTTTGCGGTAGGTATTATCCCCATTTTATTGATGAGGAAAATGAGGGTTATGGAACGCGGCATTATAATTGTTCATTGGTATCCACTTCTGTCTTCTTTCTGTGCACATGGAAGTAACTATGCTCTGCCATATGGATATTAGTTGTGGTCATATGGATTCTGTCCAGTGAAAAGGAAGCAGAAGTAATGTTGTTTTTTTCTGGATAGGAACATTTAGTTGTTGATGCTTAATTCTCCACTTAACCTTTCTTGTGCCATGGTGATCCAGGAAACCAGTGCAGACGTGTAGGGTTAATGCTGAGCCATCATGAGGAGAACAGCTGTGCTGGAGAGCTGCCCAGACCTGTATCAGACTTTGCTTAAGCAAGAAATAAACCTTTCTTGTTTTAATCCATCGAAATTGTGAGATTGTTTTTTACTGCAGCATAAGCCGGCCTACCTGGACCAATAGAGGGCACTTAAAAGACTCCCCAAGGCCACAAAGCTAGTAAGTAGTGCAGCCAGGATTTGGATCAAGACCTGTGTGACCCAAAGCCCATGTCTAATAGCTTATCTAAGAAGAGCCAGGTAAAGATTTAGTGAGAAACAGATAATAGACCCACTCTAGCAGTTACTGTCATCAGCTTTCTTATGTCACTGTGAATGTGATGATAATAGCATTATCTTTGAAGTTACATAGCATTTCTCCAGATCTGCACATGTTGGGGAAAAATAAGCAAAACAAACTAACCTTACCATTGATGATGGGATAGATGTTTTAGACATGTGAGAATAAGGGAAAAAGTTATGTTAAACTTGTGAAGCAAAAGAGGGCAGATAGCAAACATGGGAAACATTAAAATTAAATACTATTAATAATAACCTTTTACCCAGAAAGAAGTTTTAATCATAAATCCTTTAGAGTATCTCTGGGAAGCTAATTCAAAGATCAAAGTGAAAGAAGCAAAGGTATTAAAATTGGTTAAGTCAAGCAGTTGGATGAAATGTTTGAAACACATAAATTGCTGAATCCCAGCCAGGTTGAATGATTACAAGAGGACAATACAGGCAAAATACAAAATCAAGATAGTTTTCAGACAAAAACTGTTAAAACAGCATCAAGTCCTGTGTTGTATGAAGAACAATGACGGCAATCCCATAATTTGTGGAAAGAGTCCTTCACCACCAGCATCTAATTGCTGGCATGTCTTTTCCAAGAATGGAGGCAGAAGTCGTGTAGTTAACTTTTGTCTACTTCGTCCTTCATAATGGAAGATCTATTAAGATTGAATATTAAATTATTCAAATAAATTAAAGACAGCATCTTCTTATTGTCTCTTACCCATGAACACAGTGTGATCAAATTAGTCATTTCTTAAAACCAGAACATAAATAGAAAAAGGAATCTCTCTCCTAGGTCAGCAGACAAGGAAGGAAATGGCTCCAACTGCCTATTTCCCTAATCCCAGGACAGGATATTTTCATAGTCCTTGCACTCTCCCTTTAGGGATAGATGTGATGGGTGACAAATGACGTGTTAATGACTCCCCCTGGACCAAAGTTTAGATGTTTGTGAGTCTCTGCCAAGGCTCTTGTCCAGGGAGAACCAAAGGAAGGGGATTGGGTCTTGGTGCATCATTCAAATAGAATGAATGTAGCATCAACTACAATAACCCTGGGCCATGACAAGGGTTCCAGCATCTTCTAGTGCTCCTCAGAAGCTCCGTTCATGAAAATTAGGCCTACTTCTCCCATGGCCATCTCCACCATGGCTTCATCAGCACTAGTTTAATTGCTTTATCTAATATAAGACATTTATAATCAAGAATTTAAAAAATTGTATGGTCAAGTTGTGCTGAGCATTACAAGGTTGTCTCTAATGTTCTGACACTCTAAACCCATAAATTATCAAATGCTAAAGTCAAATAATGTTTACTCTACCTTTCCTCTTTTGGAGACCATCATAATATTGTGAAGGAGTTCCTCACAATAAGGATGTGCTTTTGCCATCTTGATGGAGTCTCCTTCTGCTGGTACAGTGTGTAAAAGTACTATGGTCCTGCATAAACCCTCCCTATGAGTGTAAAGAGAGTCCCATGTGGCTGGGCACAGTGACTCATGCCTCTAATCCCACCACTTTGGGCAGCCAAGGCGGGAGGATCACAAGGTCAGGAGATTGAGACCATCCTGGCTAACACAGTGAAACCCTGTCTCTACTAAAAATACAAAAACTTAGCCAGGCGTGGTGGCATGCAACTGTAATCCCAGCTACTCAAGAGGCTGAGGCAGGAGAATCACTTGAACCTGGGAGGCAGAGGTTGCAGTGAGCTGAGATCGTGCCACTGCACTCCAGCCTGGGTGACAGAGCAAGACTCTGTCAAAAAACAAACAAACAAAAAAACCAGAGCCCCATGTACTACAGATCTGTTTATAATTTCCTAGCTTGTTGGCCTAAACACAGCTTGGGTTTCCAGGGACATGGAACAGGCTCCTAACTGGTGGCTTGGTGACATTAAGTCTCTCCACCTGAAAGTCGCAACTTGCCTGCAGTCAGAGTTCTTGTTCTTCCCAATCAGCTCTCAGCATTTCTCTGCTCACAAAAGGAAAATCCCAATTTCTATGCTGGCAAAAAGTATATGAAGAGTTCATATTTGTTCAACAAGCACTTATTAAACACCTACCATTTGCTGGCCTTGTGCTAGATAGTAAGGGCTCAGACTCAAATTTTACCTCCTTCCAAATAAGTAGTAAGAGCTGGGAGTTGGATAGAACTCCAAGATCTGTTTGGAATTTTGGCTTTGTTTTTTACTAGCTTTGTGACTTTGTGCTAGAAACAACCTCTCTAAGCCTTTTTTCTCCTATCGCTAAAACATGGGCAATGACAGTGTTCATCTAATTAGGGTCATGTGACTACTTAATGAATGGACATAGTGAGTTAGAACCGTGCCTAGCACATAATTAGACCTCTTCAAATGTTAATTCTTCTCACTATTGTTATTCTCATTTTACAGGTAAGTTGAAGATGAGAGAGATGAAGTACTTTGTTAGTACGAGCAAGAGCTAGAACAAACTAGGTCTACCTGAAACCATGCTATACCCTGTTTTTCCAACATTAACATGTAGGAAAGCCTAGATGTTTTCCATCTCTCCATTTCAACATCCACATGCCCGTTTCATCCTTAACCTGGTTCATATCGTGGTTGTAGGATGGCTGATGTGGAGGTCAGGGCTATGTCATTCCTGGTTCCTGTCCACTTAGAGAAAAAGATTAAACCCATCCATGTGTCTCTTATTTGAGAGCAAGCGGAAACATTCACGGCAAACCTATCTTGTCATCACTTTGGTCAAAACCGGGTCACATGGCCATTGAGTCACTCATTTATAGGTGGGATGGAAATGTCCTCAGAGTTTTGGGCCCCTTGGAATTTTCAGGGCACTTCCTTACTGATTTCCTTACTTACTTTATTTATATTCCTTATAACTTTTTAGACTGGAAAGATTTAAGTATGTTTAACTATCTGTAGTTCAAGCCGTGATGGATAATAGATTGTAACAGAGAATGGTGGCAAAACTGATAGCATAAAGATCCCATAAATGAGGAAGAGGACAGGAGCCAAAGCATTGGTGGAGAATGGGGGGAGTTGTTCTCAAGTAAGAGAGGGACCCCTCCTCCATTATAACAGGAGACACAGAGCAGATGGGTCCCCATCTAGGCAGGTGACTGGCCAACCTTGCTCCCTTCAGAGGTCTGAGTCAAAGCCACCCACTGCACACTTTTAGTTGCATCTACTTCTAAAGGGACAAGTTTTTTGCTACCTAAGCAGGTGCGCAACCCACCAGAGGAAATTATTGAAAAGTGTGTCCTCGCCCACAGTGCTAGCATTTCCAGCTGGGCTTTTTTTTTTTTTTTTTCAATCAAGGTTTGACATTGAAGAACGTGTTCTAAGAAGCATAGAGTGTTTAGTTTCCTCTTTGGATAATGCCTCCTCCTCTAATCACTGATACCTCATGACAAGCTCTGGCTCTTTGGACAAAGTGACCCAGAAAGCCACAGGCTGGTGGGTCAAGATAAACTAGGAAAGCTAAGAATACACCCTCCACATTTGTCAAAGTTCCCTTAAAGAAAACAGTTTCCTCCAAGATATTTATTACTTACAAAGGAAAAATAGTAACTTCACAGAAAAAAAAAAAAAAAAACCTGGCAGACACCAATTAATCAATCTATTAAAGTTAATATCACCAGTAATGAGACATATTGACTTCCTGTACTCCTTGATAGGATGAACCCAGAAGGGCACAGCCCTTTTGTGGTATTCATGATGATAATGCATTGCCATGATCTAAATATGTGAAAACATCAGACCAACTCAAATCAAAAGACATTCTACAAAAACTGACTTCAAAAGAACTGAGGTTATGCAAATGTCCTTCTACAATTGATTGCCTAAACAAACTGGTCCATTAAACCATGGAGTACCACTCAGCAAGAAAAATAAATGAATTATTGACCAATGCAACAACTTGGATGGATCTCAAAAAAATTAGGCTGAGTGAAAAAAAGCCAATCTCAAGAGATTACATACTGTATAACTCTATTTATATGATATTCTTGAAATGACAAAACTATAGAGATAGAGAACAAATTAATGGCTGCCAGGGATTGGGAGCTGGGGATAAAGGGAAGTAGCTATAGAAGGGTAGCACTGGGAGTCCTTGAGAGAGAACTGTTCTCTAGTGGTGGCCACATGAATCTACACATGTGATGAAACTGAACAGAACTTATACAATCAGACACACACACACACACACACACTGATACACACAAGTCCATGTGAAACTGGTGAAATCTGAAGAAGATCCATGTTCCTCATCAATGTGAATTTCCAAGTTATGATATTACGCCACAATTATGTGAGATGTTACCAACGGGGGACACTAGGTGAGGAATATAGGGATCTCTCTGTATTATTTCCTACAACTGCATGTGAATTTAAAGTTATCTCAAAATAAAAAGTTTTAGAAATATACATTGAAGTTGTCAAGAAAAGATTTGGGACAATTACAGATTGGAAGAGACTAGGGAATCATGATAACTAAAGGCAATTTGATATCCTGAATTAGATCCTGGGCCAGAAAAAGGACACTAGCGGAATAACATCTGTAGTTTGGCCCATAGTGTTGCACAAATGTTCATTTCTTATTTATGATCAATGTATCATTGTTAAGTATGACAGTAACACTAGGGAAAGCTAGTTGAAGGATACACAGGAACTCTCTGTACTATTTTTGTAAATTTTTCTATAAGTTTAACAAAATTTCAAAATCAAAAACTAAATAGAGTCTATAAGGAAAGATTTCTTCTATCTTAATAAAAATCTGATAACTGCTTTTTAAATATAAATTGAAAAGCTAGCAATTAGAGTAAGCAAAATTAAAAACGAAGTGAAAACAAAGGGTATATGTAATTTCATAATATTTTTACCTATAGATTTCTTCAAGGTTAGAACCATTGAGAGCAGCTGTAATATAAAATCGTCTTCTATTTTTCCTTCCAGGTGACTCTACAGTCCACTCTCCTAAATTTCCCCATCTGGTGCTCGTATCTTAGAGCAACTCTCTGCTCCTGATCATCCTGTTCTGTGAATGTGCCACCTCCTACGCCCCTCACCTGCCCTTTCTAGTGGAGACCCAAGCTGGCCCTGTGGCCACCTTGGCTGATTCCAATGAACCCACTCAGGCTGTCTCTAGTCTAGAAGGGTGACCCCCCATGATTCAGTACTCTTTTCTACAGGATGGGTTGAAATGCTCGGTAAAGATCCCACCACATATCATAAATACGAGATAGATTTCTCCACACTCCTGGTCTCAGTGTCACACTCTCAGGTCCAGGGAACTCAGAAGAGACAACCAACTCCCACCCAGAAGTTGCACTGTGCAGGCATGTTCTTGGGTTCAGCTTCCGCCATGTTCCTAGGCCAAGTTATCTAAACAAGCCAGGTTTTGCTGTGGAGACTTTTTTCCTTCCTTTAAATAAGTACTTTTCCAAGCATGGAATTCAGAGGAGAGGTCACTTTCTCTTCATGGGAATCTGTCTGCTTTCTTTTTATGGTCATTTCTATATCGAGAAGGTCCTAGGTCCAATAAGCCATGAGGTATCCTAGCAAAGCTCTGAGCAAGTGTCCCCACTTCACTTGCTATCTCATTACCTCAAGTCTCATTCAAAGGCCACACTCCTCCAGTTCCCTTAGTCACTGATTTTTCTGTTCAAGTGGAAAGAAATACTTAATGCTACACCATTTGTTTCTTCTTTGGGTTCTTATCTGTGCAGCTCTGGTCCACGGCTGAACTGGTCTGGTTTTCATCCATCTAACTGGAGAGGTTATAGCAGGATGGACAGAAGTTTGGACATAGTGGTCTGGGAAAACTTCTCCCATAAACCTGACTTGATGCATCTGTCCTGCTGGCAGCGGAGGCCCACCAGGCTTCCAGCTGGCTCTTTGCCTCTTCCCGGATGAGGAGCTCCATTGGATGAGGAGCTCCATCATATTCTTTACTCTGGCAGAAGCAGGCTTCCTGTCCAAGATCCGCCCCAGAGAGGTAGGCATGTCATAGGTCAGGTATGCTGTGAGCAGTCTCCCATCCCAGCAGGTGCACAAGGAAGACCCACACATTCAGCAATGAGAATCAGAGTGGGGGATCAGACCTGCCAGTCCTTGCTTCTTCAGACCCACGTCTTCCTAAAAACAACCAAAAAATCCAGATCAATTGGGTGATTCTAGCTTACAATCGTCTATTTTGTATTTCAAAATAACTGGAAGATAATAATTGGAATTACAGAAAGGACAAATATTTAAGGTGATAGATATCCCAATTACACTGATTTAATCTTTACAAATTATCCAAATGTATGAAACTATCACATGTACTCCAAAAACTTGTACATCTATTATGTACTGCTAAAAATAAAACTAATTAAAAACACAAGAAACAAAGCACCCACATTCATCTTTGGTTATGTTAGGTGAACCAACAGAACTTAGAGCTAAGTTTCCAACATTCAGGCTCCTGAATAAATCCATTCATTTTTATACAGAAGATCGGGCCTAGAACTTCAGATACTTTATTTCCAAGCCAAAGTCCTCTGACACGAATGACTTTAAAGGAAATCTACCCATCTACTCAAATCCCACTGGTATAATGTTAAGAAAATCCACTGCATTAATATCTCTAGTTGTGGCTGACCAGGGGCATTGGCCACGAAGGAAAAAGGGAAATAGTCCAAGACAGGGAAGGAGCTGGTTGGTATCTCAGGCCTGCCTCAAGGGTCTGTGTCACTTTGGTGAAGTTGCTAGGCTGAGAGGGTTTCCAGGTCTCACAGACCGACCTCTTCCCACTGGCAGTCTGTTGGCACTTACTGAAGGTTGGCTAATGACTGTCACATGGGTCCACTTTAGATCCCTGCCCCAGGGCTCAGAGCACACTGCAGCCACAGCTCCAGGCACAAAGTGGCACCAGGAGGGGCCAGCCACTGTGCCTAGTACCCAGCCTCTCTGCACTTTCTGGTGCATCTGGAAGGTCCCGAAGGAGGGGTTCAGGGCCCCGGCTGCCATGGGCACTGTAGGTGGGGGAGATACTTCATGGAACTCAGTGACATTTTCTTTCTGTTTATTCTTTATGTTTTAATGGAATTCTGTGGTCCAGACTTGGTTTCAGGCTTCGTGCTCTCAGAGTCAGCTAAAGTACAAAGGGGGGAAAAAAAAGAGAAAGTAGTGGGAAAAATTAGATTCTTGATTTGTGTCCAGATGGTACTGAACAAAAATAGACTCAGAGATTCTCACTGCAAACTTGCCTCTGGTATGAAGCTCCCCCCACCCCCCTTCATTTAAAATCTTCTTGGTAGAAGAGGGAATGGGAATGGGAAAAATACTGGGAACGTTCATTTTTCTTTTTCCCAGCCATATATTAAAAGTCTTGCACAGGTTCCAGTTGAGGACTTTTGTGCAACACCAGGAGTCACACTACATGCAGGCGCCTGGGGTGATATGATTTCAACCAACTAGGAAGAGCCCCTCCGTTGGTGGCCTGAAGGCAGGATGGAGGGAGCAGTGTGCTCTGCTGGCAGCCCCAGCGTGTGACATGCTGGGAAGCCCAGCAGCAGCTGGCCCGGCTGTGGCTCTGAAGGGCCCAGCCTCAGCCCTGCTAGGAACAGAGCAGCCACCCACACCCCCTCTGGTGCCATGTTCATGGAGCTCACTTCAAAAGGGACACGGCCCCTGGGGCTCTGGGCCCGCCATACCTGCAGGGAGCAGCAACATTGGCACTTGTGCCATTCTCCTCCACTCAGAGAGAAGCTCACGGGGCTTTTCGGTGCCTGCTGGAAGGCCAGGTACAGAGTAGAGGGCACACAGTCCTGAGGAGAGCACGGAGAGCATTGAGGAAGTCCACTTGTTAGAAACACAAAAAACCTGACGGATTTAACAGCTCATGTGAGATTCCACAGAACATGGGCTTAATCACAAAACCAAAGCAACCCAGAACCCCATCTCTGCCAGCCTGAGGCCATACCCTGTGTGGTTCTCTCATCCCAAAGCTTGTCCCAGAATTTCTATCACTCCTTGGTGTTCTCTGGGAGCTCAGTCCATGAGCTACCAAACAGAACGGACGTGCTAAAGTCCAGGACCCCTCTCCACGGACCGGCAGCCCAATGGTGGTCAATCAGATGCCAACAAAATGAGCAGTGGCCAGTTAGAAGGTGCTGCTTTTTAATGCAACTTTCTCACAATTGGGTTTTCTTTCTAATATTTAGGAATAGTTAGGTGCTGGAGCTGGGCATGGGAATAGAGCCAAGCATTTGAGAGGCAGGAACCAGGCAGATGTCAGAAACAAGAACCAGCAGATGGTCCAAAGAAGGCATCTGTCTGAAGGCCAGGCCGCAAGGTGAGAGCTGCTGCCAGTCACCAAGACGGACACTACAGGAGAAGCACAGCCCAGAACGTGGCCTCAAGCACTGGGGTTTAGATGCAGGAACCTCTTTATAGCTGCCTGTGGCCACATCTGGGTTCAGGCCCTGATGCCTTTCAGAGCTTGAAGCTTTGAACTGAGACTGTTAAACTTCCTTAATCCTCTTCACCTGTGTGTTAAGTGTTTTCTCAATTTCAAATCAGCATTAGGTGGAACCTCATTGTGTGGACAATGCTATCAATATATTTGAAAAGAGAATATTTTGTTAATCTCTTTTTTAAAAAATGAGCTTCTGGATTCATTGATTTTTTGAAGGGTTTTTCGTGTCTCTATCTCCTTCAGTTCTGCTCTAATCTTAGTTATTTCTCGTCGTCTGCTAGCTTTGGAATTTGTTTGCTCTTGTATCTCTAGTTCTTTTAATTGTGATGTTAGGGCATTGATATTAGATCTTTCCCACTTTCTCCTGTGGGCATTTAGTACTATCAATTTCCCTCTAAACACTGCTTTAGCTATATCCCAGAGATTCTGGTATGTTGTGTCTTTGTTCTCATTGGTTTGAAAGAACTTATTTATTTCTGCATTAATTTCATTATTTACCCAGTAGTCATTCAGGAGCAAGTTGTTCAGTTTCCATGCAGTTGTGTGGCTTTGAGTGAGTTTCTTAATCCTGAGTTCTAATTTGATTGCACTGTGGTCTGAGAGACTGTTTGTTATGATATCCATCCCTTTGCATTTGCTGAGGAGTGTTTTACTTCCAATTATGTGGTAAATTTTAGAATAAGTGCTATGTGGTGCTGAGAAGAATGTATATTCTGTTGACTTGGGGTGGAGAGTTCTGTAGATGTCTATTAGGTCCGCTTGATCCAGAGCTGAGTTCAAGTCCTGAATATCCTGGTACATTTTCTGTCTCATTAAACTGTCTAATATTGACAGTGGGGTGTTAAAATCTCCCACTATTACTGTGTGAAAGTCTAAGTCTCTTTGTAGGTGTCTAAGAACTTGTTTTATGAATCTGGGTGCTCCTGTATTGGGTGCATGTATATTTAGGATAGTTAGCTCTTCTCATTGCATTGATCCCTTTACCATTATGTAATGGCCTTCTTTGTCTTTTTTGATCATTGTTGGTTTAAAGTCTGTTTTTATCAGAGACTAGGATTGCAACCCCTGCTTTTTTTGCTTTCCATTTTCTTGGTAAATATTCCTCCATCCCTTTATTTTGAGCCTATGTGTGTCTTTGCACGTGAGATGGTTCTCCTGAATACAGCACACTGATGGGTCTTGACTCTTTATCCAATTTGCCAGTCTGTGTCTTTTAATTGGGGCATTTAGCCCATTTACATTTAAGGTTAATATTGTTACATGTGAATTTGATCCTGTCATTATGATGCTAACTGGTTATTTTGCCCATTAGTTGGTGCAGTGTCTTCATAGTGTTGATGGCCTTTACAATTTGGCATGTTTTTGCAGTGACTGGTAATGGTTTTTCCTTTCCATGTTTAGTGCTTCCTTCAGGAGCTCTTGTAAGGCAGGCCTGGTGGTGACAAAATCTCTCAGCATTTGCTTCTCTGTAAAGGATTTTATTTCTCCTTTGCTCATGAAGCTTAGTTTGGCTGGATATGAAATTCTTGGTTGAAAATGCTTTTCTTTAAGAATGTTGAATATTGGTCCCCACTCTCTTCTGGCTTGTAGAGTTTCTGCAGAGAGATCCACTGTTACTCTGATGGGCTTCCCTTTGTGGGCAACCCAGCCTTTCTTTCTGGCTGCCCTTAACATTTTTGCCTTCATTTCAACCATAGTGAATCTGATGATTATGTGTCTTGATGTTGCTCTTCTCAAGGAGTATCTTTGTGGTGTTCTCTGTATTTCCTGAATTTGAATGTTGGCCTGTGTGGATAGGTTGGGGAAGTTCTCCTGGAAAATATCCTGAAAAGTGTTTTCCAACTTGGTTCCATTCTCCTCGTCACTTTCAGGTACACCAATCAAATGTAGGTTTGATCTTCTCACATAGTCACATATTTCTTGGAGGCTTTGCTCATTCCTTTTCATTCTTTTTCCTCTAATCTTGTCTTCAAGCTTTATTTCATTAAGCTAGTTTATATTTGACTGTGCTTTATACTTGACAAAGCACTTTCACATTTCTTCTCTTTTTTGGACCTGATAATTACTCTGCAAGTTAAAAAGGAAAAACTCTGAGGACCATTACACTCTATGAGGACAGGGATTATTTTGTTCATTGTTGCAATCTAAGCACTTAATATATTGCCTGGTCCAGAGTACATACTCATATATAAATACCTGCTGAATAAAGGGATGAATGGGTGGGTGGGTAGATGAATGGAATTTGCCTTAATTTTCAAGATGGATTCAATTTCCAGTTCCACTTACTAGTGAGAAGCCTTGTGTAAGTCTTTAAACCTTATTTTCCTCATCTATAAAGCAGTGACAATGATATTGTTTCTGCTACCACAATGGAAAAAAGGACAAATTTACTTAGTGTCATTGTGATCAGGAATAAAGCCAGGGCTTGAATAGGGTCTCCTGATTTCTAGGCCATTGTTTGTCCCAATGTATATGGCAGAGGGAGGAAGAAAACTGTTGAGTGTTAATCTGTCAGGCACTATTTTATGAACGTTAAAATCATCATAGCAGGGCCAGGTGCAGTGGCTCACACCTGTAATCCCAGCACTTTGGGAGGCCAAGGCAGGCAGATCACTTGAGGTTGGGAGTTCGAGACCATCCTGTCCAACATGGTGAAACCACATGTCTACTAAAAATACAAAAATTAGCCAAGCGTGGTGGTGCATGCCTATAATCCCAGCTACTTGGGAGGCTGAGGCAGGAGAAATGCTTGAACCTGGGAGGCAGAGGTTGTGGTGAGCTGAGATTGCGCCACTGCACTCCAGCCTGGGCAACAGAACGAGACCCTATCTCAAAAAAAAAAAAAAAAAAAAAAAACCTCACAGCAGCTTTATAAAGAATTGTTATTCCCAATTTACAGATGAAAAAAATTAAAATTTAGAGAAGTCAAGTGACTTGCCCAAGTTTCTACACAGTTAGGATGGGACTGGAATGCAAGTCTACTGACTTCAAAACCCATTTTCTTTCACCACCTGCCATATTTTCATATTAGCTCACACTAAATCCAATGTTGGAGGCCTCCCAAGTTCCCCATCCACTTTGGAAACAAGATCTGCAATATCTGCCAGTGACTCCAGTCCTGTAGAGAAACAGCCAGCCGAGTGAGCGGTCATCATGGTTTTAACTCTTGACCAACACGTAAAAACAATCTTGCAAAGTTGGAGTATTTTGGCAAAAAACATGGCTATCCATTGCCACATTCTAGATCATCAAACCACTTCTGCTTGCCTAAATTTTTAATTCCTGACCATTTGAAGAATAGCAGATAATCATGACCTTTATGAGACCGATTCTACGGAAATATTTATGGTCCCAAATAAACTTGTATTTATTACAAGTATATAAAGATTTACTGTGGAAGTCACGGTGTAGGAAAACCTGCAGGAAAATGAAAACAGGGTTTAGTCTAAACCTTTTCATAGCCTTTCTATTATCGTAATTGGCTGAGTTACCTTCCATCCAGGAATCAGGTATACAAAGCAACTTAAGACTCAAAACTCTGATTCAGAATGTTCCAATGTGGGACACACCTGTGCTCAGGAGGAAGGAAAGAAAAATGGGGTAGAGAAGAAGAAAAAACTTTAATCCTGGAAAAATGGAAACTCTTAACATGCGGGACTCAAACATGCTGGTCTCCAAAATGTGTTTCTCTATTAGTTAAGGCTCAGCTACAAGTGACAAAGAACTCAGCCTAATTAGTCTAAAGCCAAACGTTAATTTATGAGTCCATATAACTTACAAGTCTAACTGTTTGTATGCCCCTCAAAATTATATATTGAAGCCCCCAATGTGATGGTATTTGGAGGTGGGGACTTTGGGATATGATTAAGTATAGGTGAAGGTGGGGCACTCATGGTGGGATTAGTGTTGTTATAAGAAGGACCAAAACTTTCTCTCTGTCTCTTCTCTGGGCAATGTGAAGATGTAGTAAGTAGGCTGCCATCTGCAAGCCAGGAAGAGGGCCCTCACCAGAAGCCAACCATGCTGGCACCCTGATCTTGGACTTCCCAGTCTTCAGAACTGTGAGAAATAATTGTCTGTGGTTTAAGCCACCCAGTCTATGGTATTTTGTTATAGCAATGCCCACAGACTAAGACATATGTCCAGCTTCAGGCACGGCTGGCTAGAGGGAGGGATCAAAGCTGTCCTTATCACCTTGTTAATCTGTCCCCTGTATCTCAGCTCTGCTTACTCACCCAAGGCTTCATTGTCAAGTAAAGCTCACACCTCAGTGCAACCCAAGCAGCTCCAGCTTATATTGCCTCAGGTTCAAGTTGGAAGGAGAGCCTAGGTTGAGGTCTCTCCTTCTGTTTCAGAATTCCCAGCAGAATCTCATTGCATCTCACTGCCCCTGTTGGGGCCACATGCCCACTCCTGAACCAAGCTCTGTAGCCAGGGAACGTGATGTGCTGATTGCCTTAGGCCTAGGCCACAGGTGTCACCCCTGACCTGTGGTTGGAGCATCACTCAAAGAACCCAGAATAAGGTGAGGCCACCAGCTCATCAAGCGACATGGTGAGGGTGCTGGAGACACAAAGAGCACAGCCTACCAAGTGGCTTAGCAGAGGCTAGGTGGGGGCCAGGCCAGATCTCAAAAAGAAACCCTCAGGACCAAGAAAAGCGTGATACAGCAAATAAACAGATCAACACCAGAAAATAAATAGAGCAACATTGGCAAATAAAAAAACTGACTTTTCCCAATAATCTTGTAACTGAGTTTGTTATTGAGCCTTGAAATCCTTTAAACTGAATCATAAGTTAAAAGGGGAAATTTGTTGAGATGAAAATTCATACCTTATGTAGCTCAAGCTTCAAAACCCAGAACATGGGACTCTGTAAAAAGGTTGTTTATCCTAGAGAAATGCTTTCTTATTAAATAATGTACAGGTGTGCCTCACTACACTGTGCCTGTATTCCTAGAATACTGTGCGTAAATTGAATTTGTGATTCTTTTTTCAAATCTGGAGTACTGAAAGGGGCATTGCAAAATGCATCTCTGATATGTGAAAAATCTCCCTATTTTCTCTGCATGCTTGAGTTGTGGCTTACTGGTTTTTTGTAAAGTGGAGCCTCTTGGTATCCTTACACACATACACACACAAACACACACACACACACACACACACACACACACACACACAGAGAGAGACAGAGAGAGAGAGAGAGATTCACTATCCACTGGATATGGAAAAGCAGTACCTGCAGAAGAAGCTTAAAAGGTTTTTTTTCCTCAATAGTCTTTTTCCATATGAGTCCGCCCTTGAGGGAATAAATCTTTAAATTCACTTCCCCAGAACCTATTCCTCCCCAGACAACAAATTTCATAAACAAATGGCCCTTCGGCAACTTGACAGCAGAAAGACTCCAGGAGCCAATACTCCCGGAGCCAACAAACAAAATTCTGTTTCAATAACGTCTGTTTCCATCAGATCAAAGTTCAGACTTCTGAACATCTCAGTGGTACCAATTAGCACAGCAGTCTGGCTAAGTTAAACAGATTTCACCAGCAGAATCTAATCCAGAGAGGTGGTGTCACAAGGACAGATGCCAAACTAGGCATATATTGTGGACTGTGCTGATTTGTTGATTTGGAAATTCTGTTTGAACTGTTGATAAAAGTTGATACTCAATCAGCACAAAGTAAAGTTGTGCTGATTAGTAATTTTCTCTCAAATAAGCTGGGAACTCACAGGTTTCCTTTGGCCAGGGGAATGCATAACACTCTTTTTAAAAACAGCCTCTTCCAGCAGTAAAGCTCTAGGATATATGAATATGATAATGATACAAAATTCTAAAAGCAAAATGGCAAAAAGACACATTTTTGGCTTCTGTACCATAAGTCTTTTTTCAAGAGAAAAAGGAGGGAGAGCAGATTGTAAAGGACTCACAAGTGCTTGCCAGACCTTATTTCATCATTGCCTGCTACCTCTCTCAGGAAGAAAGCAGAGAGGGTCATTCCTAGAAGGAGCAGGTAACTCTCTGTTTAATGTGGTTTCCAGGGGCACTGGAGCCTCAAACCCAGGGAGCACCTTCCCGAACTGCTATCCTGATGCCAGGCCTCCTTCCATGGGGGTCACTCTGCTAAAGGCAGCTGTTCTTGGGAAATGCTGGCTTAAAGCCACTAACATGTAAAACAGTGATATCAGAACCTCTCCTGAGAGGCAAAATTGATGATACCGCACATTCATTATGGGAACCATCTCATTTAATCCTCCAAACAACTTTATAGAAATGCATGTTTTATTAATATCTTTTTACAGATGAAGAAATTGACACACACACACAAATAAAAAACTTCCTTGGGCTACACAGTTTCAGTTTAAAGCTACACAGGGTTTGAAGAACCAAAAGACTTGGGAAGCCACAGAGAGCAAGGAGCACAGGTAAGCTTAACCTGCTTCACCATTGCCCCTGGGGCTAAGCCCCAGACAAGTCACAAGCACGGCTCTCTCTGTTTTCCCAGTAAGAGAAAGGGGACCCAACAGGGATGGGGTAGGGTGGGGCAGAGAGCTCCCAGCAAGTAACCTGCAAGGCAGGCACTGGTGGAGTAAGCAAATCGGCTGACAAATGCCAAGTCCCAAGGTAAAAAAGAAAGCAACCCCCTGATTCTTGCTTCTTAGCTCGTGTCATCTGTGAACAGCTCCCATCCCATGGACCTTTTTCACTTAAGGCCCAAAGGTTAAGAGAAGCAACAAACAGGAAAGGGATTCCCCATGGGCCTTGCACAGAATCAGATGTTGACAAACAGAATCAAGTCCAGAACTAAGAATTACAGTACCTGATACTCTCCCCGGGCCTCCTCTCACCGCTCTACACCTTAAAGACTGACATATGTAATATATTTAGGAACACGAAACATTCTCAGTGTCCTCACTGCCAGGAATTTTCTCTCAGCATCTACATTTTGCTTTGTAACCCTAAGCTAGTTCCACCATGGAAAGCTCCTGGGCACCCTGGATGGGACAGACCAGGAAATTGCTGACTTCACCCTGAGCTCCCTCAGGTGGATGACCCACCTGTGAAGGTCTGGTATGTTGGACCAGAAAGCACTACAACATCCCAGAAATCCAGATTCCCTCCACTAAGATAGCTCAAGTTCATGCTGTTAAGTTAATTTGTCTAATTACAAGGAAAACATTTGACTCTGATAGCTCTCTTTGCAATGTCCCATACTTTGAGGGATTAAAATTCCTCCTAATATACCAGAGAGGGTGTACTTCTCAATGGATTTGGCTTCTACTCAATGGGTTTCAGAATCCATTGGCTCAGTCATTTAGCAAACCTTTATTTGAGCAACTACTATGAGCCTGGCCCAGGGACCGCTGCTGGGTCCTTAGCACTCCCCACAGGAGACAGACAAATCATGACAATAGCAAGTGGCCATTTTTCAAAACGAACAGGCAAACCTGGCACCATGGGAGCAGAGTGCAGGGTTCAAGGCAGTACACTCTGCTCCACATTGGTGCTGACTTTCTGATGACCCGGAGCCACTCAGGTTTTATCTGCACTCTGAGATCCATTTTATACTCAGATTCAAAGTGCATCAGGATGCTTCCTGAGAACATGAGCCCAAGCCACCCATCACACATCATCACATCTAGGGAAGTCCCCTCAGTGACGGAGGCAGGTGTTTCAGGGAACCTGAGCATGGGCAGTCTGGCTGGGTGGGAGGAGCCAGCCCCTCTGCAGTCCGACCCAAGCTGAGGCCCAGAGACCTTGAAGGTCATGAAGGGGCCAGAGGACAGTGAGTGCAAGCCAGTTTGCTGGATGCACTAGTCATTCAAGCAGTCACACTTTTATGCAATAAATATTTCTGCCGTGCCTATTGTGTGTTAGACATTGCTCTGGAGTTCGGGGCTGAAATAGGACAAATATTACTTCCCTATAGAGCTTACATCCCAGAGCAGCAAGTCATACAACAAATAATAATAGCAAATGCTATTACTGTGTGCCTGCTCTACCTGCTTCACATATTTCACCTTCACCACCAGTCTGTGAAGTAGGTGCTATTACTAACCCTCTTTACTGACAAGGAAACTGGGGCACAGAGAAGCTAGGTAATTTCCTCAAGGGAGCTAGCTAGGAAGTGAAGGAGCCATGGATTTAACCTCTGTAAGTAATACAGAGCTCAGTCTTCAAACAACTACACTGCCACAAAATAAATCAGTTGCTTATGCATTGTATTACATGATGATAATTTCAGGAGAAAAAACGTAAGGCAGAGAAGCAGGATAAGGAGTGCTGGGGTGTGGTGGGGAGAGTGGGGTGTGTATTTTTCATTACAGTGGCTGGGAAAATCCTCAATATGAAGGGTGCACTTGAGCAAAGACTTGGAAGAAGTGAAGGACGTCTTGGGAAAACATCCTGGGTAAGATGACATGGGGAAGGGCATTCTAGAGTGCTTAGGGAAGAGCATTGCAGGTGTCTTGGGGAAGGGCGTTCTAGAGTAGATAGTGAGTGCAAAGACCCCGAGGGCAGCATGCCTGCAGTGTTGAAGGAGTGGAAGTGGAAGGAGAGGGAAGGTAGAATGAGGTAGGATCAGACAGGTAATGGGGTTTGGGGGTGGGGCACACCATGCAGGACCCTGGAGGACCCTGAGGAGGGTGACGTGGGCTATCCTCTGAACAAGATGGGAAACTGGTTGCCGTTATGCTTTTGGCCAAACATTTCCATTCCTTCCCTCTGGCCACACGATAGGATTGCCCCTTTTCGTCCCTTTGAAGCTATACATGGCCATATGACTTGCTGAGTCAACAAAATGAGAGTGGAGGAGATGTGGTCACTTCAGGCAGAAACTTTAAGAACCATTGTGTGAACTACCCTGTCAGTGTCACTGCTTTCTGTGACTTCAGGAGTCTTCTTCAGGCTCATGTCCTGAAGGACTGTGATGAACAGAGCCCTTCTGCTCTACTTGATGGGACATGTGGTTTGAATGAGAAGTAAACTTTGTTGGGTTAAGTCACTGAGATGTTGATGTTGCTTATCACCTGAACATAATCTAGCTCAAACTGACTGATGCAGAGTCCAAGGGAGGGTTTTGGGAAGAGAAGTTTTAGCAGGGTCAATCTGGCTGGAGCTGGTGTTCAGAATAGACTGAAAGGAGACAAAAGTTGGATGCAGAGAGAGCAGTTAACACAGTATTGCTATAACCTAGGTGAGAGATAAAAGGATGGTGTATTGGATCATAGTAACACGGGAGGCAATGAAAGGCAATCATATTCTAGATCTTCTAGTGGAACCACTAGGATTTGCAAATGAGTCAGATATTAGGTGGAAAAGAAAACTCAAAGATAACCTCAAGATTTTCAGTGTGGACAACAAGAAGGATAAAAATGCTCTCAAGCCCCCAAACCACCTGCTAACACACACACCACACACACACACACACACACCCCTTAAAAAACAAACCCCAAACCCTGTTCCTTATTTGGCAGGCAAAGGAGTTATTCCTCTCAAATAAACATTGCCCTTTACTGACAGTTTATGTCCAAATGAACAGACTCACAATAGAGGTTGGCTTATTGTAGATCAATTTATTTTAGCAACTTTCAATTCAAAGAAACCCTTGAAATCATATAGTATAGTCCATGCCACTCATTTTATCTGAAGAAACTGGGGTCCAGGGAGATAAATGATCTTGCCCAGGTTCATGTAGAAAATGAGTCGAGTTGATATGAAAATGGGTCGAGTTGATATCCAAAGATTCCTGATGGCTAGTGCAGTGCTTTCCCTCCTGCCTCATGTCCAGTCTGGACAGAGGATGCTCCTAGGTGTGCATAGGCCTTGGAGGGGATGCAGGGAGGAGAGGAGAGACATTTAAAAGGAGTGTTACCTTCTTCACTGTTTTGTATAGACCCATCCTGAGCAGGCCTTAGCAAATATCTTCCCTTAAGGTTGCCATTACTTCCATCACGCTAACCTTGACTTCACTGGTCCTGATCCAAATACCAAACCTGAGAAGAAAAAGTATTAAAATAAACTAAAAAAAAAAAAAAAAAAAAAAAAAATACATCCTACGCTCTCTCTCGCTCTCTCTGTGTTTGTGTGTTTGACACCTACAAAGCATGGAACACATTCAGGTCCCTTCTTCACTTTGTCTTGTTTGGTGTCTTCTTGCCCTGCCAGCTTTGTGCCATTCTTCTTGCAAAGCATTCTTTGAGCTGCTCCCCATGGGTCGGGCACAGCTAAAAACAGGCAGTGCCAACACATCTCTTCATATCCTAGCACAATGTATCCTAGCACACTAACTAGAATCATTTGTATTATGCACTTCTATGTCATACTTTAAATTTGCGAGATGCCTGACTATCATTTTTATTAGATTTTTATTATGAGTTGTACCTTTTAAAACAGCTATTTGAGACCATTAACATTGGAACCCTTCTCTGGCTTTCTGCAAACCTTGGACAATGCCCATTTTTAGTGACTATTGTTGTAGACCTGCTCTGAGGTCTAGGGAAGCCAAACCAGCTTTTTATAGTTAGTGATTGGAGATTTCCCAGGGGTGACAGAGTGGTGAGAGGCAACAAGGAGTTTAGACCTGAATCTCTTCTTCTAAGAAGAAGGCAAAGAATAACCTGAAGAGGAAAATGCTACAAAAGACAGTCACAGCGTTAGAGGCCAAATAGCACGCCTCAGAGCCATCGGCAGCTGACATTATAAGGGACAGTTTATAATGTTTACCAGGCCCTAGTATTGGAAAAATGTGCAGAATAAACTGAAATTGTGTTAACTTTTCTTTCTGAAGTTTAAATGAAGATCCGCATTACATAAAAGTGCCAAAAAGTATATCAGAGCCTATAAAAATGTTAACTAAGACAGGGTGTTTCCAATGAAAACAAATTCATTGGAAAAGAAATGTCCCCATAAAAAGGCATGCTCTGTGCCTCATTTCTCTATTGAGAGATCTGCAAATGCTGCACTTGATGTGCAGGGTAAACCTCCGTTTCTTCCAATGCAAACCAATTTTGTCTTTCCCTGCATATGTGCAAGCAGTGTGGTAGAAAGGTCACTAAAGCTACATTTGGAACAGTGTGATATTGTGTGCTGTTTCTGGACACGTGACCTGTTTCATATATTAACTGCATTCTAAATTCCATTAACGACAATGCCATCTGTGCTTTCTTTAGTTTTTACCTCCATATGTATCTTTATTCCACCTTAACGGATCCCAGCTGTTATTAAAGAACATGGTTTAAGTCCCTTCACAACAAATATTTCTCCACAACAAATGATCCCAAACAATGGCCCATTTCTTGGAATAGTTTTCCTCAATTCAATTTAATGACTATATTTGAAGACAAATTCTTCCAAGTACTATACTCAGTTCAGTTCTGCTGATGCAGAGACAAAAAAGAAAGGCTGAATACTCTATGCCAAAGGGCTCAATATTTGAAATGACAAAATTCCAACACCACAAAGGAACTGTGGTTATCCCTTGAACTAATACAGGATTCCAAGTGGGAATGGTGGTTTTATCCTATAGATGCTTTAGATTATTATTATTATTTTTCTTCTTCCACTTCTGCAGCTTTTTGTCAGAGGCCTCTGGTTTCTAGGTTCCGTTTCCGGGATAGGAGTTCTTCACCTCCAGCTGCTCCTCCACCATAACATAGACTTACTTATTTCCAAGGGAGACTGAGGAGGCCTCCTTGTCATCTTAATCAGGTCAATCAGGTCTGACAGTGTGATATTAGCATCGATACCAAACAACTGAATTGGGATTTATCTATACCAAAGTACACAGCAGATGAAGCGTTTAAATCAAGCCTTTGCCCTGTCCTGTGGCCTTGGTGGCAAAGTAGCCATTTATTTCATCTCTGTCCAGTGGAACTACGTCACACATAAGAGCTTTTCTCCTTGGGCCTCTTGTGCAAGCATTTTTTCCCTCACCACAAAATGTTTTTCGTTTTTAAAAAACGAACTTGTTGCTCCAACCAGCTTGGTTACTGGCTCTGGGTCCAGAACTTGAGGGTAAGTGGTGAGGTTGAAAAGTGTTTCTAGATTCTGTGGCTTCAAAGTGGTTACCCTTTCCAAACCAGGGTGGGCTCTCTGCAAAACTCTCAAGTTGGCGAAGTCTGCTTCTCCCCTTCATTGCCCCTAGCTTGGTCTGAGCAAAAGGAAATGCGTCTGTGGAATCAAAGGACCCCCTGACTGAGCGCTCACCATATGCCAAGAAACATTCCAAAGTCCCTTACCTGCACTGTCACGGTTAAACCTCTCCATCCACATCCTTAGCAGGGTTCTTCCTCCTCTACGGAATCTGGTGCTCAGAGAGGTTAAGTAACTTGCCCAAGGTCATAAAGGTAGGAAGTAGCTGATGCAGGCTGGACTCACATGTGGGACAAAGAAACCTCAAAGGCCACAGGCCCAACTCTGCCCTTTAAAGCTTTCTATCAAACTCCAGCTACATTCTTTAGGGTACATGGTACAAGGACATGCTATTTTTAAAAAAGACAATGAAGAAAAAATGTTTGGCAAAATATATAATTCAGCTTCACAGTCAATATACATACATATAATTCAAGTTATTCACAGTCCTTCTGTGACAGCAGAAAACCCTAGCTCTCACATGCTCCCTGGGACTTGAGCTCGTTGCTGGAGACATTGCCATTGTAGGCAGCACAGGGCATACGCTTGCTCCGTGGGGCCAGAGAAGCCTGTCTGTCAGGAAAATGCCTTCCCCTAATGCACTTCCTTCTTAATTAAAATAACATTTTGAAAGTAAAGTTATACAGTGTTTAGAATAAACAGTACAACAATAGCTGTGATTAATCTGTCAGAGATCGTATAATGTGATGCTAATAGGAAGAAATAAACTCCTGCTGAAGATCAAAGTCATCTCTGTACACCGGGAACTTTTAAAATTAGAATGCAGATAAATGAATCTCCAACCTAAGAAAAAGAGCTCTGCACTCTGCAGGCTTAAAAAATGAGGGAGAAAAGACAGCCTGAGGTCTTCCCACAGCCCAGAGGAGCTGGGAGCCTGAAGAAGGAGTTCTGGTCTGAATCCTCGCCTTCTGTTTTTCCCAAGCATCTGGCAGTCTCTCTTTCTTTAACCTTGTGACAGTCACTCAAGCATCCCTTAGTCTGCCCAAACACTGCTATAATCCCATCAGGCTCAGCCCATGAAAAGGCACGTGTGCCTGTGTGTGTGTGCTGGGGGGCTGTTTGCGTGGAGCTGGGGGGCTGTATGTGTGGAGCATGTGTGCTGGAGCTGTGGTGGAAGAGGAGAGGCACCCAAATCTGTGCTGTGTACCCCCTACACAGACCCTCTCATGTGCCTTACAGGCAGGTGTCATTTTCATTTACAAGCATTGGACTTAATGAGCGAAGGGGCTGGAATTAGGAACTGAAATCTTATGGTTCTAAAGCCTAGGCTTTTGTTTTGTTTTGTTTTGTTTTGCTTCTCTTGGGGAAAGGTGTGTCCTAAGAAAGTATGATTATCCACGGAAAGGCAAATAAAGAATCTAAGAATGTGCATGTAAACATATTGTTAGGCAGCAATTAAGAATGGAATACCTACTGCATGCAGTCATGGTGTTAGGTGCTGGGGATGCCACGGCCCCTGCCACCCCAGACAGTAGCTTGTAAAGGAGGTGGGGAGGAGAAGGGGGACAAACAAGCAGGTAGGCCTTTATAATATAGTGTGTAGACTGCAGAGTGTTGTGGAGACCCAGTCAGAGGGGATGATGGGGTCACAGAGCAGGACACCTAACCCAGACTTGGGCAGTAAGAAAGTCACATTTGTACTGAGGCCTCAGAAATGAGGTGGGGTTGGCTTAGTGAAGGAAACACAGAGCAGAGAAACTGTCCCAGGAAGAGGAAGGAGCGTGTTGCAAAGGCCCAGAGACGAGATAGAGCATAATTCATGGAAGTCAATACAGTCTGTCTGTGAGCAATCTTAACACCTATGCAAAATGATGTCAGGGCCTGCCCATTGACCTTGTATTCTTCCAAATATCTTCTTCACTCAATTTACAAACTATCTCCTCCATCTTTTGTGTTAGCTCTGCTGCCCACTGAAGTGCAAATACTCCTGCAAGAACCAGTGGACTCCAGTGGTTTCATCTCAAGGCCAGCGAGTATTCTAGGCCATTTACTGAGGGTAGGATTGAGACCTGAAGATGACCTAAGGTCCCCTAGAGCAAGGCAATTTTTGCCAGACTCAGAATTCGGCAGAAGTTGAAGTCCTGCTCAAAGCAAGCCTTTGTCAAATAAGGGGTGATGCATGTTTCCCACTGGCTATGTAGCAGCTCAACCTGCAATTCCACATGACGGAGGCACATCTTCAGTACCCGAGAGGGGTCCCAGGAACTCCCTACTGGTCCAACACTGCTGCTTACATAAGAGTAATACAGCTCTGGACTGAGCAGGGCTGAAGAGGCACAGCTAAAGGTCATGGAGGAGTTAAATCAACCAGCACATCTGAGTGATACAGAGAGTCTTCTTAGCTTCCACTATGCTGATAAAAATTGATTTGGTTCTTTAAGAATTTTCCCAAGTATTAGTCTGTAAGGTATAGTATGGAGAGCATGAGTTTTGCAGACTGTCTTAGACCATTTGTGTTGCTATAAGGGAATATCCAAGGCTGGATAATTTATAAATAAAAGAAATGTGTTAGGCTTATGATTTTGCAAGATGCACAGGGAGCACAGAACCAGAATTTGCTTCTGGTGAGGACCTCAGGAAGCTTCCACTCACGGTGGAAGGTGAAGGGGGGCTGGCATCACATGGGGATAGGAAAGATGCAAGAGAGAGGGGAGGGTGGTACCAGACTCTTTCAAACAATCAGAGCTCATGGAAACTAATAGTGAGGCATCACTCATTACCATGAGGACAGCACAGGGCCAGCCATGAGGAATCTGTCCCCATGACTCAAACACCTCCCACCAAGACCCATCTCCAACATTGGGGATCAAATTTCAACATGAGATTTTGAGGTGACAAATATCCAATCTATATCACACACCAACAGACTCGGTTAGCTATTTGCTAGTTTTGTTCAAGATGATTATTAAACCCTCTGAGCTTAATTTATTTATCCATATGAAACGCATTCGTTGAAAACCTATTATATTCCAGGTATTATGATGGGTACTAGAAGTTTAAGGTTCCTGAAAATTTTATAGTTTAGAGGGGATAGCAGATTGTTATCTATTGTACAAATGTGATAAGGAAGGCATAGGTATTCTCTTTCACATTTGCCAGTTGTGTGATCCCCCCCCGATTCTTCCAGGGGCATATGATTTTCACAGGGTACCCTTGGGACTGTTGCAGCTGGAATGCAAAGGGAAAATGTCCATATACATCTTTAGCAAGACATTTCACAGCAAGACAGTGGTTTTGAAAGTCAGTCATTCTTGTGAAAGAAAAAAAGGGGGAGGGATGCTGAATTTCTTAAGCTCTCACAGATTATAAAGAGCTAGACTTGGAGAGCTTGATCATAGAGTTTTACTATAAGCTATTATGGTAGAGGGAGCTCAGGATGTGACATAAGAGGAGTTCTGGTTGAGAAGAGAAGAAAAAAACACTCTTGTTCAGCCCAGAGAGTAGAAGAGGAAGAAGGAATTGGGAAAGTCAAGGTGGTCATCTGCCAGCGTCCCCAGTTGCTCTCACACTTTGGCCTGCACCTCAAGGTAGAGAATGAGTATTATAGAAATAAACAGGTAGGAGGGAACCAGGGAACACTGGAGTGAGTGATCTGTTTCCCTGGGTTCTGGCCTCTGGGAGATGCCTCATAGTTGGTATGGTGCCAACATGGTAGAAAGTGAGAGTGTAGCTTGATGGGGGGTTAAGTTCTCAGTGGAGACTCTGAGATGATGATACTGGTTGCCTTCAGCCTGTGTGCAGTGTGCAGAGACAGCCAGCCTCAACATCATTCCTGATCTGCAAACTCCATATGTTGCACATACGTCCTTGAGTATTCCATAGGCCCAGCAAAATCTTAAATTGAAGACCCCTGCTTCCCAGGCCACCACATAGGCCCCACCTCTGGATGCTCTATCTCCATAGCCAGCATCATCATTTACCTGTTCAGGCAAATCAGGATTTCAGAGGGCACCCAGGAGACCCTTTCCTCACCCTACCCCTGCATCCAGTCATTCCCCACTCCCCGATGAATTTATACCCTAAGTTTTGTTTGAATGTCTCCTCTGCAGGCTTAGCTCCCAGGGCATGAATCAGCCTGCTGCCATCACTGTCACCCTGACTATGACTACTGGCCCCAGGTGGTCTCTCTGCATTTGATTTCACCCTTCATTATCCATGCCTTCCTCGACCTTCCCAGTGACTGATCCAGCAATATCTCCTACCACATCATGTCCCACCAGTTCTGAATCAGCTGCAGTTTCCTGCATGCAACGTGTTGTCTCACACTTGCACACCTTAGTTCAAAGTGTTCCCTCTGTCTCAAATGATGCCCTTCCCAGCATTCTTCTCCTGGCTCCTACTCATGCTTCAAAGCTTAACTCAGGTAATATCTCATTTTAAATGATTTATTGAGCATGTGTTTTGTGCAATATGGAGGGCTGCAGAAGCACCTAGAAAGGACGCTTAGTCTTAACTTGGGGGATCAGGGAAAACACCTGACTAGAAATGTCATTGAAGATTCTCAGAGCTGAGTTTCAAAGGAAGAGGAAATGGACAGGTGGAAGGAGATGGGGGAAAGCTAAAAGTTTTTGAAGCACTGAAAACATCATATAGGACCTGTGGGGCTGGTGCTGCTTGTGAAATGAACTGAAATAAATTCACCATGGCAGAGGCTAGAGCAAAGAAAAGAAAGTAGCAAGAAAGGAGGATGAAGGGGGGCTGGAGGAGCCAGATGACACAGAACTTTGTAAGTCTCTTCAAAGAATATGGAATTTATGCAAAGTGCAATGGGATAACAACAAAGGCAAAGCCCTAAGTTGGTTGAATTTCCCATCTCCCCAGCTTCGAGATCCTCTCTTACAGATTTCTTATCAGTTTATGTGCCTGGTGCCCCATTGGATAGTGGTTCCTATACAGCAGTAATCATTTCTTCTTGAGCTTTGTTTCCTTGTACCTAACACAGATTCTGCCCCAGGATAGGATTTTAATAAATGCAATGAGCTCAGTGTCACCATTGAGGGGACAGAGATCTACCCAGGATATGGCAGAGTCCATTTATGCCAGACTCCTGCATAGGAGCATCACAGATGAAAGTATGGGGTTCTTGCCTGCCTCAGCACCACAAAACCTTACTTGTCAACATGATACCACGTGACAGGAAGGAGCAGCTGTGAGGCTATGCAGGCAAACTTCATCACTGGGGAATCCTGCCCCAGAGGTATCTCTGGGGTGGCCCCAATAGGAATGTACCAACTCCAGGGCCAGGAAGGACTGTATAGTGAAGACCCAGATGGAGGCACACTTGCCTTGGCTGTGGGCTCGTGAGGGACCCTGAGGGTTTGTCCCAGTGGAAGAGGAGTGAGAGAGACTCAGGGGACTCTGAAGAAAGCACCAGTGAAAGCCACAGGGTCACCAGTGGTTCTTGTGGAGACCAGTTCTTGTGGAGACTGGAGTCAGACCAGTCTGAAAAGGTAGAGGCTCACAGCTGTTTGAATCAGGAGAGCAGAGGAAAGGATCCAGTCCCCAGAGGGCTCACCTGACTCTCCTTGCAGGTACCTAAGGAGATCATTGACTTGGTTGGCACTGCCTGTCTCTGCATCTGTCTCATTCACCTGTCCTGTGCAGATCAAGCTCACCAAAATCACAACTGACTTTTATGGGCCTGGCATATAATGTACATTAAATAATGCACATTTATTTAATAGGTGAAGCAAATTAATAGAATTTAAATTTCACGTGTCTACTGGGGACTACTAGAGCAGGGAGGAAGGAAGTGGGGCAAGGGTTGAAAAACTAACTGTTGGCACTATGCTCACTATCTAGGTGATGAGATCAATCATATCCCAAACCTCAGCATCAGGCAATATACCCCTGTAACAAACCTGCACATGTGCCCCCTGAATCTAAAATAAAGTTGAAATTATTTTAAAAAATTAAAAATAAAATTCTATGTGTTTATAGGCTGTTTTGTTCATTTGCTGAATCCCCAGCACCGAGAATGGGGCTGGCACATAGCAGGTGCTTGAAAACTGTTTAACATATTCACTCCATATAATGAAAAGTAATTATGATTATTATGGCTCAAGGAGGGTCAATCTTTCTCTTAAGGACACACCACCTAAGAGGACAGATGGGCTAAATCTTGCCAGTTCCAAACTGGTGACTTTTCTGGGCAGCAAGCAAAGAGCTGAACTGTCCTGGGCCCACATGGGTTTCCTGACCTTTCAAGAAGGGGATCTGTGGGGCACCTGCCTGGCTGAGTTAAGAGCAAGGGCTTTGGATGGAGGGGCTGAGAGTCAGAGGAAAGACAGAAACACAGTCCTTGCCAGGGCCTGTGCAGGTTCGCTGCAACAAGAACCTAGGTAGTGCTTTGCATATAACACTCCAAGTGTTGGTGATTAAAGGAGAGGCCAGAGTTGAAACTATGCTTGGAATTATAAAATTAGGAGAAAAAACACCTGGAAGAACAAGAGTGGAGGAGAACGTAAAGCCCCAGGACTGAACTGTGGGAGGCCCACGAGTGCAGAGGGCAGATGAAGAAATCAGAGGTGGCTAGTAAGCCAGGATAATACTGTCACAGGGACTCTGAAAGGAAAGTGGTAGACAAAGGAGGTCATGAATAGAGCGGACTAGGACTGGCAAAGCCAGCTGAGCTTTGTTGAAAGGAGGAGGAGGCATGGCATTTAACAGCAAGGGATTGGGTTCAATTCTCTACTCAGCTATTTGGCTAGCTATGAGACCTGGAAAGTGACTTACCTCTCAGAGTTTCATCTTTTTTATCTACAAATGAACAGGACCAATTAATAAGGCTAGGAAAAGTGCCTTGCCCAGTATTTGAAATAAGGCAAGCACTAGATAAATGCTGCTGAGATTGTGTTGGTGGTGGTGGTTTTCTTGCAACTAATGACCTTTAAGAAAAAAAAAATCATCAGTTCAGTAGGGAGAAAGGAAAGGAAGGGGAGGAAGATGGGAACTAGGTTGCAGAAAGTTTGGGGGAGGGGGCAAGGAAATGATGGGTATAGATCAGTTTGCTGAAGAATTTGATAGTGAATGGAAGTTGAGAAATCCAGAGTTTGGGCTAGCAGTTTCTTTAAGAGAGAAAAGGCAAGTGAATGTTCACAAGCAAAAGCGAGGGAACTAGTAGAGATGGAGGAACTGGAGATCTCAAGGAGAAACAGCAAAAGCCAGCAGCAGGCCACAGGAGTAGGCAGGGATGGCCCAGAGATGAAAGGGGCACCACTGGCTCTCTCTGCACCCTGGCCTACTTTAGCTCCTTTACCAGCTTTTTACTGTAGCCTGAGTTGGTCAGTTTTTCTCCCAGGCTCTTTCAGGGAGTGTAGTAGAAAGAAGTCTTGCTTAGAAGTCAAAAAGCCTGACACTGGCCACGTGTATTTGGCTGAGCCTTTTTCCTTCCTGAGCCCTTGTTCCTTAATCCATAAATAAGGTGGCTGGATTGATCATTTCTGTGATTCTGTGGCCATGTCATCTCACTAAGCATTATGAAACATATCCTCTTCTGAAGTTCTTCTTCACTCTGATTAGAAGGAAGAGGAAAAAAAAATCTTTAAATGGAAGCTATCACTTCCTCCAGCAACTGGGACAATATTTCTGTGTTTCACTTGAAGAACGAGCAGATCCAGTGATTCCATCCTTGCTGGCAGATCTCTGCTGAGCCTGCTGGTGTTTTAAATAGCACATGCACTTTGTCCTGGCCTCCTGGAATGAAGCAAGGGAGAGGCCAGGGGTTTGTGCTAGCTGACTGTTGCTGTTGATGAGGCACTCAATGGCTGCAGGCTTCTAGATCTTCAGAAATAACAACAATTACTGTACACGCCACAATCTCTCCTCCAAGTCAGCAAATGCATCAGCTGCTGGTTATTTTGATACCCTGGTTTCAAAGCTCTTTCGAGAAAATCTAGTACAGAAAAACATTCTTATCCTCTGCTTGTCTGCACCATTCCTCTGGCCGCTGCCCTCTCAGCTGTTTTTCATTCCTGTGAATGTAGCTGGTCCAGGCCTAGAAGTCCTTCTCTCAATGACCCAAAAGAAGGACATTTCTGCTGGAACCTTCTTGAAAGTGGAAGAGGCAGGGGAAAAGGCACCTGGCTGTGGTCTCTGTGCCAAAGGCAGGCTGATCTGGAACCTGCTGGAAACCAATCCAGTGTTGGTGGGTTGTCTGACAGTCACAAATGACTCTGACTGTTGTTGGATTCAACAAGTATCAACTGAGCACCTACTATAGGCCAGGTCCTATGCTAGGACCTAGGGAAACTGTGATAAACATGGCCAGGGACTAATAATCAAGCCCCCACTAGAACATAAGCTCTCTGAGAGCAGGTACCACTGCCAGCACACAGTGCCTGGCATATGGTAGGCTCTCAGTCAATAATCTTTGGAGTTTTTTTGTGTTTGCTGTTTACACGTTCTTACTTACTCAAGATCCTTGAAGTCCAGTGACAGAAACAGAGGTAGTTAGGGGCAGAAAGGAGCTCTTATTAAACCAACGTGTGCAATAAGAATATGACCAACAATTTAGGGGATGAGGATGGAGCATATAAGCAAACTTATACTCTGCTTACATCACTTAAAAATTTCCCCCTTACATACCACATGAAAAAGAACCACAAGTGCCCCAAATCCTTTTGTCCTTCTGAATGATGCCACAAGAACACATACAAAAGCTCTGCATTCAACAATCAAATTCTCTGTTATTCTAAAAGTTTAATTTCATACCCAAATTCTCAGGCAGCTATTATGTAAGGCTTGGGGCTAGTGCTTTCCAAGCAAGTTTATACATGACATGATTGATGGATGAATTCATCCTGTTGTCTGGAAGTTCTTTTGTTTAATTGACGATGATAAATTTCCTAATGGATCACCCCGACTATGATACTACTTTTGTAGAAAGGGCCATTCACGGTGTTCCCTGGCCTCTTGCCCTCACTTCCAAAGTGTGTTCATATACCAGCCTGTATCTGAACAAGTTAGAAGTGGACAAGCCTAAGGCTGGGAAACAACGAGGTCACACCAAAGCTAAGGCCGACTTCCAATTCTAGGGCTTTTTGCCTTCTTCGTCCTTCTCAGAGCATGTGCAAATGGAATGAACTTTCTTGTGGGAGCAAACGTGAAAATAGAAAGAAGTAAGACTTTAAGACTAATCTGAGCCAAGGGAGTTGGAAATGCCTAGTCAGGGCTTCATCTTGCTCAAGTGCCATCCATTGGGAGTAAAGGACCACCCCAGGACTTAGTACAGGAATCATCTGCTTCACTAAATCCCAGCTCCCCAGAGGGTGCCCTTCTGCTGAGTTGCACTGGCTAGTGTCACCAGCAATAGAGAGATTCTGTGCCTCAGCTTCCCTTCCTGTCACTCTCCCCACACCCACTTATCCTCTGTGGCATCCACACGGGGTAGCAGTCCAACCCACCCTTGCTAAAGAAAGAAGTGAAGACACAGACAAGCTCAACACAGGAGGGAGTGGGGCTGTAAATTTCCAAAGAGCTATGAATCCCCTGGAATGCTACAATTAATGATGCACATTTGGTGACAAATTTGACTTCAGGGGTATTTCTCCCTTGCTAATTTTATGCTGGGGTGGGAACAGCCCTGGCAGAGGGGCAGGGGAAAGTCAGGCAAGCTCCCCTGTCAGACTGAATCCAGGGAACTCAAGAAATCTTGAAGGGTCAGGAAGAATTTGTGTGGGGCCTGGAGTGTGGAGAGAGGGCCTAGGCAGAAGGTTTGCTGGCTATGTCAGTCTAGGGGTCACAGGCCCGTTGCAAAACTGATGAAAGCTGCAGACCTTCAGCCCAGAAAAGAATATTAGCATTGCACACAGTCGCGCAAATCAGCCTACCGTTTCAGAGGGGCCAGGGACTCCGGGAAGTTCCTGGAACCCAGGGCCTTAAGTTAAGGTCCCTGATCTAGTCTAGCTCCTGACTCCTGAAGTCCTCTGCCCCTTGTCCCTACGCTGGACTCACCAGTGCCTGGGGGCCTTCTAACTGGTTCTGCAGCCGTCTTCCCTTGTCAGAGGAGCTTGGGCACCTGCCCCTCGCAGAGCTCCCCCTGGGTTCTCACCTATCCTGGGGTAAGGAAAGGCGCCATGAAGAAAAGCTCCCTTAGGGCGCGGGGAGCAGCCAATGCCTGGGGCACCGAGGGCGACGCCGGGCAGACCAGGGAAGCACTGGCGAAGGGCAACGCGCGGGGGCAGGGCGGAGAGGTGAGGGAAGCTGCGAGCAACTCCGCTAGGCCCCAACCAGTCGGCCCAACGACCCCCGCCGGTGCCCCAGAAAATGCCCCTCCCGGCTTTGCGCGCGCGGCCCCTCAGACCCCAGTGGGTTTCCCTTTGACCTCTGGAAGTTTAAAGTCCTTCTCTGGCTGGGTCTGGCCAGCCCTCCAGGAGCGATCCGCCTCTAGTCCCCAGGACCCCCTCCAGCCGGGCACCACCGCCCAGCCACAGCAGGTGCGGGGCTGGTGGTGGGGAGGGGAGGGATGGGGGCCAGGATTTGGAGCGTGTGACTCAGGAGTACGGGAGGAGGGGCTAAGAATTCAAGAAGCCTGTGTGAGAGCAGCTCTGCGCTCCGGCACAGCAGAGAGCGCTGGGAGCCGGAGGGGAGCGCAGCGGTGAGTCAGGCTGCCCTGAGCCGATCCCGAGAGGGGCGCAGCGCGGGCGCGGGCCGGGGTGGCTGGGCTTCGCGGGAGAGTATGCAAGGATACTGGTCTGGCGAGCTCTCTGGTTATCCCCAAGGCTCCCGCGGGCCCAAGAGCAGCCCTGAGAAATGTCCCGAGTGGGTGTGGGGGCGCGGGACCCTCGCGGGAGGACGAGTCGGACCGCGGGAACAGCGTTCGTTCTCGTCGTGGAGTTCCTAGTCCCGGGATAGCCGGCGGTCCAGGGAGCAGCCTTGGCGCCTGCAGAAGCCCACGGCCATGCCAGGGTCTAGCTCGAGGGCTAGAAGTGGATAACGCGCAAGTGAGGGAGAGCGAATGGGCACGGAGAGGGATGCGCCGGCAGCTGGCGCGCCGGGGCGGGAGGAGTGGCGGCCAGCACCGCGGGGGGAGCGCAGAGCGCGCTGGCTGAGGTGAGCGCGGAGTCAGGAAAGTGCTGCGCTGCTCCCAGGTAGGGGGACGAGCGGAACCGGGCGCGCTAGACCTAGGGCAGTTCCCTCCGCGCGTCTCGGAAGGGCTGGGAGTCGTGATTGAGGGCCCCGGGGGTTAACCCAGGAAGTCTGCGAGCCAATGCTGGGGTCCGTCCGGCGTACCGGGGCCCTCCACGGAGCCGCGTTGGACAACCTCAGGTCGAGGTCGCCAAGGTTCAGCCGTGCCACTTGGGTCACACGCTTCATCTCCAGCTGTCTGCTGCCAGGTGTGGGAGAAGCGGGCGTGGAAGGTTGGGGCGGGCAGCGCCTTGGGTTCAGGCAAGGAGGATCTAGGAGAGGGAGAGAGGACTCAGGGGTCAGGGACCTGCAACTTTGAGCCAGCAGAAACAAGCAGCTTAGCTCCCTCTAATTACAGACCTCCTTCTAAAAAAAAAAAAAAAACTCCGAGATTCTTAAGGAAGGTGTTTCGTGCTTGAACTTTTTCTTCTGTTGTGATTTGAGAGATTAAAAAAGAGCCTGCTTGCTAGGCTGGTTTTTCCAAGTTGTTCCAGGTTGGAAGTTGTAACAGTTCGAAGGATAATTTATGAGTGTTTCATGCATTAAAGTGTATTACAGCAAAGCCTTTTGGGTGCTGTGGGTATTAAGGAAAACTTAGTGCACGTTCCCAGCTGGAAACCAAAATAGTGCTCTCCTGGGTGCCTCTGCCCCATCTGTCATCCAAGGCCAATGGAAATCCTGTAGAAAAGGCACTTGATTAATTGTCCTGGCTCCATCCTCTGGGCACACCCACTACCAGTGCCAGTCCCCTCCTCCCCAACCCATGCACAGCCAGCTGCACTCTGCAAATGCAGAAATGACAGTGGAGGCCCCATCGGTAACTTCTCTCCAGGGTCTTCAAACTCTTGAAGCTGTCAGTTAAGGCTACTGGAGGGGAATCTTTCCCCTTCTCTAGGCAGTGCAGAAGGGCAGCAGCCATTGGGCCCTGCCAGCCCTTCTTACCCTGTGTTTACAGTTTCCTCCTGAGTGTCTGAAACTTTCTCCCTCTGCAGAGTCACAGAAGAAAGGCTATATCAAACCTGATGGGTCTCTTTTGTTGAATAAGTCATATGTCAACCTGATCAACCCAAGTGTTAATTCATGACGGGCAATGTTCCCAGAGGGTCAGAGGAGACGGGCGGGTCTGGGGGCTGAGACTGGCCTAGCTGTAATTGACTCACATAGAAAGTGAACATTCCTCTTGTTGAAGGGGGATAGGGTTAATGCCACATGTTGCCAAACTCCTACCCCACTCTTTCCCCAACATCTTCATGCAGGTAAAGGGAAAAAAGAAGCACCAAAAATGGGAAGCCAAGATCACTGGGGCATGAGAACACTAATTTGACAGAAGTATAGGAGCACCTCAGAGGATTTTAGAACCAGCTGCTGGCACCACTGCATTTCCAGCAGCCCAGGCCCATCAGAGAAATGAACTGGGCCCACTCAGGGCAGTCATCCCAGTGTTGGTGGCTCTTTCCCTGCTTTTAACCCTTGCCAAGGAATGGGGTTCTTGCCTTCTCCTATTGCCCACCCCACAACTCCCCTGCCCCAAGGGCCAGTGGGAGCAAGGGATGAGGCTTCACATTCTCATTCTCTTTCAGGGAGAAATCTGTGCCTTGGACAAGAAGGGGGCCCTGGCTGCCGACATCAGCAGGGAGAGTAGGGTAGGGCAGGGCAGGGCTGGAGCCCGAGGGAAGTTTCTCATCATTACTGAGATTAAACTGATGAAAAAAATCACACAACTTTACTTTTTAAAGAGTGCTGAGCACTCCTGCTGTGCTCATTCATAGAGTGCTTTACTGCAGCACCCTGCATCAGAGCAGCAGGGAAACTACCCAGAGATTCAGCCACTGTTCTTCTCTACCGGGCATGGAGCAGGGCCAAGGCCCAGATCCCCAAGCAGATGTCAGTGCCAGACCCGGACCAGAGACCCAGCCATTTACCTTTTCCCAGTAAGAACTTTCACGGACTTCATAGTCTGGAGCAAGCCTTAGAGACCTTTGCTGGCAGCAAATTCTCTGCTCTCAGGAAGCAATGGAAGGTTTGCTGAGGTCTTGCGTAAAATCTCTGGATATCTGTGTGCAAACAACCCATGCTCCCAGAAAACACCTTTCTGTGACACAGAAAGAGTTCCTGTGTGTTTCTTTGACTATCAACTCTGATCTCACAAACCATCAGCTCTCAGGCTTAGCCAGTTCCGAGAAATCAATTCTGTGGTGGACCATTTTGAGCAAACTGTGTCCGCTGGCATTGGGTAAATAAATGAGGATGAAAGACCCTTCCCCAGTCCATTCCCATGAGACCTCGCTTGATAACAGTGGGGAAACAGTTAAGATCCTAACTCCAAATAGCAGTCAGACCAGGATGATCCTGAGGCTGATATGTGAATGGAGAAACTGAGGCTTTGGGGTCCTCGGTCTTTTATTAGGGTGTGCAGAAGCATGGAAATGTCACTATTTGAGCCAAGGAGAATAAAACTTCAGCCACAAAGTTTAACAAAGAGCAGAAGAATGAAAGCATGCAATGGAGAACACTTTCTGGTGGTTGGTGATGTTTTCATTGCTCCTCTCTGGGCTACTTTACATGCTTTTGAGGCCTCAGACTATGACACAGTAGGAATCAGATTAAAATGTTAGGATGATCCCTTGATTTTCTTCTCCTATATTTCGGGTAAACTTCCTGTTATAGTTTCCTCACTTGGGAGAAGGGAAGGGAAGTAGCTTTGTGACCTTGAGCAAGTCGCTAAACTTCTCAGGTCTCACTTTCCCAACTCACTAGGCAAGTATATTGGATTAATATTGTTTCTGAATGGAGCTGTCAGCATTTTGGGACAATTCTTGGTTAAGTGTGACCAATCTGCACAGTGCAGATAGTTTAGTATCCCTGCCTCACCTCCTAAATGTCAGAAGTCGTAGTGACAACCCCAAATGCCCCTCATAGAGGGCTAAGTGTATTCAAAGATAATGTTGCTCCCGGTTGAGAAGTCTTTTGGAAATTACCAACAAGGGCCCTATTGTTGGGGTTTCTGTGGTTAATCATCAAATTGGGGCTTCAGAAGTCAATCCTTGGGCTTCATCCTCCAGGAGCCAACAAATCAGACTCTAGGCCACCATCAGCAGGATCCTCAGTGCTGTAGTCCCAGCAGGTGTTATCCTTTGCCTTTTGTGAGTGAAGTGGACTACAAATGACCCATGGGAAAAGAAAACCAGAAAGAGTAAGGTGAAGGGACAGGTGCTATTAGAGCATGGCAGCTTCCTTCTCTGCCGTATGTTATTAAAAACACAGGCAGACTGCCTGCCTGTGGAGTCTGTAGCACTGGGAGGAAATCCTTCCCTCCTTTGCTAAGTGGATCACACTCTGGCACCAGGAGGTTCCTTCCCTGAAGCAGAAGCCCCCAGCACTGACCGCACTTAATACAACATGAGTGCATGTTGACATCAAATTAATACAACTGTGCCCAAGCTGCGAAAATAAATGAGAATTGATAATGTGACATTTCATTGAAAAAAAGGCTAGCAACACTACACTTGATGGATGGTGCTTGTAGCACTGGGTTTATTCTCAAGTAGAATAGCTCGTTATTCTCACCTCTGCCTCAAGGTCTCATTGGGGGACAGAAAATAGAACTATTAGTTTATTTATAGTACATAGAGTTAAAACGAATAAAGTCTTCAGAGGACAGGAGGGTATTATAGGAACACATGCTTTCTACTCATGCCCAACTCATTACAAGTAGGAGTGAAAATGAACTGCAGAGCTTGGTGCTGATTTCAAATGAGCAAAATAAAAGAAAGAAACAAAAAAAGAAAGAGAGAGAGAGAGGGAGGGAGAGAGGAAGGGAGGGAGGAAGGAAGGAAGGAAGGAAGGAAGGAAGGAAGGAAGGAAGGAAGGAAGGAAGGAAGGAAGTGAGGAAAGGAGGGAGGGAAAGAGAGAAAGAGAGAGTCTTAAGGAGCTCCCTCCCCAAATGAGGTTGATCTGATGATGAAATCTGTCAGGTGGAACTGGCAACAATGCTTTTGAATTGCCTAAGACCGTAGCCAACGCATTCACGTGCGGGAAGTCTTTTTTTTTTTTTTTTTTTAATTAGTAGTACTATTAGTCAGAGTCAGACAGTCAGGATTTCCCTGAAAATCCACCACTAGGCTAAGCAGATTGAGATGTTTTAGCACTTTTGGCACCGCCTGTGGTGGCTTCTGCAGGTGGAGAGCCCTGCAAATGAAAGAAGCTGGCTATGAAGTCAGTGGGAATGAACCGCCCAAGTGTCACACAGAAGCCCTTCCACATTGGGTAGTTTCAGTCCACTACTACAGAAATAGTTTCCCAATAACCACGAAGTATTTGCTATCAGTACAGATGGGCTGATTTTCCCATCTCTTTTGGCTGTTCCTTCAGAAGTCAGAGTTGGTGGTACAGGTCACTTCCCCTCCGTGTGCGGTTGCTAAGTGAGCCCAGAGAGGATGGTCTGAAGAGCTCAGCCCTTGCCCACGTTAGGGGGTGGAGGAGACTGTCCTGTCTTCAGTTCTTCATCAGTACAGATGGATTACAACCCTCATTAGTAATAGAGTGACTTGCATGTCTCACTTACTCAGTCTAGTGAAATGCCAACCCATTTTTGGATCTGAGCAGACCTGGCTGAGAGGTCAACAGATTGAGGTACTGCCTCATCACTATGGATGACTGTGTATTGAACCCCCATTGTGTATGGGTGATGCCAAGCGGGACAGGCTCCCTTTGGATTATGGAGAACACTTTCAGAAAAAGAAGTTCGACCAATGAACATGAGCTTCCTCCCCTCCCCTTCTCCCTTGGAAGGGCTGATCTGAGGGGAGCCCCCACTGCATGGTTGTTTTTTTTTTAATTTCAGGTAGGATAACATCTTTTTTGTATTTTTTTATGTATCTGTGCATATAAAGCTTTTCTGCATTGGGAGGAGAAATCTTTTTGTTTGCATTGAAGACTTGTCTAAGAATTTACTCACTGATATTTTAACCTTCTGTAATTAACATTCTCATTTTGATAGAATTTTAACCAAACATTTCATCTTGCATATTATCTTCACCTCATAATGGCTGGGTAAGAGAAGACTCAACGGAGGTTCTCCTGTAATTTTCTTCCAGAGGCAAACTTCTCCTCAGACTTTTATTTCAGAAATGTTATGCAATATTCTCTAAATAAGGCATTTCTTGAGAATGACCATTTTTGCTGGCAGCTTTAAGAGTGTTTTGCTTCCTTACTCCACATAACAACTCCTCTGTGTCTTTAGGATTTTAAGTGTCTTAGGAATTCTTCAAGTTTACAAGAAAAGAAAGAGAAAGTGAATTTTGCTATGGCAGTGGGGCATTTGTGCTCTCCCAGACCAAGAGCCAAGGGTTAAGCAGCTTTGCTGAATTACACAGAACCTGTGGTTAAACGGGAAGATAGTCCTCGCCCCACAGGGGAGGGGGCCCACCATATATCAGGGTACTGAATAGATTTCCTTCTCTCAATTAACGTTCTTATTAATATGTTATCTGGGACACTGGGCACTGTGGGAACTCAAAATAAATATAAATCATGATCCTGCCCCAAGGAGCTTGCTCAGAAGTCATAACTAAAAGGCTTAGTGGCTCATCAGAGAATATAAATGAGCTGAGGCCAGAGATCGCTGTGGCTGTGAAAAACCAGAGAGGCTATGCCTCATTGTTAAGGGGCAGGCCAACCATTGCTCTAAAGGATTGTAGGTCCAATATTGCCAGATCTCTTCGAGAACTTTTCAAGAAAAGCCAAAACTTTGAGATTGAAAAGCCAAAACTTTGAAATTTCTTCACTTTCCACACATCAGTACAGACCAAACAAAACTTGTCTGCAGGCTTTTTTATCTTCTTGTCTAAATTAACACACGGAGCAATTGCAAGCAGTATCAAAACTGGAAGTAGGATTAGTACTAATTCCGTGACTATATGACCTCCAAGAGGGAAGGGGTCTGGATGTCAAGAAGGCTTTTTCAGGGAGGCTTCTCGGAGGGGAGTGAGGGGTTGTCCCACAGGCAGGTAGGATTTTACAGGAGTCCTGGCACTTAGTCAGATAGAACTGGATTTAAGTCCAAGTTCACTTCTCATTAGCTCTGTGAGCACATAACTTAACCCCTATAAGCCTCAGTTTCTTCATCTGTAAAAGGGAATCATGATGCCCGACTGATTTTTGAGGGCAATTGTAAAGGGGAAAGGAAAGAGTACTGGAAAGTTCTTACTGCTGAGTCCAGAATGTAGCCAATATCCAGTAAGCTGAGGCCCCCTTCCCGATGGGGACCCCCTCATTGAGCATTGCAGACAATTGCTTTTCAAGGATTTCGAATTGCTTTTTCTGCCCCAGGAAAAGCACAGGAGGTCTGGGTTATTTTTCTCCTCTCCTGCCCTCTTCTTGCTTCTCCCTGAGGCCTGTGGCTGCTTGCCCAGTTGCCCTTTGTCAGAATCCCAACCTTTAAAACCCTGACCTGGGCCACAGCAGAAAAACACAACCCTACTCAGTAAGGAGGAGAAGTGCTCCAGGAGGCTGTATAGACACGCACGGCAAATATTTAAGGAATTCTTAGGAATAAAAAAAAAATTCGTAAATCTGGATTTTTGCATGAGGCCATCACAAGAACATGTTTTCTCAATTAGCGTGCACATTGCTTGGAGTGAAGTCACCACGTCCACAGCCCATCAGGGCTGACTCGAGCTGAGCCACCTGATCAGACTTCACTTTCCATGACCTAAATGTGATTCAGCCAACCCTGCCACTGCCCCTAGCTGCTGAAACAAAATCATTCCTGAAATCCTAAACCAGGGTGGAGATGTACGTGCTCCTCTGAAAAGCAGTCTAATTTCAGATCCTGGTTGTATTCACCCCAAATTGAGAAAGACAGCACTACTTTGGAGGGTGGATTGATAGAGTCCCCACAACACCTTGCATGTTTCTTTTCTTTTACCATTTATTGTTAGATGGTGACTGTGTGTAGCCTTTCAGAACAGATGAGTTCTTTAGGTTCTGAAATCAGAGAAAATAGTTTCTTTTGCTAAAGCATACATCAGTTGCCTAAAATATTAGCAGTCAGTGCCTGAGATCAGTGATTATATATTCTGGATGGTTTCCTGGATTGACTCTTTTCCAAGCAAATGGCTTTGTCAGATATTTGTAATTTCTGAAATATTTTATTAATGATGTCCTCTTGCCAGAGGGATGGTCCAGAGTATACAATTAGCTGCATGCCTCAGGAGCGAGAGGCTGCCCGGCATCCACCGACATCAAGCAGGAGTTCAAGGACACTTCTAATCAACTGCCATAGAGCAGAGAAAAGAAAATGTTTTCACAAGTTGAAGGCCGGGTGTGTGGCCCATGCCCAGCACTTGGGGGTCTGAGGCGGGAAGATCACTTGAGGCCAGGAGTTAAGGTCATCCTGAGCAACATAGTGAGACCCCATGTCTACAAAAATAAAAATAAAAAAATTAGCCAGGCGTGGTGACATACACTTGTAGTCCTAGCTACAAGATGGGTTCAGGTGGGAGAATCACTTGAGCCCAGAAGGTTGAGACTGCCGTGAGCCATGATCATACAAGTGCACTGTAGCCTGGGCAACATAAGTGAGACCCTGTGTCAAGAAAGAAAGAAAGGGAGAAAGAAAGAGAGAAAGAGAGAGAGAGAGAGAGGGACGGAGGGGAGGGGAGGGGAGGGGAGAGGAAGGAAGGAAGGAAGGAAGGAAGGAAGGAAGGAAGGAAGGAAGGAAGGAAGGAAGGAAGGAGGAAAAAGAAAGAAAGGTAAAGAAGGAAGGAAGGAAGGAAAGAAAGAAAAGAAAGGAGGGAGGGAGGGAGGGAAGGAAGAAAGAAGGAAGGAAGGAAGGAAGGAAGGAAGGAAGGAAGGAAGGAAGGAAGGAAGGAAGGAAGGAAGGAAGGAAAGAAAACAAAATACAGGTTGAGACCTATCATCAGGTTATGCAATCAACTTAGTGTGCAACTCTCATTAGGGAAAAAAAATGAGAGAGAATAGAGTAACATTTTCAAAAATTAATATGCATTTCATATAGCAAGGGAAAATGTTTATGACACTTTTGTTTTAGTTATACTGTATATATGTACATATACATATATATGCAAACTGGCTCATAATAGAAAATGTGGTTTTTTACTATAAGTCATAGTCAAAAAAAGTGTGAAAGCCACTGGCATAGACAACAGCATTATTCCAAACAGTGGATGCTTCTGAAGCCAGGCAAGCTTGAGGTTAAGTCCCAAGTCTGTGATTTGCAGTTGTGTGATCTTGGGTAACTTTCTTTCTCTAAGCATCAGTGTCCTCATCTGTAAGGTGTCCTCAGCTGTAATTCTTGTACAGCTGTTGTGTACATTAAGTGACAAAGATGTATGAAGTACCAGGTTCTGTGACTGCCACCAAGGACACCCTCAGTAAGTGAGAACTGCTGTCATTATCTGCCTTCCCTTTGCCTGTTCCTCCTCTTTCTCTTCTTCCTCTCCTTCTCTTCCTCTTCCTCCTCCTCTTCTTTTCCCTTCCCCTCTTCCTCTTTCTACTTCCTTCTCCTCTTCTTTTCCTTTTCTATCTCTTCCTCCTCCCTCTTTCTTATCTTCTTTGTAACTACTCAACCTCATCAGAACTATTGACAATGTTTTTATACCTAAGGTTTGCTTTTTCTCTAGCAAACACAGCAAAGAAGCAACAATAATCATATCTTGTCTTTGGCCCCACATTCTGCACTGTCTTTCTCCCATTTCATGCTTGCAAAGCCATCTTTCTGTGATTCTTTTCCCCAAGCATGACCATAATAGTAATTGTCCAAGGGGCACAGGACATCCCCCTCCCTGTCACTGGGCACTAACAGGGAGTAGCATGGCCTTTCCTGGCCTTGCCACTGGAATAAACGCTTTGGTCCTAGTGTGGGTTCAGTGACTTTGGAAGGAGCTTCTGTTCCCACAAAATCATATCCTTCCCCTTCAGTATATTTTTATAAGAACAACAGGGCTAAGATGCCATTAAAATGTTGATATTGTCAAAATTCTAAAGAAGTTTCTGCCCAGAGCAGAGAGTCTAACATTTTCTCCTGAGCGAGGCTCCAGGCTGCCACAATGCGGAAGGTTTACATTTCTCCCCTGGTATAAACAGTTTAAAGGCTCTTAATGTGAATGTTGGAGCTGACACGTTCAGGTAAACCCTGATCCTAACTCCAGCCCTCAACCCAGTGAGCAATCTATCACTGACCTCGGACCTCTGGTTCCCAGTGGAGGGCACGTGAAAGAGTGACCCACACCAAGATTCTACTTAGGGCCACAAAGGTGACAGTCCCAATTTTCTTGAGAGCCTGGCTGATGTCGCCTCTGAGAACAGATCAGTGATGACAAACTGCCTACCTCTTAGTTCTCACGTAGGCTTAGCCTGCCCCCATTCTGTATTCACCCTTGTTCCCCCAGGGCTCATTCCAACTCTCTCCTAGTAAAATGCCCTCCCACTGGGCCCCATTTTCACCACTAGTACTCATAGAGGATTATTAGCGACATCTCCTTTCAAATGCTGAATTCCTGTCCAAACTAAAGATTTAATGCTCCTTTTTAGGTGGCTAAGATATCTCTAGTTGAGGTTTGCAAGATAGTGGGACAGAAGGCAAGAAAAGAGACCTGCTTCTAGAGATAATTTTCATCTTTTAAGTGTATCCTCTTCTCTCCACTGCTCATTCCACTATTGCCTGTAAAATTAATGTCACCAAGCCAGTTGCACCTTTTAAATAACATTTATAGCAGGAGAGAGACATTTGTCACATCATGCCCTGCCCCCACCTCCCAGGCAGGTGGATGATACTGAACCAAGCACCAGGGAGCTGGAGTGGACTGCAAACAAGCCAGCAGAGAGATGTTTAAATTCATTGCTGTTGCACCTGTTTTTAAAGGAAAAAGCAAATGCTGACTTACTTTTATTGTGCTCAAAAGGCGGAGGCGGGGAGTGTATTTCCACCCTTTCTGAAACTTGAAATGACAAATGGAATCAATTGCCCCTGAAACGACACGCCACTAAGAATGTTTCTTACTCATGAAATGAATTACCTTTCTTTCCACCTGGGTTCAAGAGTGTTGTGTTTGTGTTTTCACAGGGAAAGTGTGAACACTAGAAATGTTTTCATTTTCTATTTTGAAGAGGTCAGACTCCAAAGCCTGACTTCAGATTTCATGCCCATGTGTCAGCATCTCTGTGTCTTGGAAATGAAAGAAAATATTTTGGGGGTGGGGTTTTCAAGTGCTGTTGTTTTTGAACTTTTCCAAAAAAGAGCAGGAGATGTCAGAAAGCAGAGAGCTTAATAAAGCAACACAAATATGTTTCAAAGGTTTTTTTTAAAGCATCTTTATGATTAAGCCAAAAAATAATAATTTTAAGTTGACACAGTGCACAAAATGTTCATCTTCCAGTCATTTTGACTTCTTAAATGACTGTGAACCTATTACAGAATTCTGACCGGCAATACTGGTGTCTAGAAAAATCTGTTTGTATCTTCTTTCTTTTGTGGTTTGGGAAAGTTATTATGTAAGAAATAAAAACAAATGGCTATGTCAGGGGTAGATTATTTCAATTCACTAATACCTAGATTTAAGAGATGAGGAATTTATTCCTGATTCAGAATCTTACTAGTGGTATAATTTAGGCAAATTACAAAACCTCTCTGAGCCTCTATTTCTTAATCTGGAAAATGAGAATAATGCTACTTCCCCCGCATATCTGTTAGAGCTGTTGCATTGGATATGGTTGATGGATGGGGAAACAACTTGGTTGTAGACACAGAAGGTAAGATGGGAAAACCTGGACCAGGAGTGTGAAACTCCAGGTCCTAGTGCTAGCTCTGGTCTTAGTTGCATGAGGGATCTTGACAGTCACTTGCTCTGGTATTGAGCAGTTCTGGCTCCTGCTGGTCCATTCCAAACGCAGTAACAAATGTAGATGCACTCACATAAACCTGGGCAGAGTTGAGGTATTCCTGCCATGGTCAGAATGGAGGCCTGTGCCAGGCATTGAGCAGAACCTTGTGAGGCAGAGGCCAAGAGCACCATAGAAAAAGCATGAATGTGGAAACAGGCTTTCCAGGGTTCCAGTCCCAGGAGTCGTGCTTAAAATGCATGTGATGGAAAGCAAGTTGCTATAGTGCTCTGATTTTCAGTTTGTTCAGCTGTAAAGTGGGATCAGTAGCACTTATTTCCTAAAGATTAACCAAGGTAGCTTTTGCTCAATCATTTGGTTGTCTAAAACTTGGATATAGTACCATTGCCGCCACCATTGAACACAAACGAGTGGCTGGGGAGCTCCCCAACTACTCAGTCTAAGGCAGAAGTAACAACAGTGCCAGAACGCTTCGGGGATACACATGTCCCTGTCTCTTCTCCTAATGTCCCTTCTCCCTCATTAGTCCTCCTCCCTGGCCTCTTTGCTGGCTTGTCCTTATTCTCTGGACCTCTAAATATGGAGTTCCCTGGAGCTTAGCTTTCCTTTCTAGATCGCCCTCTTCCTGGATGATCTCATCCTCCCCAGGCATGAGCTACGGTCTACGACTTCCGGATGTTCATTTCAAGTCTGGACCTCTCCCCTGGGCCCCAGACTCTTATATTCTACTGGCATGTCCACTTGGATGTCTAAAGGACATCTCAAATTTAGAATTTCTTTTTATCCCCAAACTACTTTTCTCCTAGTCGTCTTTGCTTTAGATAATGACATAATTATTCCCACAGAATAATCCAGAAACCATCCTTGATTCTGCCTTCCCTCTCACCTTTTATATCCAATTCACCAGCAAGTTTGTTGGCTTCACCTTCAAAATGTAGTCAGAATCCAACCACTTCTTACAGTCCCACTGCTGCCTCCTTAATCTGGGCCAGGGTCGCCTCTCACCTAGACCTCTTACTGCATCTCCTGCCTCTGTTGTCGTTTTTCTTTTAGGCCAATAGCAGCCAGAGTGCCCTTTAAAAATGTAAATTGCAATGGTATTTCCCAGCTCTGAGCCTCCCATGGATTTCCATTATATGTAGAATAAAATTATCTTGCCATGGCTTTTGTTCAGTGGTTCTTAAATAGGGGTGATTTTTCTCCTAGGGGATATTTGGCAATATCTGTGACCACCTCATTTCTGGTGGTCATTAAGAGGATGGTGGAGGCTTGAGGGGTGTTACTGGCAGCCAGTGGGTAGAGGCCAGGGGTGCAGCAAAACAACATGCACAGGACAAGCACCTGCAACAAAAAAATCATCTGACTCAAAATGTTGATAGTTCTGGGGTGGAGGAAACCTGCCTTATGCGATCTGGACCCTGACCATCTCCAGCATCTTAATCACTCCTCCCCTTGTGGTTGTGTGGTGACCATGCTGACCTTTTTGCGATGTCTTCAACATGCCAACCTTGTTACTGTCTTGGGGCCTTTGTACTCACTGTTTGCTCTATTTGGGACACTCTTACCCACAGATCTTCACATGGTTAGCTTCTGATCAACATTTAGGTCTGCTATCACCTCTTGATCATCCTAATCTAAAATATCTATCCTACCGCCACCAAGCCCTGCCATTCTATTCTCCCACCCTCTCTTACTTATTTTTTAATACTTAATTTTATGATTTGTTTTCTTATGCTACTATCTGTCTCCTCCACAAGAACATAAGAATGAGGGCAGGAACTTTGCTATGTTCATCAAGGGATCCATTCATCACATAGTAGGAGCTCTATAAGTCTTTGTCAAATGAGTAATTCAGCAAATAACTGACAAGGATAGCACAGGCACGGCCTATGACAGAAGGTTAGGAGAAGAGATCAGCAGGATCTAGTAATTCAGGGAATGCTCTCCGGAGGAGACCTGCCATGGGCTGCCCTGTGAGTTTCCGGAGTACACCATCCCACCAGATGAGCTGGCCCTAAAATGGAGAGGGGCTTCCTCTCAAGCATATATGCACCCAGCATAGCCTTCTTGTCGGTTAGAGACAGCTGTGGATTTTAACCTGTGATAGGACAGAGACCCAAGCTGTAGGGCTCAGGGGTCCAGGCTCTGATGGAGGAGAGGAACCAGGAAAGAAAGTGAGTATGAGAGAAGCAGGTCCAGGAAAGAGAAGCTGAAGCTCAGGTTGGCTCAGGTCAGGAATGGAACCCAGTATAGAGGGAAGGGAGGCACCAGGGAAGGACAAGCAGACAGCTCCAGAGGAAAGTCTCTGGGTTGGCTCATCCTGGGGTAGGGAGTCAATTGAGGAAGCTATGAAATGGAAAGCAGATAAGGGACAAAATCAAACCTTTCATGTAGCCTGGCAGAGACAGAGTCCTGTTTAGACATAGTGACCCACATAGAGCTGGTACCACATGAGAAACATGACATTATGACAAACACAGTTAATTCCAGGACAGTCTTGATTCCAAATGCTCTGACCCATCATCAAACATTGCTCTTGTTCTTCAGTTTTAGAAAGTCATGACAGTAACACCACATGTAACAGTGCTTAGCAATGCCAGGTGATGGGTGGGTGTTCACTTCCATCCAGGTAAGCCTCTTGTGCCATCTCAAAGTAATGATATTGATGTCCAGTTCTTAAGGGAGATGAAGTGAGCACAACAGGTCATAGATCATATTTCCAAGGTCCCAGGATTCCAGGTTATACAAATTCTGGGGTTTGTAGATCACAGTCTCCCACGGGAGAGGGATGCCTGGTGGCATGTACACAGCTCTGGCCATCCTGATATTGTCTCCAAGAGAAAGGGTATGGTCAGGGTCTGTGCCCTCAGAGCCACCTCAGGACACTTACTCATAACTCTGGTTCATTTTGCTGCCTGGATCCTTCTAAGGAGATGACTACATGTGATTAGCTGGCCAACACCTCATTTTATTAGTCTGTTAATGTAGTTTTAAAGTAACACACCTAAGATGCAGACAGCTTACTCCAACCTAACAAAAATGTCATTATGAAAATTTACAAGGTCTACAGAGTGATATAATGGTGATGAAATTCAGATGTGTCAAATTACCCTCATGTTTAATTTAGCCTGACTCAGTCCATAGAAATATGGATTTTCCCACAGACGTAGTCTCAGCTGCCTGGGCACCGTGTGCTTTGCAGGGCTGAGGCTGTGATAAGGTTGCCTGTCCCACAGCCTCAGAAGTCATAAAACAGCCTGTGCTGACCATCCCCTCCTGCTTCCTCAGATTGCTGCTGACAGGCCACTTTGTCTTTTCATTCACAAAACCCATCTGCCAACTGGTCTTTGGGATCCCCTTCCATCGTTAGGTCCTCTTCTTGGTAGACACAGATTTGATACTCTCAAACTTCTGCTCCGTTGAAACATGATTTCTGGATCTTCATTCCTACTAAGAAATATAGGGCTGATGAAGGCTTAGACCCATACTCATCCCAGGGGCAGATTCTAAGCAGCTGTCAAGTTCTCTCAGTTAGAACGTTAATAAACCCCACTCAGCAACAATGGACCAAGCAAAAGCCTGACCCTGGTCCTTCCTTCCTGCTAACAATGTGACTTGCAATAGCTTGTATAAACTCCCTCTGATTCTCAGCTTCCTGAACTGTAAAACCAGAATAATAATAATACTCCCTTATAAAGTAGTGATTGTAAGAAGAGAACACATGTAACACTTAGCACTGTGCTTGGCACATAAAAGCTGTTCAACAAATGGCAGCTACTCTCATTATATTATTAAAATCTTGGAAAGTAAGATTTCAGACATTAGTCAATGACTCATGGGAATGTTTTGGAGCTTGAGGTCTATGTAAAGTGAGAGGGCAGGAGAGTGGAGTCTAAAACATGGGGAGGAAATCCCCATGCAAGGAATGCAGAAGGTCATTGCCATGGCATCATGGTGACTGACCACTCATTTGTGGGCTAAACCCCATTAAGCCAGCTGCAAAATGGGGGTAATAATAATGTTGCTATAATTATTAAATATAGCAATGCTTATAAAATGGTTAACATAGCTCCAGGCACACGAGCCTCAAAAAATTTAGAGCTGTTGTTATCACAACCAGTCTTCCCTTGCTAGCTCCTCTGTCACCTCTTTACGCTGGTCAAGCCACTATTTAGACAGGTCCAACCTGGGTTCCTAAGGCACTATTTCACAGTTTGGGGGGGGGGACAGTGCAGCCCCCACCCCAAAGGTCTCTTAGTGTCACAGGGCATTTATAGCCTCCAGAAATCACTCCCACAGATTTCTGGGGCCCACTCCTTGTAGCCTCCAGGTGGCTTTGTCACACGTAAAGGCAATGTCATGCTATGCACAGAAAGGGAATAGCCCCTTTCCTTTCTTACCATGGGCCTGGAGTTGGTCCCACCTGGCTGTCACCCTTCATTCTTGGGATAGTCATGAAAGCAAGGGATCTGTACCCCCGAAAGGAATTTATTCAGCACCAGCAAAGGGCAAGGTGCCCAGACTTAGCTTTTGCCATGAGCCCTGCCAGAAAGGGCTGGGCAGGGACAGAAAAGAAATTCCAGAGACAAGGTTTCTCTAGTGTCCTTGGACTTGGGGAGAAGTAAATTGTAGGGTTGTCTCATTTATGATCAAAGGTACAAAAACTTTATAAAATGCCGTGAGGATATTTTGTCCGTGTTCCTAAGCAAACAGAAAAATGGAGAAACATTTTGGGTCCACCAAAATTGGTAGTTAGGATGAACTTTTACTGCAAGGGCCATGTCTATCTTAAGCTAATTATGTAGCAAGTATGGCTGCGTCCTCACTGTGTGCATGCACTGCTCTGGGCTTTTGGGGGCTGTAAGAACATTTAAGATTTACACCTGCCCATAAGGGGCTTGCCATCTGTTTGGTGCTTCTTATTTCAGTTTTAATTACAAGGAAGACATTAGCCTTTTGGGAAAAGAATCACTGGGATGAATCTAATACTACTGGGCTGGCTTTCATGCAGATTCTTTTATGGCCCTTTGGCCTTGGACATGAAAAGGTAGTGAAAACATTTCATTATAAGGTTCCTTCTCCCCTCCTGCATGCTCTACCATCTGCCCTTGGCTATGACACACACACACACACCTCACACACACACCATGCAAAAGTGGAGCCATTTCTGAGACAACTGCAAACATTAAAGAACTGCAGTCCTTTCGGACTCAAAAATCCATAAAATCCTAGTGTTGAAAGAATAATGAAAAATAATTCAGTCCTTTCGTTTATAATAAATGCAAAAAAGAAGAGAAAAAAACCCCAAAAAGCTGGTGGATGAAGTTCCTTCCTTGATTACAAATCACAGTGTTAGTAACAGCCCACCCAGCCCAGGGCTCAGTTCATTTTTTCCTTCCATTCTTTCATCAACTATTTATGAAGCACCAACATTGTACCAGGAGCTGTGCTCCTGGTGATACAATGTACCACTGGTGATACAATGGTGGAAAAAAACCATACATAATTCTCTCCCTCCTGACGGGTCTTACAGACTAGCCAGGAAGATAATCAGTCGGCATGCAAAGAAATGACCATTTCCACCTGCTAAGTGTCATGAAGGACAGTTCCACGTGCTGGTCCATGCTGCATCTTGGTGGGTAGAGCAGGCTTCTTAGAAGAAGGCATGATTCATCTGAGGTCTGAAAAGTGGGCAGGAAAAGGAGAAGAAGGATACTCTAAAGATAAAGAGAAGTCCTCCAGGAAAATATCTCACACAGTGGCGGGCTGAAGCCAGCTCACACAGGCTCACCCCTGCTCCACCATAAGCTTCTCTTCCCAACTCCACTCCCAGTGAGGCCACACTGCTAACCTGGAATTGGCCAAACTGGGGATAATCGCATGCAGAAAGCAGCAGATGCTCCAAGTGAGGGCTTCCAGCCACCTCTGCTTTGTAGAGCCATTTTTTACCAACACTTCATGGGCTTCATATACAGTGGTGCCCGCTTAGCTGTGGTTTCGCTTTCCAAGGTTTCAGTTACCTGGGATCATTTGTGGTCCGAAAATATTAAGTGGTAAATTCCAGAAATAAATAGTTTATGTTTTAAATTGTGCATCATTCTGAACAGTGTAATGATATATTGCGCCATCCCACTCTTTTCTGCCCGGAACGTGAATCATCCCTTTGTCTGCTCTCTAGGCTACCTGCCCCTTAGTCACTTAGTAGCCTGTTTGGTTGTCAGATTGGCTGTCACTCATTACCCACTTAGTCGCTGGTTTGGTTGTCAGATGGACTGTTTCAGTATGGCAGTGCTGGTATTCAAGTAGACCTTATTTTACTTGATAATGGCCCCAAAGCAGAAAAGTAGGGATGCTGGCATTTTCTTATAATTGTTCTATTTTATTGTCACTGTTGTTTATCTCTTACTGTGCCTAAGGTATAAATTTTATCACAGGTTATGTAGGTTTGGGGAAAAAACATAGTGTTTATAGGATTTGGCACTATTTATACAGGGGGTCTTGGAACATATCCCCTGCAGATAAAGAGGGACTATTGTATTCCACCTGTTTTCAGACTGAGGGTGACACAAACACTGCCCTTTAAGCCACCAAAGGCCTGGTCCTGCTCCTGCAAAAACTCTACCAAATGCCTATTCCCAGAAAGGCACTGTCAATAAGTGACTTGGGCCTTGCGGCTGTTTATTTCAGACCCTGGGCCATCTGGCTTCTCCCAGGCTCCAGAACATCCCAACAAGTTAATACCAGACAGCTAAGAAAGAGCCTGTTCTTGTGGTCTTCGCCATCCCCTTGCCATCTAATGATATTTATCAACCACCCACGCCTGCCCAGTGCTGTATAAGACACTTGGCCAGGCAGATCGCAAGTCAGGCTTTGACCCCTCAGGAATTCCGGGCCTGGCTGAGGCTGCTAGGCTGACATTGTTCTTCCTTAATATAAGGAAGAACTCAGGCTGTTGGGGGCACAAGAACCAGGGCTGAGTGCCCAGCTGAGGATGTGGTTTAAGAGATGGTACTGCTGCCCTTTTTTGTTTGTTTCTAGGCACCAGAAATGCCAGGTGAGTAGGGGTTAGAGTTCATACTATGTATGATTTGGTCAAGTTTTAAAAACAACTGACGCTACCACCCGTGTACCCCCACTACGATTCCACTTCTCCAAAGAAATTTGCCAAAAGAAAAGGTGAGTTTTGAGTTCTTACTAAGTCTGTTAGGAAGCAAGGATGAGTGGCAATCCCAGAGGTGGGGGTTTTGCAGTAGCAGTGTCTTTGTTTCCAAACTGTGTGTGTACAGATGTGTACATGAGTATGTGTCTGTGAGTACATGTACACGTGTGTGTGCTTGTGTGTGTGTAAGCATGTGTTTGTGGGTGTGTGTCTGCAGTGCCGGCAGAATGTGGAGAGCAACAGTGTCTGCAGTGGTGCAGGGTGCAAAGGAAGCAGCCAGACGGGGCTATGAGATGGAGAATCTTGAAGAAGGCCAGTCACCGGGTCTGGTTAAGAAAAGAAACCAGGCATCCTGGATGGACAGAATTCCCTTCCCTCTGGTTATTTCTCAGCTCCAGAAGGGAGTGAGTGACTCTCATTCTTGGCCCATGCTGGAGAAGACACCCCCTGCACTGTGGAACTCAAACCATCTACTATCTTGACCTTTAGTCAGACTTAAATGCTGGATATGACCTGTGTGTCTCCCTGCCAGGACTCTAGTGAGAGCCAGGCAGGAATGTGCAGAGTATGAATCTGGGGAGTCCCATGAAGCCATTCAATAGCATCTGGCCATAGCCCTGCTGTAAGTGACACTGGGGCCGACCGTGTGTCTCCAGGAGGCTTCCACCCAAAAGCAAGAATGAGAAGTGATCCAGGTGGCATTGCCAGCTATTGATGGCTAGTGTTGAATTCATTCTGCTTGTCAGCTGCATCTTTGGGAGTGGGGAGCAGGTAGGAGTGTGCTGAGGGGAAAGGCTCTCAGAAGGGCGTACTGTTGGGAGAGTAGGGACCAGCAGGTGGGCTGCCAGGGAGGTAGGGATGTAGTGATGCAGAAAGTTGCTATTTGAAGGCTCTAACAACAAAGAAGAGAGGATGGTTGGAGATCACAGAGTATATAGGGGTGGAGGCTGGTGCAGGGTGAGCAGACAGACTGTTGGAAGGTGGGTGGACATGAAGATGGCCCTTGGCTGCTTTGCAGAGAAGCTTTGCCCCCTCCCAGGTCTTGCTTCCTCCTTTGTCCTATGCTGTGGCCTGTCGGCACAGCTCACATGCTACTCCTTTTCCTGACACTGCCTTGGAGCCTGGGATTATCCACTGACCCTGTCCCCACCACTGGCAAAGTATAATTTGTGGGTCCCGGCCCAGACAGTGAGAGTCAGTGAGAAAGCCTGGAGGGGAAGCACTGTCCAGTTCTCGGTAGAGGGACTGTGGGCAGAGTCACCATTAAAGCTGTGCAGGTTGTGTCCTGTCTAGGGCATCTAGCTAAGGGGATGAGTAGGGGCTCAGCTCACCAAACAATGCCCCTGGCAAGGAGCGGCCTCTACCTGAGAAAGGGACATTTCTTCTAATTCATACAAAGCTTACTCAGGGCCTAGCTGCAGCCCCCATTCTGGGAGCCCCTGCAGGCCATGGAATGGAGGCCCCAAGAGAGAATAGAAATGCCAGAAGAGGAGAGAGAGCATATACGGTGGGGTCCCAGTGGAGGGGGCAGCCTTCAGAACAGGGAAAGGTGAAGACCAATATTAGCCACTTTACAAGTCACCGAGAGCCAGCCCGGGGCTATCATTTTACTACACTGAAATGCTTGTGGTCTGAAGATGAAGGGATGTTTTCCTTATTAACATTGAAATAATTAACTTGTTTATGTTATTATGCTCATTGTCTAAACATTGTTCAATAAAACATCTTATTGCTGATAATTTTCCAAATGTTACAGTAAACACAGGACTCCTGCCAGTGGCAGGAATGCATTTCGAGTTACACAGTAAGCGCGGTGTTTGCTTTGCTGCCAGAGTCACTTGACTAAGGTCTCCTGACTGTAGCTTGGCTGCAACTTCTTATCAATCCCAGGTGAAGAGCACTCTGATAAAGAACAAATTATTCTCTGTGGTCAGATCCCCAAATATGTGGGTGACAAACACAGTGGCATTGTTTCCTTGACTGAGTCTTGTTTTCCATGTGTGGGAGGAATTCCAGACTTGAGAATTCTGCATCCAGACTTCATAGATTTCTTTTTCTTAATTGAGACAACACAACTAATGATAAAGAACAATACCAGCCTGGCTTTCAAGCTCCAAAAGGCTCCGGGTCAAAACCTGACCTCCATAGGGATTGGAGAGGGTCCAACAGCAACTACTCTCTTCTGTTGTCAAGCTAGACCACGGGCTCCTTGAGACTAACTTTCCGTTGGCTTCTGGAGCATGGAAACGGAGCAGATGTGCCTGCCTGCTAATGCACTGTAGGATGGAACTGCTCGCCCAGCTTATTGAAATCAGATGCACAACACTCGAGCTGCCCTGCAAACAGATGGTGGCTCCACGCAAGTGCCATCACATTGGAAAATTACAAGGGCCATGACTCCATCCCCTCTCCACCATGCAAAACTGCATTTTTTTTTTTTTTTTTTTTTTTTTACCAACTGGGTAAGAGAAAGTCCTTCTCTTCTCCATACATCCCCTCTAAGGGGCCAGGCCCTTGTGAAATATAGCACTCCTAGATTGCTAAAGTAGTATGAAAATTTGAATACAATGGACAATTCTGGAAGGATGTACCCTAAATATTAACATTCATTATCTCTGAGTAGGAGGGAATTGAAATTAAAAAGCAGCATGGCATATCTGGACTTGTACATAGTTTTTTGAGAAAATTACACCCAATTCCCAAATAGTATTCAACTTGTCAGAAACAAATTCTGAGATTGTTTAGAAATTGTTTTTAATATGCAATATCCTTTAAGAAAATTTTACCTTAAAATTCTAGATAATCAACTATTTCAATTGGTCTGAATTTTAACTTTAATCTAAATTATATTGAATTTCTTTGAGAATTTCTAGGTTAAAACTATGTAATCTGAGTAAAACATTAAGTTAGAGTGATTTTGTTGGCTGATTTTGGATATTTACATAAGCAAACATACATATATAGCTTCAGTTTCCTCCTCTGTGCAAAAATTAAACAGCTCTATTCATAGGACTATTATGAGCATTAAGTGAGATCATCCATTTAAAATATATACCACAATACCTGACTATACAAGATACATAAGAAATTATAGCTATCATTAGCTATATAATTGTCATTTTTCTTTTAAAGATGACACCAATTTCTGCAAAAAAACAAGTGGACAATCAACAAGGAGATATCAATTGGCTTATTTTCTGAATAGATGTGAGTGAGGAACAAATATCCAGGGCCCCCACTCAAGTCCTCCAGCCTGCATTGGCTCTTAGATCTCTTCTCAGCCAGACCTAGAGGTAATGAATGCTTAATTTGGTGTGGCAGGAGTTTAGGACTAGAAGAGAACTTAGAGATAACCAGTCTGGGTCATTTTACAGATAGTGAGATTGAGCCCAGATGGGTGATGACTTCCCCATGTCACAGAGCAGCAAAGACAAGACTCTAGGGCCTTGACCGCTCCTCTTTTCACTTTGACAGATGGTCTCTCTGGTTGATATATAATGATATATAATGACATTGACTCCTGCTAGTGCCTTTTACTACATTGTGATATCACACAGTGCATAGCATAGCCCTGGATGCATAGTAGGTACATGATAAATGGTTTGCTTAATCTGCTGATGTGCCAGGTGTATACTTGACAATCTAAGAGACAGGAAGTCAACTAAGACAGGATCCCTTCAGGAAGGTTCAAGAGACTGACAAGGAAAGTTACAGCAGGGGAAGAGGGGGTCTTAGAAAGGGGAAATTTGTTTAACTTCCTCGACAGGAGAATGAGAGTCAGAAGCCGAATCACGTAATGAACCTCAGCGAGTTCATTCGCCAGACTCCCTATGCCAGACAAGTCCCAATGCTACATATTTACCAAACATACATGTATAGCTCTTGACTTCTCCCCTAACTCTACATGTCTATATCAACTGCCTATTCCAATTTTCCATGCATATGTCCATAAAAGGTATCTCAAATATAGCTATCTCAGTATATAGGTATCTCAAATTTGACACTTTCAAACCTAAACTCTTGATTCTGCCTTCAATCCTGCTCCTCATTCAGTGTTCTCCATCTCAGTAAATCATGTCCTTTCAGCTGGGTGCCAAAAAGCTTGGCGTCATCCTCTATCCCCCTGTTCCCTCACTCCTGCACATCACAGTCCATCAGGAAGTCCTTTTGACCCTATTCCTCCAACGTATCCCACTTACATTGTCTTCTCTCCTCCCTTACATTGCCATGAGGCCCCAGACCATCACCTCCCACCTGGATAATTGCAGGAACTGCCTTAACTGATCTTCCAGTTTCTTTTCTTGGTCCCCATTGTGTGTGCTCTGCCAGAGTGCTCCTCTTAAAATATATCCAGTCATATTGTTTTCTGCTAAAAATCTTCTAATCGCTTCTAATCTCCTTAGAAATAAAGTTCAAACTCCCCAGGGTCCATAAAGCCCTACAAAAGCTAGTTCCAGTTGCCCCTCAGCTGTCATCTCCTAACACTGCCGCAGCCACAGGGGCAGGTTTGCTGTTTTCAGCCAAGCAGGTTCTTGCCTCAGGACCTCACACTGGCCATACACTGCCTCAAATGTCCTTCCCACATTTCTGCATAGCTTTCTCCCACACTTCATTCAGGTCTCTTTGTAAACATTGCCTCATCAGAAAGACCTTTCCTGACCAAACTAGCGCTTCAACTTATAATTCCAAAACACTTACTGTGCTTTATTTCTTCCAGCACTTATCACCAACGGACATTTCCTGGTAATTTGTTCTTTGTCTTCTGTCCACCTTTATGAGAGTTTAAGCTCCCTGAGAGCAAGAATTTTTCTGTTCTGTTCACGACTATATCCCCAGTATCTAGAATAGTGTTTTGGTGCATAGTAGTTGCTCAATATCTAGTTGCCAAACAAGCGAGTCAACAATAAACTTTCATTCTCTATTTTAGCTTAGTTGTTTGTGTGCTTATCTATTCCCCCTATTAGACTGGTCTTCTTCACCTGTAATTCCTGCAGTTCCAGGCATGGTGCACCTGCACAGAACAGGTGCTCATTACGTGTGTGTTGAATTAAGTTGAGCAATTACCAAGCACTAGCCACAGATTTTGTGACTTAAATCCAGTTCATATCATCTACAAGAAGCACGCCCAAAGGGTTTGTTAATTTTTCTGAGAGATAGTCCCAATGTTTCATTACAACTTAGGCAGCAGCTCTGGGAAGAAGGAGCCGCACAAAGAGCTTTGTGTGATGGGGAAAACAGGGAGGTGCAGTCCCAGTCAGAGCTGTTAGCAGCAACCCTTTGCCAGGCCTGAACATGCAAAGCCAAGCTCTGGGGAGAGCAACAAAAGGGCCGATTGGATCCGAGCCACGAGGTCACAGAGTCCGCCTTGGAGGGGAAGGGTATGCCATGTGTTGGCCACAGAACCATGTAGACAAACTACAGCGAGTCAGACACACCAAGATTTTTGCTCCTGTTTGTTTCTGCTACACTTCTACAGAATCAAACCACTTTGTTCCTTGACTTTGGAATCATGTCCATTTGTTTAAGGTAATGGACTGGGGTCTTCCACCATGCCACCCCCAGGACCCGCACCCTGAAGTCCTGGTATAGGCTGTGCTATAATGTGGTCTTTTTAATAACTAGCTTCTTTGGAAGGAGTTCAGGTGCAGCCAAGTTGTACAAATTTCAGGGTTATAAGTGGGGCTAGAACATGACACAATGTACTAGGAACTATTTTACAAATTTATCTTAAAATCAAAGCTACTTGCAAAAATGGATTTAGCTCTGCCCTCAATTGTTTCCTCAGGCTCAAATGTTTAAATAGAAATAATTCACAAAATATGTCACTGTCTGCTTATATTTTATCCTCATGGCAATAGAATGTTACTCAACTCCCCAGGTCACTATCAATTATTTTTAAACTGCTTTGCCTTTTACTAAAAACTCTTTAGTATCCAGAAGATTTGTTTCAAAAGCTGATCAGGAAACAAACAAACAAACAATTCTGCATTTCAAATATTTATTAAAGGAAAAAGGAAAAAGCTTTTAATAAAGAAACTTAATATGATGAGTATTTCGCTTTTACCTTTTTAGTGGGTTGTTGCCCCTAAGTGATCCTTGTCATTGTAAACTATGCCAGGAAACCTCCAAAATTAAAGCAAGTGCGGATTTACAAAAAAACAAACAGCAGCTGTCCCAGTTCATCTAAGGGTCTGGGCCAGCAGCCTGCTGAGAATTCATCAAGCCCAATTGAGCAGTTCAAGGCAAAAGACATTTAAAAAATAAAGTACAAACCCCTTGGGAATATTAAGAAAAGACTCATCCAAAGTTTTCCAAAGACGTGCATCCAAGGCTCAAACCATTACAACAGACCAAAGCAGTACTCTCTAAACCAGAGCTGCAAAACAGCCACTTATGAAAGCTACTACGTGAGACATCAAAAGTATTCAGGTCTTTCCTTCACACAAGACTGGCTTAGAGGGACAGAACTTTCTTTTTCCTCTCTCTAGAAAATTCCCAAACCACAGTTTTATGGGCTCTATTATACCGATTTTCAAAACATTGGTCAACTTAAAATGCCATTTCCTTTGGATGGTTTAGATTATTCTCAATAAATTTTTAGTATATTGATTCAAATAAATGCTACCAAATCCTCAGTAAAAAATGTTTCCATGGTGAAATAAGTATGACCTCAAATGAAATCTTAGAGATTCCCAATGCATATGGAGAGCTCTGAGTAAAGAAAGCTGTTTCTAATCCAACAGTTCCCAAATATGTTTGACCATGGAACCTTCTTTTTACTAACGCCTTTTGACATTCCAGGGTTGAGAAACACTGGTTTAAACATTTCTGTGACTTCAAGGTCAAGGTTAAGATCTATTTCCTATTGGGATCATTCATTCACCTATTAAGTAGACATTTTGTTAGTTGGCTTGTACAGGCCAGGCTCTCTACCTAGACCCCAAGGCAAATAAGAAGAAAGTGCTAAGCTCCAGCAACTCTGGTATCTGTCAGGGTTAAGCAAAAGACAAAAATGTACATAAATATCAACATTTTCATGTGATACAGGCTTCTGTGAACCCCTTCATTGCTGACCGTATGTACAGCACAATTTATATCCCAAGTTGTTCACTAAATATTTCCTGTGCCTTTGTCGTGTCTCTTCCGCTATATTGTTTATTACTTAAAAGCAAAGCTCATGCCTTATACTTGTCTAGTATCCTCTGTGGTACCTGGCATGGGATTGGACACATAGTAGGTCATCCAGTGAATACTGGCTGATTGACTGATTGAGGACAAAACTAGATAATCACTTGAGTCCTTTTCAATTTTGCAGTTCTAAGAGTCATTTTCAAATACTGGCACAATCTTGTGCCTACAAAACTATGGTGAACCACAAAAGCATTGAATAATTCATTAGCTCTAGTTTACCAAGAGATGTCTTAATGCCACAAAAGTCACAAAAGTAATGCATGCTGCCCCACCAAATAGACAAGCAACAGCAAACTAAAGCAATTTACTCGCTACTTATGGACACAACTTAAGTGTTAACTTAAAATTTAGTGATTTGACCTTGTAATCAGAGAACAGTCAAGTTCTGATTTTACATATGGGAATCCTGGAAATCAAGTGAACATTTAGCTATTCATTGTAGAATTTAATACAGATTAGGGTTAGCCACAATTGGTAACACTTGGGGAGTTGTTAATTTCTTGCTGGCAATTTCACTGTAACTTCCCTTCATAAATTTCAGATTTAAACTTGGCATTGTCATCCAGATCTTATGCACGTTTATTTGATTTACATATGATGAGTGGCTCCTAATAGTATACTCAGTAAACAAACATCACCTCTGATGCTTTATGTATTTGAGAATTATTCAGAGCCACAGAAATTTAATTTCATAAGTGAACAAGGAAGTGAATTTAGTGAGAATAAATTACATTAGGCTTTATTATGATACGGCAGGATTTCCCAACCTCTGTACTGCTGGCATATTGGGCCAGACGATTCTGTGCTGTGGGAGGCAGACCTGTGCATTATGGCAAGTGTGCATCATCCTTAGCCTCTACCCACTGGATGCCAGTGGCACCCCTCCTACCCCCTTACCAAAGATGGCTCTAGACATTGCCAAATGTCCCTTGTGGGAGGAGTGGGAGTGGGAGAAGTCTCTCCTGGTTGAGAGCCACTGATGATAAAAGAACCCCTGGTGACTAAAGTCAGTTTTAAGACTAATGGTAAGTGAATTTTCAATTTAGTGGAGTATCGGTTAGTATGTTCCCAGAGAATGAAAATCAATGCTTATTGTGCTTTGGAACTAGATAAATCTGTCTTCTTTCTAGCCTGTCTGGCTTGGGACAAGTTATCTAGCCTCTCAGAGTCTCAATTCCCTTGTTTGCCCAAAATAGAGTACCTACTTTGCATGTGGTCTCAAGCATAAGTGACCTATACACTGAAAAGCTTCTAGTGTAATGCCTGGCAAGTACCAGGCATGTATGAAATATTTGTGTTCCCCTTCCTCCTCCCCCCACCCCGCCTGTTACTCCTCCCATGACCCCTTCCCCACACCCCACACCCCTTGCCCCAGTGCCTGGGATAAACACAACCAACATATATGCTTGGTGGATTCTTTCCTATTTTTCTTTCCATGGCACAAATAATCAAAAGTGTCATATATACAAACCTTATACAAGCTTTGGAGAATAGAACAGCCTAAGTCAACAATAAATAAAGGAGAATCTGAGTTCTCAACCCTTAGCATTTCATGCCCAAGAGCTTCCACTTACAGGGAATATGTCCACACACATTGGACTAATTTATCAACTTCTTATTCTCTGTCCAACATGGTAAGACTGTAACTTGACCAAACACAGGGACTGCTCACAGGCTGACCATGTTTCTTACCGACACCCCCAAGCCATCCAATAGACCAGGTTTCTTTCTCAGCAACACTGACTGGAGCCATTGCCCCTGAAAAGGCCCAGGCTCGGCACCATGGTGGGAACAGTAACATGGAAATGTATCTGGTGTAGTCCTAAACCTGAAGGATTTACAGAAAGGACACATGGAAGGACTTATGGACCTTATGTTCATTATAAAGGCATTATAACAACATTACCAGCCATTTGGAAAATGGGAAAGAGAAGAAGGAGATCACCCAAAGTTGTAGCACTCAATACAACTGTTTTCATTTTACATATTTACTTCCAGGCCTGATTCCCACACACATGTGATTTCCCTTGGCTGCAACAATTTCACACATATTCTTCTCAACCTGTTTTGCCCCCATACTGCACTAGATCCCAGCATTGTCCCTGATTCTTACTGTCTTCACAGTTTTCACATTTGATGACTGCATAGAAATTCTTGCAGAAGATTTTCCATAAAGCAACTAATTAATTATCCCTTTTTTGAGGAACACTTGGTTTCTGACTTTGCAATTATAAATAATTTAGTAGCAGGAAAAAAGTCATAAATATAGCTTTTTCCCTCTCAGGACGTTTTCCTAGGATAAAACCTCAAAAGTAAGATTAGTAGGTTAAAAACTATGGGCATTTCTACAGTTTTAAGTATAATATTGTCAAATTATTTTAAAATACATGATTCTGTTTACAAAAGCTATTCATAGTTTGCCTAGAATGATGGTTTCCAGCTTTATCCATGTCCCTGCAAAGGAACATGAACACATCCTTTTTTATGGGTGCATAGTATTCCATGGTGTATATGTGCCACATTTTCTTTGTTTAGTCTATCACTGATGTTCTCACTCATAAGTGGGAGTTGAACAAGAAGGACACATGGACACAGGGAGGGGAACATCACACACTGGGGCCTTTTGGGGAGTCCGGGGCTAGAGGAGGTATAGCATTAGGAGAAATACTTAATGTAGGTGACAGATTGATGGGTGCAGCAAACCACCATGGCATGTATACCTAGGTAACAAAACTGCCATTCTGCATATGTATCCCAGAATTTAAAGTACAATAAATATTTAAAAAGCTATTCATAGTTTATTTCAAAATATTTACAAAATATAGAACAGTATAAAGAATAAAACAAAAATCACCCATAATCTCGTAATTCAACTACTGCCAACACATATTATATTTCCTTCTAGTCTTTATTCCCCTGTGTCTGTCTTTAATATATGTATCTATCTAAAATTAGTTTTATTATAATATTATCAAGTCCTGGCTTCCTAAATGAGCAGGTATGACTGCTCTAAGGCATAACAAAGGGGTCTTACTAGAGTGCAAAGGATGGCTCAAAGGCTACCTGATTGCTTCAGGTATCCCAGTAGCCTTCTCCACTCATTCTGCTAAAGATCACTTATCTTCCCTCCTTGCCAATAGGACTGTCTAGCATTCCTGTTAAATGGAGCCTAACTGATCACATACAGGGACTGCATTCTAAAATCAATGTCTGAAAGGCCTTTGAACTGTAACTGACTTTACCTTTGAAAATCCCTGAGGAAGGACCCGTGTTGGAGAACCATTAGTGTCTCTCAATAAGTTCAACCAGCTAGTTATTCCTCCAGTGAGAACTAGTTGCTCTTTCTTGGGTTGAGCACAAGACAAAGTAGTTGGCTTACAAGGGGCTATATTGTTTTAAAAACACCAATCTTTAACACCAATATCATGCAGAATGAAAGTTGAATGGGAAGCAACTCTGACTGAAGAATGGTATATTCAGATCTCAGCCTCACATAGTCATTTGTGGAATGACACTAAGAATCACCCTTACTATTTAAGTGGTTCATCATTTTCACTCTTTCTTTCTCTCACTTTCTGTCTTCTTTCCTCCCTTCCTTCCTTTCTTCTTTACCTCTTTCATTGCTTCCTTTTTCTCTCCTTCTTTTTTTTTTTTTCTGATTACATATAACTGAATCTACACAAGTTTAATGCTCTTATAACAAAAGGCCATGACAGTCATTCATACTGAATTGGACACTGCTCATAACAGGGAATTCCACCACAACTGGCAGCCCATTTCTTTAGTTGAATATCTTTAGAAACCTCATGTTGAAGTAACGCTTGCCTCTCTTCCAGTTCTGCCCATTGTGTTTCCTGGAATGATGGAGAGCAGCTCTTCTCAGACTCCCTGTGAAAGCCTTCCTGAAGTTCTAACATCCCTACTTCATCCAACCCATTTTTGTTATGGTGTGGTTTTTCAGGTGCCTCACCTTCCTGGTTTGCCTTTAACACCTTGCCACTCTGGGAAGAGAATGACTGTGGGTCTTGGGCAAAGCCTATAGCCTTCATCAACCTGTTCACTGACCAACTGCACAGCAGTGACAGGGGCATGGCAGTGGCACAGAGGAATGGTGGAAGCACATCCCTGAGACAGCCTCTCTGCAGCCCCAGCTCCAGCAGCCTGCATCCCAGATTTATGGATGGCACCTGGTAAAGCAATGATGCAAACTCAATGTGAAATCCAAGTACATCATCATCTATCTCTGTATTTGGTTTGGGGTTTTATTAATGACAGAGGATGTGATTAAACAGTTTACACTGTAACTAACTCCAGCTGGATCCAAGCATCAATGGGAAACCCCAATTCCCCTGATGTTGTCCTTGTGTCCTTTCTACTCACAATTTCTTTTCCAAGGCATTTTCTCTGAATCTGATAATGGTGAGGTCATACAATCTCATTTATTTTAAGAGACAGTCTGGCATGCCCAGCCCAGTGGCCCTGCAGTGAAGGACTTTTGTGTTGAAGATGCTGTGAGCCCTTGGATATGGCCTTATCCTAACCTATGAGATGAAATCACTGTTTCATTCTGCCAAGGCAATGTTATCATTGGGTTTGGGCTTATATTTGAAATTTTTCCAGCAGAAATCATATTCTAATAGACTCTAAACTGAAATATCATCATGCATAATCTTGTAAGATTACCAGAAGCCGGTTCAATGAAATTTAGGTTCTTTCGGTAGAGTTGTTGCGTATTATAAAATGGCTGTGATTACCTATTCCTTGGACTTTTTCTCTAGGGAAATTCAGGAATCACATCTCACCAGCACAAGCTGAGTACTATAAGTCTGCTTGTGATTTGTGCAGTGATTTCTTCCTCCTCACCAGAGCTGAGGTTGAGATTATCTTCAAAGTCTTTCCTCAGTCTCTGTCTCTCTGATCTTTCTCCCAGCTTCTCTCTCTCTTGCTGGCATTGCTCCTTTGCCCTTTGGATCTCCCTCCACACCCTCCTTTGCTTTCTCCACTCCCCTCTATTGCTTTCCTGCTTCCCCCTCTTCTCATTTACTCTTCGCTCTCATTCTCTTACTCCCCTCCTCTCTCAATTGCGTCCCACTATAGCTCCAATGTTCTCTTTCTACTATTTCAGTTTTCCTCTACAATAACATCAGGTTTCCGAAGGGTAAGACAAATCCCAGCTCACTTAGTTTGTTCCAGTGCCTATAGGTGTTGGGGTGATCTCATTCCATCTGTTCAGGATTCATCCATTCATGCCACCACATTCAACAAGCTCCAAGCTGATGGGAAATGAGACAGCCATTTCTCCCTCTGTCCCTGACCTGGGCTTAGCCCCAGGATGGCTCCTAACTGGAATCAGCAGATCCAGCACCAGGGCCAGGGCCATCAATCATCAGTACCAACATTGTCAGATATCCCATAGTGCCCAGTGGTGACAGGACCAAACTGCATAATTAATGGCCATGTTGTGCTCTTCTGATGTGCCTGCCAAAATGTCACTGCTACCCTGTAGGTGACAGCCATTGTTCACTGATGAAGAGCCTTCCTCTAATTTGCACCATCATACTCACTATTCTTGAGAAGCTAAAAGAAGATGGTGGCTTTATCTCTTTTAAAGAGAGTTTCTAGAGGCAATGGGCTGGTGGGCTAGAGCAACTTCCAGAGTTTCACCCAGTGCTTGCAATGAAAACCACCAATTTGCTGTGTACACAGCAACGTAATTCCTAATATTAAGCTATCGACCCAACTCTCTATGGCAAATCAGAAGATAGTTCTTTCTCTTCTGGCTATGTTTTTCGTAGTGTGAGATTTTTATTATTCTAGAAAAAGGCCATTTCACCTGCTAACAATGAAAGCAAATGTCTTGCCTAAAACAAACAAACAAACAAACAACATACCGCTGATGGTAACTCAACCTCCTCTTTTTTTGCCTTATGATTTACTTCTGTTATATGAAGGACTCACTGCTGAGAGCATATAGCCTGGACAATTGAATCCTGATTGAGCAACTCACATGAATTCTGGGAAATAAAGTCAACAATTCACAAATTGAACCCACTTCTGAATGTTCATCCACCAAGGACTCTTGACATTTGATCTCTTTGCATTTCTGCTCAATGTTTATTGCTTTCCACTCGTCCCTCAAACCAAAGTCTTTGCTCAGTAATTTCTTGTTTTAGAAAGTGACAAACAGACCAAGCAGAGAAAACACTGTATGTTTTGGACTAAAAATGAAATCATTAGGGTAAGTTTCTATTCTTGTCGACTGGAATTTTACTCTGGTTTTGATTAAGCTCAACAAAGATATTATATTTGATGCTTTCCTGTAAATGTATGAGATGGTTTGCTATTGCTGTCCATGAATGGAAATATTAACAGTCTCCACTTGGCTCCATCAGCCTCTGGCTTGGTCTTCACACCCAAAAAGCCAACTAAGAGAATCACATCCTCAGCCCAGAGTGAGTAGTTTCTGTCTTGCCTGCAGTTTTTCTTCACAGTCTCAGAATTAAGAGTAAGTCTTATCCAAAATACGTAAAATTAAATGGAATAGCCACACTCTATTTCTATAAATTTCTCAGTAAGGAACAACTTCACATGTCTAAACATCTATCTTTCATTGCTACATTTCTATCAGATTAGTGGGTCCTTCCAAAATCTGTTCCTTGTTGGTTAGATTACTTCAGTGAGGAGAGAGTATGATGTATGGGCTCCCTCAAGGGTATAAACAAAGAGAATGTCATGACAGATAAGTAGAGAAGCCAAGGTATTTTACAAACTCAAAAGTGTGTGCTAATTTTTTTTAAAAGCAATTAGGTATATTCAAGCATAGAAGATGCACAGAATCCCACCTATACATTATCCATATCATGGAAGCGGAAATTGACACTCAGAGCAAAACCCAGAGGACAGAACTCTTGCTCCCTTGAATTGATCAGTGTTGTGAGCAGTGCAGAGTAGGGTTGAAAAGGAGTGAACCACAGAGCAAGGGACCTGGGCTCTTGTCCATCATGCCACCCACTCAACAGTGTGACCTTCTACTTCCCCACTGTACTACTGAGGTGAAGTTTCCTCATCTGTCAAATGAAGTTTGACAGAGTTTCCTTATCTGTCAAATACTAACCTCAAAAGATTTTTAATGAGTATTTTAAAAGGAAACAAATATATATAAAGTGCTTAGTATAGTGTCTGGTACATAATACATGTTATTGATTTTTAGTGGTAGTAGTTGTATTCATTTCTAACCCACAGATTATGCTAATGGAGTAATTAACATATTTTAACAAATAATATTATATTACATTTAATTTCACACATAAAATATAGGTCATTCTATCCTTATTAATACTTCTAATACGGCCTAAGCTGTAGGCCAAAGAGGACTCTTGGGGATTTCTATCCTATCCCTGCCTTTTCTTCCTACAAACCCAAACTCAAACTCACAATTTTGGCATACTCACCCTAGTGACCCAGCAGTCACTAGGAGCTCCCCATTCAGTCTGAACCAGTGACTGAGGAAAAAAGAAGCTGTCTAGGCATCCTCCTCAGACAGCTGTCCTGCCACTTCTCCCGCTGGGGTGGAAGGGCCAGGAGACAGCCATGCTCAGGGCCTGGCCTTTAACTCCCAGAATGCCTCTCTTAGAAGTGGGAGTCGTTGCTATCATGGAATTGGACTAGCCAGAGGAGTGCCTCCTTCTGGAGGCTGAGAAGAGAGGTCAGAGAGGGTGCTCCCTTCTTTTAGAGGCCTAAGCACAAAGTCCACTTGTCTTCAGATGTGAAGAAATGGAAAAACTCAACATGGTCTGCAAAAATTGTGTACCTACATTTAAAAGATTGCATCAGGCAAATGGAAGAGCCTTTCTCATTTTGGAGGACCAAGATACATAATCCCTTACCTGCTTTTAAAAATATGGCCAGGTGCAGTGGCTCATGTTTGTAACCCCAGCACTTTGGGAGGCTGAGGTGGGCAGATCACCTGAGGTTAGCAGTTCAAGACCAGCCTGGCCAACATGGTGAAACCTCATCTCTACTGAAAGTACAAAAAAAGAAAAAGAAAAAATCAGCCAGGCATGGTAGTGTACTCCTGTAATCCCAGCTACTTGGGAGGCTGAGGCAGGAGAATTGCTTGAACCCAGGAGGCGGAGGTTTCAGTGAACTGAGATCATGCCACTGCAGTCCAGCCTGGACGACACAGCAAAACTACATCTCGAAGAAGTAAAAAATACTTGTGTGTGTATGTGCACATATCTATATATAAATGTTCTTGTGACCATTACAGGTATTGCTCTTTTGAGATAATTCTAAGATTTATCAAGGTCTAAACTGAAAAATGTTATAACCAACATTATTGGAAATACAAAGCTGACAAAAGAAAAGAAGAATCTCAGGAGAAAGAAAGGAAAAAACAGCCCCAGAATCAGTGCTAGAAAATAGTATAATGAAATATATGGAGAATCAGGAATATTGATTTCTAGATCTAACTCTATTTACCAGTCAGTTGGAGGTTATACGGACCTACACAATTCATTTAATTACTCTGGAAGAGACTAAATGACCTCAAGGCTCAGCTATCTTCTGCCTCTGGTGATTCTATTTATGGCCTATGAGGAAGTCTTGGAGAACACTGGTCAAACTTCCATGACTCCAAAGTTCTTTAACCCTTTAGAGGTGATGGGGATGGTGACGATGGTAGTAATGTTAATGGCAGTGTTGATGGTGGTGGTGGTAATCATGGCAAAATGTTGGAAGTGGTAAAGCTGGTGGTGGCGATAGGATGTTGGTGGTGAGGAAGTGTTGGGGAAGATGGTGGTGGTGATAATGATGGAGGAGGTAATAGTGGTGATGGTGATGGAGAAAGTAGTAGTGATGATGGTGTTGGAGGAGGTGATGGTAGTGATGGTAATGGAAGAAGTGGAGGCAGTGATGGTGTTAGGGGTAGTGGTGGTTGTTGAAGATAATGCTGCCATGCTTTATGGATCTAAATTCTATACTTGACCTATCTAAATGCTGTGATAGATTTCAGAAGTGGGCAGAGAGGGAAAGCACTTAAGTCCTGGGACTTAATGAATACAGGTGCACAAAGAGCATTGGTACCTGTCTCTGCCCATAACCATCACATGTGCCTTTTGAAGTTTTTCCTCTGTTTGGGACAATGCAGGCAAAACATATATGCTCAGGCAGATACACAGTGTTCTACTGGTTGTGAAATTTTTGGTGTTTGTTTGTTGAGGTTTTTCGTTTTACTTCTTAAATTTTAATTTATTTTTGCTTTTTATTCCTCCAAAGTTTGAATCCTTATTTTGAGAATACAGGAATCAGGTCTGTGGAAAGAAGGAAAAGTTGAAATAGCCAAAAAGAAAGCAGGGCTGAAAGTACTGGACACAGATGAGGGGACACAATACAGGGAGATGAAAAAGGGGAAAAGCATCCTCACACGCATGAGACCAAACTGTGGTTTTGGCAGAGCTTAAAAGTAACTGTCAGTGTGCAACCACACAGGATAGGTACATGGCCCTGGGACAAAAGGTGAGAGCTGGAGCCAGTCCTGGTGGCTGCAGCACAGAGGGAGCTGGGGCAGTCAGTCTAGCGCCCACCTTCCTGGGGACAAAAGGCGACACTCTCTAGAGCAGACAAGGCAGAAAGAGTCCCTGGAGGGCCTTCGAGGTGCAGCTTCCTTTACAGACAGAGGCCTGGTGCCAGAAACTCGGCTGATTCACAAAGAGAGAAGTGAAATGCTAACAAATGGTTTTCATTATCATCGTGCAGTCTCCACCCTCATTCTGTATGTGTACTGTGTTTTTTCTTTCTTTTTTTCATCTTTTCATGGGTTGTAACTAAACAATGAGGTGATTGCCATCCCAGTGGATTGCACAACATAACCAGCGGCTGGGTTGGAGCATAGCCTTCTCCAAGGAAATTCTAGACAAGAAAAATGAACAAGCTGGAAGTAAGGAGGGTGTTTGTTTTGCACAACACCTGTGTGCATTTTTAGTGCTCATAAAGAAGGTGGAACGAGGGTCTTAGATTCTTAGGTCCTCTGAGGCCCACCTGTCAGGCCACCAATGTGGCACTCTCCTTCTTAAATAAAACACTAAATAGCCAAAGTGAAAGGGAGGCTTGCCCAGTTATCCAAGAAGGCGAATTGGGACCACTTATTATTTCCCAGTATAACATGAAATAATGATTTACTTGGGTTGAATAAACTGGCGCAGCTGTGGGAAGAGTCTTCAATTCCGTTCAATAAACATTCATTAAGTGCCTACACTGGGACAGCCCCACAGATAGAAATACACTTAAGACCTCAAGAAGTTAATCCAGCAGATGCCTAAACTTGTCCCAAATCCCTGGATAACCAAGTATAAATTTGATCATGAGGATATCTTCCATGTTGTATTCTCCTTGTGATTCACTTTTCCTGCAAGGCAGCAATTACTTAAGAAAAGATGCTATTAACTTTACAGTGCCTGGCAAGTTTTAGTGACAGCTAAACATCGCAGCGCTCAGACGAACACAGCCATAGCTGGAGCAGCTTCCTCCCTCTGACTGCGACATGGCTGAAGAAAATGGATCATTTCAAAAACAAATGTTTCAGTTTGTTACTCAGCATCTTTGTTGGCAAATGATTGCAGATAATCGCCCCACAGCTGCAGGCTGAGCAGTCTACAATTGCTCGGTTCCACTGAGCATGTGCCTGGCCAACCATTCCAATCACAACTGGGACACAAAGTGGCGATTTCTTCCTGCCAGAGAGGGCCAGGTGGGGGCATGGGATGAACAGGAGGCATCACTTTCTCTTCTGCACCCAGATCTGCCACTAACTAGCTGCCTGATTCTGGCCAAATGTCTTTAATGATATTAATAAGAGTAGCTGATACTTATGTAGCACCAACTAGCCCAGGCACTGGGCTAAATGCTTATTCAATTTAACCCTCTCAATAACCCAATATGGAGGGTGTAATTGTTCTGATTTTTGAGAGAAGATGTTGAGGGGCAGAGAGGTTAAGTCTCTTGCTGAAGATTGAGAAGTGTGGTGATTGAGAAGGAAAACTGTCTGCCCTCATCTCTGGAATTTCTAATTACCCACAATGTTCTGGGTCTCTAGAGACAGATACTCTCTGTGGGTCTCTCGTTAGCTCCGGAGTAAATTTCCCCAATGCAGAGTTTTTATTTTGTTCATGTTGTCATTATCAAATAAACCTTAAAAGAAGAAACACTAGAAGACTGGGAATATTCTGAAATATAATTATATGAGAAGCAAGTGACTTTAGAAAGGACAGCAGGTTTTCATCTCTCTTGACCTTTCCTCCCGAGATAATGAAAGAGCTAGATGAAACTCCTTAACCTAAGCTCAAAAATCCCTGTCAAATAGCCCTTCATTAGAGTTAACCACCCTGATGGTATTCCAGCATTCCCCATAAGTCATATGTGTTACTGTATAATAGGAGCCCATATGGGACTAAGATAGTTAAAGCCATGCACAGGAAGTAGCTAAAACAGCACAAAGCCCCCTGACAAACACACACATGGAAGTAAATTCTTCATTTCCAGTTCTTATCTTCGCCTCAGGTTACCTAGGATTTGCATGTGCTGCATGCCTGGGCAAAGCTGGGCTGAGTTATCTCTTTCATGCCTTGAGTCAGATTTTCTGGATGTGAAGTCAACAGACAAGCCAGGAAATGTCAGTGCAGAAGAGCAAGGGAGCTCAAGACACGATGGCAGCTGTCACTCCAGAGTGGTGTGGAGTGGGACGGTATCTGATGTGTCCTCGGACTCAGTTTCCCTTGGGAGGTGTTTGGTGCTGACTGCTTGTGATCCACGTTTTCTTGGATGCAGGTTGGTTGAGGTGCAGTGATTTTTGCAGTGAAACTGAAGTCCAGCTGCTCAAACAGAAATGGCCTCATCTAATGGACACTTTAATGAGTAAGGGTGGCATTTTACTTGAATCCTTACATTCAAGTCCCATGACTCATCCCTTATCCCTCCTTAATTGAAGGATGGACTGCCTGCCTTTTTTAAAGCACCAGAATCCCATGTGTCAGTTAAGCCAGTATAGTTCCTGGTCTTTTTCAGGGCTATGAATCTTTACCTTGTCTTAATTTCTGAAGTTACATCTGAATCGCATTATAGACTTATGTGTTGTAACATTTCTTGACCTATTGCTTAGAAAACATACCACACACTGAGAGGAAAAGGCTAGCTCAAGAAGACCCGAGGACATTTAATCCTATAAAGCAAGTAGAATAAAGGGCTTGGATCTGAGTTAACATTCACTGGCACCGTTTTGTTTTCCTTCGTGTGTTCAATCCTAGGTGGTCATTCAAGGTCTGCAGTAGCCTGGAGACTCCATAGGTGCTGTTATAATTATATGCGAACCTTGACTGCAACCAACCTGAGAGTCGTTGCTCCCACTACCACTGTCTGCTATTAGTCCCAAGTATGGGAACAACGGACCAGGGAAAGGCCAAAAGCATCGCTGAAATAGAGTTTTTTGTGTGTGGTTTGAGGATTAGCCAGTTGGAACCAAGGAGATGTTTTCTTAGGATCTCAGAAAAGTTTAAAAAATTATTGGATTGTTTTTGGCACTCAGATATAGATTATAGATATATTACTAGTATTACTAAGCTGATGGGCTATACTACAAGGACGATTATTTAGCCATACATTCTTGCAAAAATATTCTGCCCTCAACTCTGTAACGGAAGGCTGCTATGTGTTTAGATGTCTTATCTTCTACCACATTAATGTTGTTGTAATTACTCACACTTTGAAAACCTCCCTGGGGTGTGGGCCGTCATATAGCTCATGAATTCCTCCAGTCAGGTAAACATGCGGACTGTGTTTCACCACACACAGTAGAAAGCCACTCTCATTCATAGCAAGTGCCCTTTGATTCTGAAGCTGAGGTCAGTCAACCACAACTTCTTCCTACCTACAGCTGTCTGACTCTCCGGGGAAGTGCTAGAAAGGGTTTTGTAATTTACCCACAAATTTCCCAAAGAACCATAGGACCATTTTTCTTTCAGGAAAATGTGCCAGGGCACTTTAGAATTGTCAGCATTGAAACTTTTCATCAAAAATAACAGCAATTTCACTGAATCTTAATGTCTTCCTAAGTCCTTGGTATTAATTTCCTATTGGATGTGCCAAAACCACTGGATAGTTAAAACACATCAAATCATCTTAAAATGGCCAAAGTTGATTTTTCCCTCAAAAAAGAGCTCCTTGTCAGCAAACCTCATATTACATTTCATACTAGAAAAGATTTCAAATTCCTTTTCCCATTGTGGACAGACTCAGGGTAAGGACTAATAGAGGGAGGGGAGAATGGAGGGTAATGGCTACAGCCAGGAAGATCACAGCAGTCACATCAACAATTATTCTTATTTCCTCAACAACATGTCCTTAATGTAAGACATTCCTAGTGAGTTTCCCTACTCACAGAGCTCTCCTTGGTGGAAACTAGGAGAAGGGGGGCTGAAGCTGCCCTGGCATCTTTGATGTAGTGATCAATTTGGCTATTACCAAATAGTGGGTTGGACTATTATTAAGTCCAAGGACCATGTGCTGAAATTTTGAATACTAAAGATTTGGGGACACTTGGCCAAAAAGACCTCTGGGACCACTCCTCCCATGTGCTCCAAAGCAATGGCTAGTCCCAAGAGCAGCTTGCACTACATCAAAGATGTCAGGGCGACTGCAGTCCCCTTTCTCCTAATTTCTGCCCAGGAAAGCTCGGTGAGTAGGGAAACTCACTAGGAATGTCTTAGATTAAGCACATGTTGTTGAGGGTATAAGAATGATTGTTGGTGCGATTGCTATAGGCTGTAACTATTCCCCTTAATCCTCCCCTCTCTCTGTTAGTCCTTACTTGGAGTCTGTCCACAATGGGAAAAGGAATCTGAAATCTTTTCTAGTATGGAATACAACCATGAAGTTTGCTGACTAAGAGCTCTTTTGGGGGGAAAAAATCAACTTTGGCCATTTTGAGATGATTTGATGCGCTTGGTAATGGCCTTAATAATGTTCAATAATAGGCATCACCAGAGAAATTGACCAAAATATTATCGATTAACCTCAGGGGTCTTAAGAAGAGCCCTCTCTCCCCTAGCTCTACCAGGCTCAGGGTTGGTTGGACATTGGGTTCTGAGATAAGTCCTAGGAGTATAGTCCAGAAGAGGGAAGAAGCCCACAACATACCTTTGACTGTTGTATGGAAAGTTACATTCAAGCGGGTGGTCTACAGCAGCGGACAGGCTCTGGGTTGGTGCTTCGTCTTTGCACTGGATCCTTCACCCCATGAGGAGGAACAAGGTGGAAGCCCTAAAGCAATGGTTCTTAAACTTATGTAACTATCAGAATCACCTGCAGGGTTGGTTAAACCACAGATTGCTGTGTTTCATTCCCAGAGTTTCTGATTCAGTAGGTTTGTGGTAAAACCCAAGAATTTGCATTTCTAACGTGTTCTAAGAGATTACTACAATACTACTATGGAATCACACTTTGAGAACCACTGCTTCATAGCATAAAACCCAGGACAGGACAAGTTCTAGAAGAGGTACACCAGACTTTATTAGGATTCCTTTGTGCCCTGTAAGAAGGAACAGAATATGATCTTGAAATGAGGTGGGATTTATTTCCATGCATTTATCAAAAGTGTGAGAGCTGATTTCTGTTTAAGTGATTACTCTATGAAAACAGACAGGGTTTTAAAAATAGATATGCATTTGGGTTGTTTGTCCCAATGCCTTGCATTAGCAATTTGTAATATTTAAATTGGATTTAATTTTAGAGCCTCAACCTTCATTAGCATGAGACTAAAAACAATGACAACAATATCTACAAAAATCTTTTAGAGTTTCATTATTGTGGACAGAGAATTTCTCTCTGCAGTAGTAAACTGCTTATATCAACACAGAATAAGACAAGGCCAAAGGCATAGGAAATGCTGGACACAATTTCAAATATAGCAATCAGATATCCAGATGAGATTGGCAGGAGACCCTGGCCCTGGCATGCACCAGGGTGACTTGGTCCAGAAATTGCAGATACAGGGCCAGGGAATCTATTGTGGTTGGCTTACAGTAGACACCCTAAGAATGCAGATCTTCCTAGGAATTGTGGAATTTTTTATTTAAACCAAACTTCCCTCTTCTTCTAGTCATCCAGATTGGAGGCCATCCTAGCTTGTAGTGGAATATCCAGAATATTTCCAGAGAAAGTCACTATTCCTTCTCTGGTTGCTCCACTGATTAAAAGCGGAGGCTTTTTGTGTCCTATAGGAAGAAGTTCGGTGGGCAGGCCCCAGAAGGGTACTGCAAGTCTATTAGCACCTCCTGATGTGTAAGGCCCATTCTATACTCCTCTCCTCTCCCCTACTCCTCTCGCAATGCCATGGTGGACCTCCACCCAGTTCTTGAACTCTGGGACTTTTCCTTCCCTTCTTCCCTAATGAGCTCTTATTCATCCTTAAGAACCCTGCTCAGATGTTACCTCCTCTATGAATATGTCTCTAACCAGTCTGGCCAGATAAAACCAATTTCTCCTTCCACTGTGTTTCCATATCATGTCACATATACATCATACTTATCGCACTGTACTTTAAATGTTTGTTTATATGCATGCCTTTTCCTATCTCTAGATTACTTGTTCTAGGAAGTTAAGTATTATGTCTTATTCTTCTTTGTATCCCTAGCACCTGACACCTAACACAGTGGCCAGCACAGGACCTGTAAGTTTAAGTGTTTAATCAATGAAATAAATGAATCCCAATTTTGGGGTGAGAGAAAGCACTACTTAAGCATCTAGTAACAATGCAGCCTGGAAAACATTCAAAGTCATGGAATCTCAGATGATCAGAGCCAAAGGGGACCTTAGCTCTCGTCTGTGCCAGCTTCTCATCCTATAGAGGAGAAAGCTCAGAGATGAACTGAATCTCCTTCTATAGAGGAGAAAGCTCAGAGTGAACTGAATCAGAATGCAGGTGTGTGGGTTCCAGCCTGCAACCTTTCAGGTTTAGCCAAACACCCAGATGAAGGGTTTATGGACTAGATGAAACCGTCTTCCCATGACTAATGGGACCAGATAATGTCCACCTCTTACCCTGGGGACATGCCATTCTCCCTCTCCCATGCTAAGTCCAACCCTGGGAGAGCATGAAAATGTTCTTCATCACAGAATGTAACCTTTTAAAGAGTGTCTGAGTACGCATTTTCATCACTAGCCTTCAATCCCAACTGAGTATTGAAAGGTTTTTCTGGTTCTTTCTGGGACAAGAAGACTATTTTGAGCAGGATGGGAAAGGAAGAAGAATGGAGACATCCCAGGGCTTAATTTCATGATTTCTAGTGGCTTGAAGACCACTTCAGAGGCCCTTGCTACCTCCCCTGTTCTCCAGCTCCTCTTCGTGGTTGGAGTTTGGGGAGCCGTGGTGGCTTCTCTGACATTTGCTTTCATAGCACAAGCTGAGAGGGAGTTGGATGAAGATATGTGGTGGGGATCCACGCTGGACAAAGATATCACAGGGAGAGGAATTTTTTGGAGTTGAAAAGAGAATATGGACAGGAAGGTTAAGATGTCATTCTAGAACTTTATTGGGAGGGTTTCTCCACCCTACAACAAATTCTGTCATAGACATAATCATTCATTCATTTATCCATAAATATCACCCTCCTGTTCAAAGCCCTCCACTCCCTTCCTAATGTCCTGAGGATAAAACCATAACTCCTTGCTGTGTCTCTGTAGACCTGGCTCTTTCTGGCTCTCCAGCTCATTTTCTAGATCTCATTCCTTCATGCTCAGAACCTTTGTCTTGTTTCTATCTCAGGGCCTTTGCACTTGTTCCTGCTGCCTGGAATGTTCTCTCCCTCATTCCTTCTCAACCTCCAGGTCTCAGCTTGAAGGCCATCTCCTCAGAGAACTCCTCGCTGAATGTCCCATCTACAGTAGCCCCTCGATACCTCCTGCAGTTGCCCTCTATCATCAGACCCTGTAATTGCCTTCATGGCATATAACGAATCTGGAGATATCTTGCTTATTTACGCAAGACTGTAAGACCCCTGAGAGCAGAGGCCTTGTTTGTCTTATTTACTCCTGCTCAACACCAGAAACAGTGCTTGGCACATAGTCGGTGCCCAGAAAATATTGTGAATGAATGAATCGCCTACATAGATTAGGTTATAGAGGTGAGAGAATAGAAAACTTACATTGTTTCT